>NC_079148.1:65224911-65586610 GCF_945859685.1 Eupeodes corollae | reverse complement strand
GAGACAATGTTGTTTTGAGTATGCAGTACCGTAGTATAAAAGCTTTAAACCTCAATTATTGTATAAATTCGAGAAATATTTGGTTCAGCTGGAATTAAATACAAATTTACAAAGAAGAGAAAATGCTCCAAAGTTATTGTAAGCGGAATAATTTGTTGAATTGACAAAGTAAAAATTGTGTACTCTTTCAAGTTCCCTCAAATTTTAGTTCATATTTTTAAGAGAGTTTTATGCATTAATTTTAACATTGATAGATATTCCTTAAATTACTTACTTACTTAAGGTGGCGCTACAGTCCTGTGTGAACTAGGGCCTCACCCAAACTTCTCCATCTAGATCGGTACCTAGCTAGATGTTTTACTTTATTTCATCAATTAGAGAATTTTCATCTCTTACAGACTTATTAAATAGAAATATAATATTTACAGGTTTGTAGGTGGGTATATATTATATACAATAAATAGATGTCTCCACTTTCGTGCTCCAAGTTGGGTGAGGTCACCTTCCACTTGTGCGCGAGACCTGATTCGCGGTCTTCCTCTACTGCGCTGTCCTGTGGGTGTGGATTCGAAGACTTTCCGGGCCAGAACATTGGTTTCCATGTGCTCTACGCGACCCAGCCATCTTAGTCGTGGGACTCTTACCTTTCTGGATAAATCTACGTCGCTGTACAGCCCGTACAGCTCGTCGTTACATCTTCTTCTCCACTCCCCTTCGATGCATACGGGACCGTAGATCACACGAAGAATTTTTCTCTCGAACCGACCCAAGGTGCTTTCATCCGCTTTTGTAATAGTCCATGCTTCTGAACCGTATAGCAGGACGGAGATGATAAGGGTCTTATATAGCAACACTTTGGTCCCTCGAGAGAGGACTTTACCACTCAATTGCTTTCTTAGTCCAAAGAAACAGCGGTTAGCAAGAGTTATTCTGCGTTTGATCTCAGCGCTGGTGTTTTCTGCGTTTACAGCGGAGCCTAGGTAGACAAAGTCCTTGACTACCCCAAAGTTACGTCTGTCGATGGTGACGTTTTGATCAAGACGTCGGTGTTGTATGTCCTCTCTTGACAACAGCATGTACTTTGTTTTGCCCTCAATAACCGTTAAACCCATTTTTGCCTCAATACTCACAAAAGCCCCATTGACATCACTCTGAGTTCTTCCGATTTTGTCATTGTCATCAGTATATGCTAGTAATTGGACAGACTTTTGAAAGATAGTGCGTCTAGTGTTGACGTGTGAGCCCTGCACTATTCTGTCAAGTACGATGTTAAAAAAATCACATGACACCGCATCACTTTGTCTAAAAACTTTTTTGACATCGAAGGTTCTGTTAAGTTGTTTCCAATATTTATGGAGCAGGGTGAATTCTCCATGGTCATCCTGCACAAACGGACGAGTTTGGGAGGGATGCCAAAACTAGACATGACTCTATACATCTCGTCCCTGTAGATGCTGTCATATGCGGTTTTGACATCGATGAAAAGATGGTGGGTGTCGAGTTGGTGTTCTTGGTTTTTTCTCCAGGATCTGCCGTAATGTGAATATTTAATCAACTGTGAACTTTCCTGGTCTAAAACCACACTCCAATCACACAAGGACCTATCAGGTTATTGACGATGGGTATTAGACGTTCACATATTACGGCAGAGATGATTTTATAGGCGATGTTAAGTAGACTGATTCCTCTTAGTTGGCGCAGTTTAGAGGTTCTCCTTTTTCAGGATCGGGCAAACAATACTAAGGTTCCTTCATCGGGCATCCTTTCGTCCGACCATATCTCCTAACCAACTTATCTCCAGCTGCTTTAAAGAGCTAGTTGTCCAAGCCATCCGCTCCAATGGCTTTATTAGACTTCAGCTTAGATATGTGGAATTGATCATCCTGCTGGACAACGGAATTCAGTTCGTCGTCGCCGTTATACAGTCTGCAGAAGTGGTCCTTCCATATGCTCAGCATTGATTGTGGTTCCACTATGAAGTTTCCACTTTCGTCTTTGCAGCCTTCGGTTCAAGATTTATGTACCTGTGAATTTCGTTTCAACGGTTTATAAAACTTTCGAGCTTCATTCCTACTTTTAAACCTCTCAACATCTTTGACCGCACGTTTCTCTTACCTTCTCTTTTTCCTTCTGAGAATTCGGCGTTCCTCTCGCTTCTTCTGCTCATAGAGCTCACGAGCAACTCTCGTCCTTTTATGCAGCACAGCTTTGCGTGCCTGTTGTTTGGCTACATTTGCCTGCCGACATTCCTCATTAAACCAGGGGTTCCTTGTTGGTGGCTGTTTGAAACCCAGCACATCAGAGGCGGCTTCTCTGATTGCATCTTGGCAATGATGCCACTGGTTTTCGATACATTGTGTTGGCGGCAGAGAACTCCGAGAGAGGTTACTTGTAACTCGGTCGGAAAAGGATTTGGCGATCTCTGGCGATTGTAGCCGTTCGACGTTGTACCTTTTCCCAGCACCTCCCTGTTTTGCCTTGGGTTTGGAAACCCGAAGTGCTACCTTGGCTACAACGAGGTAGTGGTCCGAGTCGATGTTAGCTCCTCGGAAAGTTCGTACATCCATGATGCTGGAAGCGTGTCTGGCATCGATCGTAATATGGTCAATCTGGTTGACGGTAGATTTATATGGAGAAGTCCAAGTTCCTTTGTGGATGTTGAGATGTAGAAAACGCGTACTGGCTACCATGACGTTTCGGCCCGCAGCAAAATCTATGAGCCTGAATCCGTTGTCGGAAGTGTTGTCGTGCAGGCTGTTCTTCCTGATTATTCCACCAAAGATGTCTTTCCTTCCTAGCTTGGCATTAATATCGCCCAGGACAATTTTAATATCGTAGCTATGGCACTGCTCATATGTTTTGTCTAGGAGCTCGAAGAACATATCTTTGGTGTTGTCATCTTTCTCTTCTGTGGCGGCTTGCGCGCATATCAGGTTGATGTTGCCGAGTTTAGCCTTGATGCGTATGGTCATGAGGCGCTCATTGATGCACCTATAGCTCAAGACTTCTTGCCTAAGTCTGCCTCCAAAGACGAAGCCGCATCTAAATAAGCGCTGTTGGTTTTCTTATTAGCAGTCTTTTTGCCTGGCCCATCCCATCGTATTTCCTGGATGGGGGTGATGTCTGCTTGATAGCAGTCTAGAGCCTCCGCCAATTCTGCGGCCGCACGTGGTGTGTTAAGAGACCTAACATTCCACGTTCATATCCGAAGTTCGTTTTCCATAATTTGTTTGCATAGGTTGTCAACAGTGAATCCGTCTGTATCCGATTCCAGGAAGTCACCCCGAGGGCACAACCCCCAACCTGGAGGACCAGATCCTAAGTATAACTCCAAGGATGGGGAGCCGGATTTAACTTCTCCTTATAGGGCTGGGCTCCGAATAAGTCGAAAAAGCCCTATAAGGTGTTCACTAAGTAGTTCAGCCTTACTGGAACTGTAGACGCCACCGTTGATTCCATCTCGGGAATTCCTCCGCTGCCGTCTGGATAAGGAGAGGTGCCTTATTAAAAACACCCATCCCCCTTCTCTCGTTTGCTGCCCCCAACAACTTTAAACTGGGGTTGGAACCCAATATCCTGTTGATTTACTAGGCTCTCGATGTTCACCACGGGAAGTTGAGAGTAGGAGTTGATAGACAAAGATGGGTTTTAAGGAAAACCTGTGGACGCTTGTGTCCTCTTGAATGCACATGTCTATCATTTGAACATCAAACTTAAATTACTTAATATTAAATAAAGAATTTTAAATAAGATATGAAACATTCGTTTCAAATTGTAAACAAATATCCAGTTCATATTTTAGGCGTGAAAAACCTTACAATATTGACTTACGCTGTCCATAATTAGTAGAATGTAGTATTTCAAAAATAAATTGCCTTATTCGCAATGTTCTATGCTTCGTGCATAAACGTTGATGTTCAATGATGAAAGCAAATATCCACAATCAATATATGTAAATAGTTGCAAGGATTGTCTCGAAAAAATAAAACACTGGACTCTATATAATACAATTATTGTATTCTTGCTACAGACAAACTGAAGAAAAAAAAACTTTAAGTGTATATTGAGTAGTACCCGTGGCACGATGGTTAGTGCGTTGGACTGTCATGCAAGGGGTCTTGGGTGCAATCCCTGCCTTTGAGACCTTAATTTAAAAAAAATTAATTTTCGCGGGTACTGCCTCTTGCGAGGTATTGACAAATCCTTTAAGAGTAATTCTTGTCATGAAAAAGTGCTTTCTTAAATTAGACGTTCGGACTCGGCGTAAAATTGTAGGTCCCTTCCATCTCTGACAACAGTACTCGCACACAGGAATGGTTGAGAGTTGTAAGCCACTAGGCCGTGGTTCCCAACGGACTGTTGTGCCACCCAATTTAATGATGATAAATATTAATAACACTTATGTGGTATAATTTTAACATCAAATAAAGTTCTTAAAAAAATAACATTTTTGTAAAAAAAAGTGATTAAAAACCATTCTAAACTTTATTTAAATTTAAAGTAACAAAATATTTTTTTTTCTTGTTAAGGCCTTTTCAATATTTATTTTTTTTTAACCTGAAGTCAAAACAGTTTACTCTCCCCATTATGGGCGGTTGTTAAATATAGCAGTTGATACATACATATATTGTTATTTTTATAAAATATATAACACACTCACATCATCATCACTTTCCCATTTTTTGATCTTAAATGGATATTGACAGTGATTTTAACGTGCGAAGGAAACACGCAAGTCCATCAATGGAATGGAATGCCGGAAATGTATAACAATCGGTTATATGAAGTGAAAAATTGTGATTTCGATGTAATCGCTTGGAAACACTTTAACTGAGAAACATATCAATCAGTGGTTTCTATACACATGTATGTATGAGTATGAGGACATTATTGTGTTTATATTATGTAAAGTATGTATCTACATTTATTTTTAAATTTCCCTTCTGCCAAAATGTATCTATAGCTGTTTTTGGTATATTTTACCAATAACAAGTTAAATGAAACGAAAAACACAAAAAGGGTTTCTTTTTGTCATATCATTTTGTAAAGGCACTCAGCCAGTTGGGCGACTCCCAGTGTTTTAATCTGAATTTGTTGCTGAAGTCAATTTTACAGAAAAAAAGATAGAAGGATAGTTTTAGATCAATTTATTTTTGCCTTTTGTGGTACCTAGAAATTTGCGTCTACAATCATCTCCTGACGTTTTCTTGATTTCTGCTATCTCTGGAGTTCCCTAAGGTAGCTACTTAGGTCCACTTCTTTTTTCCTTAGTATTAAAGATATGGAAATGTTTACTCAATATTCCCATATCGCACTTTATTCTAACCATAACGTTAACGCTTGTTTAAAAAATAAGGTGGCGCAACAGTTCGTGGAGATCCAGGGCCTAGCAACTTACAACACTCATCCATTGTTTTGTGCGAGTAATTTTAGGGATAGAGGGGACCTACAGTTTTAAGCCGAACCCGAACGGATAATTTGAGAAAGCACTTTTTCATGACAAGAATTACTCTTGGAGAATTTGTCAATTCCTCGCAACAGGCAGCACCCGTGAAAAATACTTTAGGTGTCACAGGCAGGGATCGAACTTAAGACCTCTTGTATTACAGACCAACGCACTAACCACCATACCATGGGGCTGCCTTTTTAAAGCTTGTTTACAAGAAAATAATAGTAAAGTACATCATCATTTTCTCCAAAATCAATTACATAATTTCCCCTGTTGAGCTTCAACGCTACTTTGGGCTTTTATGTGATCAGGAGCTTATTCTTCTGAACTATATGGACGATATAATATTTATGTCCAACTCGGCTGTCCAATTTGAACCGTGTAAACAATCCAGTAATTCATTAAAGTTATTTAAGCTCATTATAAAAACGGGCGTTGAAATCAAAATACATATCGTGCACTTTCTGATCCATTTATTCGTCCAAATATGCGTGTAATCGGAAAAATCAGGCAAAAATTTGAGCAAAACGGGTCTCTAGGAGAACTAATGTTTTGAATATGAAAGATATCGAGAAGAGAACATCAATTTTTACCAAATTAGCGTACTATTTTTATATAGGTTTTTTTTGTTTGGTAAAACGGAATTTTGGATTCTTATAAAAATTACTGGATGTCGAAAACAATATTTTCTGTGAGATAAAATAAGTTTAAAGAAAATATTTTTAATTTTTAATTTTTGAAAAGAAATTTGGAAAACCAATTTTTAATAACTTTTATTATTTGCTTTGTAGGTTTTTATTTTTAACTTCCCATAGGAAGTTATTGAAATGGTTCCGATTTGTCAAATTGAAAATTTTGACATTTCTCGACGTTTCGAGGTCCCTAGACACGAAATAAAAGATTTTTAGAAAGATGTCTGTACGCGCTTGTGTACGTATGTACGTCCGTACGTTCGCGACATTTTTTTCGTCGTCCATAGCTCAAGATCCAGAAGATATATCGATTTCAAATAAATTTTGTTATACAGATAAAAAGGCAGAAAGATGCAGACAGGGCTCTCAAAAAAATTGCGTGGGTGGTTTTTTTACCATAGCAGTTTGAAAAAAAGGTGAACATTTTAGTTAACCCTAAATATCTTACGGACCAAAAGCGCTTGAGACTAGAATTAAATTTTATATAATATATTGTAACCTGATATCAAAGAAGTATATTTTTCGAAAAACATCCATTTAATGTTTTTTTTTATAAATCAAAAAAACTGAAAAAAAATGTGTCAGCTCCAAAATTTTACGACTAAAATAAGATTTCATCTCCAAAACAATATTGTGCAACGAAGAATAATCTTTTTGACATCTGATCAAATTTTTAGAAACATCGAATTGACAGTTTTCCTACAAAAAACAAAAACCTAAAAAAAAAAATAATAAAAGTTGGTAAATATTGATTTTCGACTTAAATATCTTTTTAAAAATTGTAGATATTGGCTTTAAACTACTTCTATTTAAAAAAAAAAAGTATTGTTGTTAACATTCTATAAAATTTTGAACAAAATCGAATTAACAGCTTTTTTACAAGAAAAAAAAACTCTAAACAAAAAAAAACAATACTAAAACTTGGTAAAAATTTACTTTCGACTCTAATAACTTTTCAAAAATTAAAAATATTGGCGTCAAACTTATTTTATTTCACAGTAAATATTGTTTTCGATATTCAGTAATTTTTTATATAAAAATCCAACAGTCCGTTTTTTCATAAAAAATAAAATCTACAAAAAATAGTACGCAAATTTAGTAAAAATTGATACGAGTACATTATAAACTTTTAACAAGACAAATCGACAGACGGGACGGGAAGTTATCAGTGTAGGTCGCATCCCAGGCTCTTTTATTTCTGGTAAAACGGACTTTTGGATTCTTATAAAACTAACTGAACTTCGAAAACAATATTTTTTGTGAGATAACATAAGTTTAAAGAAAATATTTTAAATTTTTGAAAAGAAATTTGGAAACAAATTTTGAAAAGATATTTAATTCGAATTTTTTTGTAAGAAAACTTTCAGTTTGATTTTTCTTAAAAATGTACCAATTGTTGAAAAGATTAATTTTCGTTGCACGAAATATAATACAAAATTTAATTCAAGTCCCTAAATTTATTGGTTCGTGAGATATTTTGGGTTAACCAAAATGTTCACCTTTTATGAGAAGTTAAAAAGAAATGATAATAATTTCCTAAATAATTTGCTTTTTAATCAAAATCAATATCGGCTCTTAAAACTTAACCAACCTTGATTTCAAGGATGAAGATTGCTTAAAATTGATTCTCTGATCCTCACTCAATATAAAACCAGCCTTCACTTAAAAAGTTTCAAACGTCTGAAAGAACCTGGGAAAATATCTTGTTAATCAATCGCCTTCTTTCAGGCTCTTTTAACTGTCCAAATATTATGAACTCCATCTTTTTAAACATGAACCCTTTGTTTTTATATTTGGAAAATATCGTCACCTCCTTTATCTTTTCATCCACTATGCTTCTAATTATGCTTCAATCGGAGCAAATATAACCTTTAACCAACCTTATCTAAAGTTTTACGTTGCTTAAAAAGATTAAGTAGCTTAACCTAGGCCAAATAAATCACGATGTTGGCCTATTTTTGCTGTTTTTTAGTTTAGGATTTTAAATAAATGGATCTTTGAAGCATGGTTAAATTTTGTAAATGTTGTTGGCAGAAAAACTAAGTGCGGCCCAAATTTAATCCGCTATTCATTCGCAACAATCCTTATAATTAATTATACAAAAATACTTCAACATTTTATATTTAAATTTAAATTTTAACATTTCTAATGATCTTCCGTTTTTTCTCTCTCTTTGCAGAATTCTAAAGGAGAATATTGAAACCCACTTAAATACACCTGACTCATAGAATCCCAAAACATATAATTGAATTTTTATATCCTCATAAAAAAAGAAAGGAAAATAAATAATATTTCAAACACCACCAACGCATAGATCCAATCAATGGTCTATGGCAACCAATCTAAAACGTTTAATTCGAAACTACAAAAGCTGTAGTGATTATGGCGACAAAATTAGTTATTTACCTATTATTTTTCGGCTTATACACAGTCCAAATCGGAGGCGGCCAAATGACCAGTGATCCAGCGCCAGGTCGATCGCCGGGGCCACCCGGTGGTATAACGACCATCGAAGACGATGCACATGGCTCAAGTGGAAGTATAAAAGGTACAACTTTATTGCTAACCAAGGATCCGACTGAGATCGATGACGACGAGGACGACGACGCGGATGATTTGAATGAGAACGACGGCAACAACAGTGAAGCCAGTGAATATTCTAGTGATTCGGATTTGAGTAAATTGAATGAGATAAAACCCGACGAAGATGACTTGCCACCTTCTCTGCTGGAGGACGACGAGGTCATACCACATTCGGGTACAATAAATGTTCATAGTGACTCTGATACAACAGGTGGCGGAGGTGGTGGTGATGGAAGCATGAATAAGCCCTGTGTAAATGAATTAAGCGAGTTCTTGAATGACGCCATTGTCGTGGATAAGGACAATGTCGATGAAGTCCCATCACTGGATGGAAAGAATAGCAGCAGCGCCAAAGAGATGTTTGCTGAAGCGAAGAAGATTCGAATTAAACTGGAAGTCATGCATGACATGTACGACACAAAGGAGGGGTTAAATTGTGGCCTGCTTTATCGTGGTAAGTTTAATTTATCTTTAAGATATTTTGATACACGTGGGTGTGGGGTAGGAGAAGATGATAATCATCAGCTTCATAATAAAACGATGCTCTTGATCAAGATTAAGATTCTAAGAACTCACTCTATTAATACACCCTATATGACCAGACCAATAAGGTTTAGCTTTATTTTGATAAATTCGCAGAAAATTGGAATTCCCAAATATAGTTATCCTTGATCCTTCAGGTCTACATTATGTAACTTACCTCTCGTTTAATCCTATGCTCGTTATCCTAATGCCATATCTTTCGAAATAGAAAATCGGATGACATTAAGACTTAACTTCCATATATCGCCCACGATAAACATTAGTGTTCTTCCGCTTAGATGGAAATGCAATACCCATGTTCCGGAAATTCACTTCCATTGATGACATGCTAAACTTTTGTAAAATATTTGCTTTTCACTTTCCGTCATCATCGTCGTTGTCGTTGTAGTACATCGTTCGTCGTAGCACGTCGTCATTCGTTGACTCGTTGGCGTTGTCGGTGTTGTCGCCACAAATGACGTGATGTTGTTGTAGTTGATGATTTTGCTTCTAATGACGCAGTTTTTAAACTTTTAATTAACAACCCATCAAAGGAAATATTTGTTTGACTATTTTATGCCAAATCAATATGAATTGTATATGTGTTTGGAAGAAGTATGAGGGAGTATCTAAGTATGTATGTACGTACATATGTATGCCATCAGTGTTAAGTTAAATGGAAATTTTTATTAATTAGAAGATAAACATGGGGTTTTTTTTAAATAAAACGAATCATTAAGCTAAACATTTTTATATGCTTCATTTTCCAAGACAAACGAATATTCTGCATGTGTGTTGTATAGGGATTTTATTGAGTTTGAAAAGTTTTATTTCATAGATAAGTAGAAATATCAAACAAAAGTTTAAGGGCAAGTAAAGGCTAACACAATTTTATTAACTTCCCATAGGAAGAAAATTTTGACATTTCACGACGTTCCAAGGTCCCTTGAGTCGAAATAAAAGATTTTTAGAGAGAGAGTCTGTGCACGCGTTTTTACGTCGTCCATAGCTCAAGAACCAGAAGAGATATCGATTTCAAATAAATTTTGTTATACAGATAATAAAGCAGAAAGATGCAGAAAGGGGTCTCAAGAAAATTGCGTGGGTGGTTTTTTTACCATAGCAGTTTAAAAAAAGGTGAAAATTTTGGTTAACCCTAAATATCTTACGAACCAAAAACGTTAGAGACTTGAATTAAATTTTATACAATATATTGTAACGTGATATCAAAGAAGTATATTTTTTGAAAAAAAAATCCATTTAACGGGTTTCTTATAAATCAAAAAAACAAAAAAAAAATTTGTCAACTCCAAAATTTTACGACTAAAATATGATTTCACCTCCAAAACAATTTTGTGCAACGAAGAATAATAATTTTGACATTTGGTAAAATTTCAAGAAAAATCGAAATGACAGTTTTCTTATAAAAAATAAAAATCCGAAAAAAAAGTTACTCAAAGTTGGTAAAAATTGAATATCGATTCAATATCTTTTCAAAAACTTGAAATTTAGGCTTCAAACTTATTTTATCGTATAAGAAATGTTGTTTTCAACATTCTAAAAAAATGTTGAGAAAAATCAAATTGACAGTTTTTTTTACAAAAAATAAAAACCTAAAAAAATTTTTAACAGTTGGTTAACATTGATTTTCGACTTAACTATCTTTTTAAAAATTTTAGATATTGGCTTTAATTGACTTTTATCTTTCAAAAAATATTGTTGGTAATATTCAGTAAAATTTTGAAAAAAATCGAATTGAAAGTTTTCTTACAAAAAATAAAACTCTATAAAAAACAAAAAAAATAGTAAAAATTTACTTTCGACTCAAATAACTTTTCAACAATTAAAAATATTGGCTTCAAAATTATTTTATTTCTTAGAAAATATTGTTTTCGATATTCAGTAATTTTTATATAAAAATCCAACAATCCGTTTTTTCAAAGACAACATTTTAAGCAAGACAAATCGACAGACGGGATGGGAAGTTATCAGTGTGGGTCGCATCCCAGCCTCTTTTTTTTTAATTTCAACAACTTTAAGTTTAGTCAAAATAAATTTTAAGGACGTTTAGATTAGTTAATTCAAAATATTTAACGTAATTGTATTGAATTCCAATGAAATTAATCGAAATTAGAACAAAATTTGAGAGAATTTTCAATAAAGTCAAAAACATTTTCAAAGGACTTTTAGATTAGTCAAATCGAAACAAAAATGTATTCGGTAAACGGATTCTTATGCCTGTTTTTTTTTTTTGAATTAAAAATGTTCACCGATGATTCGGGCTCTGGAATCTCCGCAATACTTCGAGTATCGTGATTTTCGTAACATAAATGTCGAATCTTTATTTAGTGATTGCTCATCTATTTACTTGTACTCAATTTATGCAACATCAAACGTTGGTTATCAAATTGAATGTCTTACTGTTGCAATTACTTATCTTTTTAATAAACACGTTCCAATTAAAACTCGTCAAATTAGATAGCGTAGTTGTCCCTGGCTTTTTCTTGAGATTATTAATGCTATAAAAACCAGAGACGTTTCATACCGACGTTGGAAACGATTTGGTTGCCTAGAAATGCTTCGGCAATTCAAAACATCTCGGAACATTGTAACGAAATTAATAAAATCAGCTAAATACAATTTTTGTAACAACAGGTTCAACTCAAATCGTTCCTCCAAGTATTTTTGAAAAGAAGTCAAGAGTATTGGTTTAATGAGAGATTCTTCTATTTCCGATGACAACATTGATTTAGAGGAGTTGAATCGAAAGTTCTCTATTCCCTCAACCCAATTCCCAACTGGGCAATCTGGTGTTTCGGAAAACGAAAGAGTCGATGCTTTTTTCTGTTTGTTCAGTAGATGAATATCAAATAGTTAAAGCAATATTTTCTATTAAATCCAAATCGACCGGACTTGACAACATACACTCAGACTTTTTAAAAATCCTTCTTCCTTTGATACTTCCTCACATAACTCACATTTTCAACACCATCATAATGACCTCCATCTATCCCACTTCCTGGAAAAAATCGAAAGTTTTACCCATCACTAAACGATGAAAGAAAATGGAATACAGACTAATAGCTATCCTTCCTTTTTTATTTAAGGCTTTTGAAACTATCCTTTTAAAATTTTCTGAAGATATAAGACCAGATTTAAAAATAAATAAAAATAAATAAATTGGGTGGCTCAACAGTCCGTTTGAGAACTAGGGCCTAGTGACTGACAACTCTCAACCATTCCTATGTGCGAATACTGTTGTCAGGGATGGAAGATACCTACAGATTTAAGCCGAATCCGAACGGCAAATTTTAGAAAGCACTTTTCATGACAAGAATCACTCTTGGAGAATTTGTCAATTCCTCGCAAGAGGCAGTACCCGTGAAAAAAACTTTAGGTGGCATAGGCAGAGATCGAACCCAAGACCTCTCGCATGGCAGTCTAACGCACTAACTATCATGCCATGAATACTACATAAGACAAGATTAAGACTATAATTATACAACCCTACTTGACTTTTCCAAAGCAATTGATTGCGTTAACTCTAGCCTTCTCTGTGGTAAACTGACGACTTATTTCAATTTTTCTGACACAACCAAAAATCTTATTTATTCGTACTTGACTAATCGCATGCAAGCCGTATCGTGTAAAGGTAAAATGTCTTTTATTCTTCCTGTCAATATAGGTGTTCCTCAAAGATCTATCCTTGTTCCTCTACTGTTCTCTTTAAAGTGGTCCTTCCATATCCTCAGCATTGACTGCGGTTCCACTATGACATTTCAACTTTCGTCTTTGCAGCCTTCGGTTCTAGGTTTATATACCTGTAAATTTCACCTGTTCAGATCTCTGGCGATTGTAGCCGTTCGACGTTATACCTTCTACCAGCACATACCAGTTTTGCTTTGGGTCTGGAAATCCGAAGTGCTACCTTGGTTAAAACGAGGTTGTGGTCCAAGATGTTAGCTCCTCGGAAAGTTCGTACATTCATGATGCTGGAAGCGTGTCTGGCGTCGATCACAATATGGTCAATCTGGTTGACGGTAGATTGATGGATGGTGGAAAATGCGTGCTGTCTGCGATGTTGTCGTGCAAGCTGTTCTTCCCGATTATTCCACCATAGATGTCTTCCCTTCCTAGCTTGGCTTGGCATTAAAATCGCCCAGGACAATTTAAATATCGTAGCTAGGACACTGCTCATACGTTTTGTCAAAGAGCTCGAACATATCCTTGGTGTTGTTATCCTTCTTTTCTGTGGGGGAGTGTGCGCATATTAGGCTAATTTTGTGAATTAAGCCTTGATTCGGATGATCATGAAGCGCTCATTGATGCACCTATATAGCTCAAGACTTCTTGCCTAAGTCTGGCTCCAGTTTTCGTGGTAGCAGTCACCATAGTAAATATCGCAGTTTTTCATCCTCTTTTTCGTATTTCCTGAATGGCGGTGATGTCTGCTTTATAGCAGTCTAGGTCCTCCGCTCACTCTTCGGCCCTACGTGGTCTGTTAAGGGACCTAACATTCCACGAACACCTATAAGGTGTTCACTAAGTAATTCAACCATACTGGAACTGTAGACGCCACCGTTGATTCCATCTTGATAATTCCTCCGCTGCCGTCTGGATAAGGAGAGGTGCCTTAGTGGAAACACCTCTACGACTTTTTTAACAAAATACGAAAATCTACAAAAACAACAAACAAAATTAAGATAAATAGTTTTTGACTCGAGTATTAGGAAAAGAAAGAAAGATATTGACTTCAAATTATTTACATCACACAAAATAAGCAAGACACACCAACAGATAGAATGAGAAGTTTTCAGTGTGGGTCGCATCCCAGCCTTTTTTTTAATATGTTTAAAAAACATGATGTTTTAAACTTAAGACTACGAATTCGTAATGAAAACAAAAAAGTCATTTATACTGCTTCGCTTCTTTTAAGGTTTATGTACGTCAGGTAAAGGCTTACAACTAATTTGGATTTTTTGAAAAAGTAAATAATATACAACTCATCGTTAAAAAGGATTATTGAAGTAAGTAAGGTCTTGTAGTTTTGAAAACAATTTAACAATTATTGATTACTTGACCAAAAAAAAATCACATATTCCCAAAAGTTTGTATCTCAAAAACCTGACGTGATAGACCGATTTTGAATTCAGATTTTAACCAAGACCACAAAACGTATTTAACTTGATAATTGTTCTCCCTATCCTTGTCGTGTTTTGAATTTTTTAAACATGGGTTTAATTTTTCATAATAACATCTAATTTCTTTTTGAAATTGAAATATTAGCCTTTGTAATCCTTATTTCATATTTTTGTTTAAATAGTTTATTTCAAAGTCTAGTGAACGCATTTCCATGCTATTGCAAAGTGAAACAACACAATAAATATTCATTAAGTAACAAAGTTCTTCTTGCCTCACCATAAAACATGAGGTAAAGTAGAGCATCAATATTAGACTTATATAATGGCCCTTGACAAACAAACTTAATTCATTCCACCATTTTACCCATTTCGAACTTAAAGCTATTGTCAAATGTTAACTTGGCAAGGTTAAAATTCTCAACAAAATAAATTAATAAAACTAATGAAAAGCCATCCAACCAAGTGGGTAAAGGATACACCGAAACACAATAAAGGCAAAAATTTTTCATGGTTCGTATACCTATGCTCGTTTAACGTAGTTCATGTGACAAAAATGTATTCCCCTCATAAAATGCTACAAAAATATAAACCAACAAAAATAATAATAAAATATTTCTCATGTTCTTCTACACAAACGCACCCCTTCAAATTCTTCTTTAAAAGGGAACAAAAATGTTATCCTTTTTGCTCTATCTAATAAGACTGCAACGTATATTTTGTGCGAATGTATGTCGCCAGTAAGTCTTGATTTTTTAAGGAATTTTCGTTTCAAGAAAAGGATGCACTATACAATACTTACCATTATAAAAACATATATATGGGTACTCTGTTTAAAAAATATAGCAACAAAAAATTGTAAAAATGTCAGAAAAATAAATTCAATTTATCTTCTTCTTTTTTAAGAAAAAAAAAGGATCCGCAAAAAGGAAATAATTTTTAAGTAGATATTGATGGCAAAATAAAATTATATCTACCATTGCACAAAATGCATTGCATAAAGCCATAAATTAATAATCTTTCACAAAAGAATGCGAATTTAGATATACACAACAAAAATGAAGAATATTGAAGTCCTTTTTAAAATAATGCGCTGTAAAATACCTTTGCCCTTAGCAAAGTCATAGAGGTTTAAGGATATACATAAGTGCTTTCACACCAACATAAATAATTCTCTAAATTTTAAGAGAAATTAATTAAAACAAAAACTCTAAGCTTAACTTAGACTCCTCTTAAATTTCTGAATAAAGATTTGACTTAATTTTTTGTAGTGTGTTTCTTGACGTTTCTGCCAAATTTATTTTCAACTATAAATAAATTGACTCTAAATTAATACAGACAACGAAATTACTAAAACCACAGGTCTAAATGATAAAAGACCATTAGTATATGTACATTTGGTGGAAGAGCTGATACTTCAAAGTCTATTTTCCAAATGTTGAGGTCCTCTCCCTCCTGGGTGCGCCACCTGAGTCGCGGTCTTCCTCTACTGCGCTGTCCCTCGGGATTGGATTCGAAGACTTTCCGGGATGTAGCGTTGATGTCCATCCGCTCTACATGACCTAGCCATATAAGCCGTTGGGCTTTAATTCTGCTAACTAGGTCAGTGTGGCTGTACAACCCGTACAGTTCATTGTTATATCTTCTCCTCCATTCTCCATCTATGCGTACGGGACCAAAAATCACCCAAAGAATTTTTCTCTCGAAGCATCCTAAGACGCTTTCATCTTTCTTTCACAGGGTCCAGGCCTCAGCGCCATAAATGAGAACCGAGATGATGAGTGTCTTATAGATGTTGATTTTAGATGCTCGAGAGAGGACTTTACTTCTCAATTGCCTTGTTAGTCCAAAGAAGTAGCGATTTGCAAGAGTTGTTCTTCGTTTGATTTCAGCGCTGGTGTCGTTGTCTGTATTAATAGCGGTGCCTAGTCCTTAACTACCTCAAAGTTAAAGCTGTCCATGGTGACGTTTTGTCCAAGACGTCGTCGTTTAGTGTCCTTTTTTGACTAAACCAATCTTCTTCGCTTCCATCGCAATGCTCAAAAACGCTCCACTGACATCACGCTTCGATCTTCCAATTATCATCATCTGCGTATCCGAGTAATTGGATGGACCTTTGGAAGATTGTGCCTTTAGTGTTGACGGTTGAGTTTTGCACAATTCTTTCCAGAACGATATTGAAGAAGTCGCATGACAGTGCATCGCCTTGTCCAAAATATGTTTTATATCAAATGGATCGGTAAGATCTTTTCCGACCTTGATAGAGAAGCGTGCATTCTCCATCGTCATTCTACACGAACGGATAAGTTTGACAGGGATGCCAAAACTAGACATTGCTCTGTAGAGCTCTTCCCCATAGATGGTGTCATACGCGGCTTTTAAATCGATAAAGAGGTGGTGGGAATCGATTTTTCCAAGATCTGCCGTAGTGCGAATATTTGGTCGATAGTGGACTTTCCTGGTCTGAAGCCACACTGATAAAGACCAATCAAGTTGTTAATGAATGGCTTCAGACTTTCACATAATACGGCAGAGAGGATCTTATACGCAATGTTAAGGAGGCTGATGCCTATGTAGTTGGCGCAATTTAGAGGATCTCCTTTCTTATGTATCGGGCATACTATGCTGAGATTCCACTCATCGGTCATGCTTTCTTCCGACCATATTTTGCACATGAGCTGGTGGATGCTCCCTACCATGTCAGCCTGCTGCTTTGAATAGTTCGGCAGCGATGCCGTCAGCTCCAGCACCTTTGTTTGACTTTAGTTTAGATATAGCTATCTTCACTTCGTCAAGGTCGGGTAGGCGGAATTGTTGATCTTCGTCGCAGAGGTTGAGTGGTTCTATCTCCTTACAGCGGAATTCGGTTCGTCATCGCCGTTTGGAGGAGTTGTCTTGCCATATTCTCAGCATCGACTGCGGTTCTACTACGATGTTCCCCTGATCGTCGTTACAGACTTCGGTTCGTGGCTGGTACGCAGAGGTTTCGCTGTGGTGGCCGTATGTAACCTATCACTTCAGAGGCGGCATCTCTGATGGCTGCAAGGCAATGTTGCCACTGGTTTTCAATGCTTAATGCTAATGTTATTAGAGACTAGATCGGAAAAGGACATGGCAGTCTCTTGCGATTGTAGCCGTCTAACGTCAAATCTTCTTACAGTACTTCCTTGTTTTGTCTTGGATCGGGATATCCGTAGCCGTACCTTTCCAACAACGAGGTAGTGGTCCGAGTCAATATTGGACCCTCGGAATGTTCGGATATAGTGTATACTGGAGAAGTGTCGTGCGTCGATCGCAATGTGGTCAATCTGGTTGAGAGTTGGTTGATCAGGAGATTTATATGTCCCCTTGTGGATATTGAGATGTGTGAACTGCGTACTATAGTTACCTGAAATCGGCCAGAATGAATCCGTTGTCGGAGGTGGTGTCGTGCAGGCTGTATCTCCCAATTATGAAACCAAATATGTCATATCTTTCTAGCTTCGCATTAAAATCGCCTAAGAAATTTTAATGTCATAGCCAGGGCACTGCTCATGTGTCTTGTCTAAGAGCTCGAAGAATATGTCTTTGGTGTCTTCATCTTTGTCCTCTGTTGGGGCATGCGCATATGAGGCTTATGTTGGCGAATTTAGCCTTGATGTGGATTGTCGTGATGCGCTCGCTCACGCTGTTGGAACTCAAGACTTTTTGCCTGAGTCTAGTTTTCACAACAAATCCAAAATGACGCTGTCTTTGTTCTCGGTAGCTGTCGCCGTAGTATATATCGCAGTCTTTTAGTTTGCGTTTGCCCGGTCCATTACATTGCACTTCTTGGTTGGCGGTACTATCTGCCTGGCAGCAGTTTAAGGCTTCCGCTAATTGTTCGGCTGCACGTGGTCTGTTAAGGGACCTAACATTCCACGTTCAGATCCGAAGTTCGTTATCCTATAAGGTGTTCACTAAGGAGTTCAACCTTACTGGAACTGAAGACGCCGCCGTTGATTCCATCTTGAGAATTCGTCCGCTGCCATCTGGATAAGGAGAGATGCCTTAGTGGAAACACCTCTCCCCTCTCTCTCGTTTTCTGCCCCAACAACTTTCCACTGGGGTTAGAACCCAATCTCCAGTTGAGGTACTAGGCACACGATGTTCACCGCGGGAAGGTGAGAGTAGGAGTTTATAGACAGAGGTGGCATTTGAGACAAAACCTGTAGATGCTTGTGTCCTCTTGAATGCACATGTCTACCATTTGAGTCTATTTTACAAAAATTGTCTGCTTAAGACGGTCTGCGTTTTTCCTCTCTTAATTGGTCGGGGGAGGTAGATGACAAGCCTCTTTTGCTCATTTAGTGAGGTTAGCTTTGTGGGCAAAAGTAGTTTGTGTTCTTTTTTGCTTAAATTCTCGAACTTATGCAAGATTCGATTTTTATTGGCAAATCCGTAACTTAAAGATTTTTAGCGACTTTTGACTCTTTTTAGTGATTGCGAAATATGGTAATAGAATGCTAATTTAGAATCAAAGAAAATACCGACATATTTCACTTGATTGTCCGAAGAAACCGCTCTACCTAAAATTTACAAATTATTGCTTGGGAGACAACAAGCTTTTCTTTTTCTCGTGAAAAAAGATGGCTTGTAACTTGTCAGCATTAAGTTTGATATTCCATCGATTGTAATATTGGTATAATATTCTCATCGCATTATTTAAGTTCGTCTCAATGTTGAGACCAAACGTATGCGAAGAAAGTATTGCAGTGTCGTCAGCAAAAATTGCTGCTTCACAGGATGGTAATTTGGGAAAGTCAGATTTATACAGGTTATACAAGGTCGGTACAAGGACAGATCCTTGAGTTACACCAAAATCAAAATGTATTATTTCCGAGACATTACTATTTACATGTACCATAAAACATCTATTTGAAAGAAAACTTTGAACAATTTTACACAGATAAGGTGGAAAATTGAGGGAAATCATTTTATAAATAATACCTTTGTGCCAAACTGAGGCGAACGCTTTTTCGATGCCTAACAATATCATTCCACTAGATATACCTTGGGAGAGATTGCTTTTAATTAAGTTACTTATACGAAGCACTTGATGAGATGTACTCTGGTATCTCCTGAAACCAAATTGTTCATTTATAAAAGTTGTCATCAGTTATTGTTTTAACAATTTTATTTTGAATTATTTTCTCATATATTTTGTTGATATTGCTGAATAAACTTATACTTAACTCTATAACTTTCAGACCTAACAGAGTTTTTGCCGGCTTTTCAAGTAGTAGGAAAGTATTGCGTTTTCAAGCAAGCATTTATGACGAATGTAAGGAAGAATATTCCGATTTTAGGTAACATTTTTAAATATAGATTTTCAACTTGATCGAGCCCAGTAGATTTTCTTGATTTAAGTATGTAAACAACTGCAGCTACTTCTTCTTGAGTTGCTAACATATTTTGTGGTGTGTCAGAAATCATCTGGTTTCAGTTTTGAGCAGTTGTATTTACCAGATGATCTATTGAAACATCGCCTAGGTATTGTGATACAGAATGGTTTTGGGAGAAGCTAAGAGCAAGAGCACTTGCTTTTTCCAAATCCAAATAATGGATTCTTAAATCGTTATTCGGAAAAGAAACCTGTCGATGTTTGTTTTTACAATTTTTACAATATTCCAGAAGGATTTTGCATTTTTCTCTAAGGAACGTAGTTTATTATTCTAGACAAGATTTCTTTTCTTTAACAATTCATAAGAGATTTGGCGGTTTAAATATGTAACGTTATCACGAAAAATAGGTTGACGATATCTTGCAAGTTTCTTCTTTGAATGTTTCTATTGACTTCCATATTTTCCAATTTATCGACAATATCGACAAATTTGGAAAGATATTCTCCATTAGCCATCTTACTTTAAGTAAAAGTTTTTATCAATGTTGCCTTTTAAGCAGGATTTGTCTCAAGCTACATACATATTTAGATACTTAATTCAGTTGGGTTAATTGCTACGATGAGACCAGATCTTGCTTTTCTTCTTCGTCTTCCAGCATCCATACGTCCACATCTTCTGAATCCGTTGGCTTCTTTTTGGATGCATATTGGCACTTATGTATGTATGTATCATTTTTCATTATCAAGGCTTCAATTTAATTATTTCAGATACAGTGTTTGGGAAAACTACACAACGGAATACAAATATTCCGGCCTTTAGTTTGAGTTCGGAAAAATCTAATTTCATGGTTAAGTTTTCCTTAACACGGGAGCTGAAATAGTTAATTTTAACTATGTTTTCTTTATAAGTACGGTTCTTAGAGTATTTCAACAGCAAGTAATTTATTAAATGAAGAAGTAGAAATTGAAAATATTCAAAAGTTTTCCAAAATCATCAAGTTTTCCGAATATTTTAACAAGCTTACTTTTTTTTCACTTTTAACGACAATAGAAAACGTTACAATCTAAATTTTCAAACCCTTAAATTCCCAAACACAGCATTCCAATTATACAGGATTGATAAGTTGGATCAACCATAAATGGGCTGATTGTTGTTGCTTTCCGTGTAAATGTCTCAGATCTATAATCGTGATCCATAAAGCTTGAACCCTCTTAAAATTATTTTAAAACCAAGTCTCCTCCAATAAAACTATAGAAAAGCACTTTCATTTTTTTACAATTCAAAGATTAAAACACAAGATTTTTTTTCATCCAGAACTTTGACAGATTATTATTAGTTTTTAAATCCAAGTCACATAAAAACTATAGTTTCTCCTTGAATGGCACTTTAAATTTGTTCGTGCGTCCTCTGTGTTTGAATTCTTAAACTCACTATAAAAATATATTTAAAAAAAAAAAAACTTAAGAAAAATCTGGAATTTTTAAGAAAGTTCCTCAACGAAAGTTCACAATCCAAGGTTCGCATAACTTTCAAATCTGTTGCAATCATCTTATATTAATGACAACGACATCTTGGCCAACGCCAATGCCCGCCACACCACGCCGCACTTCTCGGCTGCCATACCGCCATGTTGCTGTCATTTTTATAAAGGAAACGAAAACTGTCGTCCTCGGTTAACCGGCGGAAGATATTAATTATGGCAAAAAAAAGTCATTAGCATATTTTAATGGAATTTTTCATTTGGTTTCCTTCTGCATTAAATTCCAAATGAATAATTATATACAGTTACGTTACGTTGCGTTGTCATCATCGTCGTACCTACTTTCCTTTTTCAAGTTCGTCTCATATTTATTTTTTGTAAATTAATTTCCAACTTTCTACTGCAACACAGATTTGTTATAATTTTCCTCTTTCTTTCGAAAATATTTAGAAAAAAAATGAGAAATTTACAACTCTTGGGGGCTGGCAACTCCTCAAAAATATCTCACACATAATCAGATACAAGTAGCAGTTGAGTGGCTGGGAAATAGGATTGAGATGAGGTTTAGTCTTTAGTCTTTAGACTTTAGTGAGTAGAGACGTAAAAGGTGTGAGGTGGTTGCTGCACATATTTAAAATAGTATAATTACAACGGAAGGGCGGAACACAACATCCTTTCCCATTTAAGTCCGAACAACTTAATTGCCCTACGCTTATAGAAAGTAGGAAGCGGCACTATAGTATACGAGGAACAGCTACAGCAGCAGAAAACCTGAGCTAATTCTGGGAAAGGCTTCACTTTCAGTAGATTATAGCTACATCCTTGAGTTATACAAAACTGGGGTAGAGAGGTAGGTAGTTATAGTTGTGAAGTCGTCCTGTGTTTTGGTTAAGGTTTCCTCTGTTTTTTTTTTTCTGATTTTTTTTATTTATTTCAAAACTGCCCAAGCTTATTAAAAGCAAAAAACATTTTTTTGTTTTTTGTTCGGGTAGGTAATTCTTTTTAGCTTTGAAATTATCAGTTCGCAAATGGCGGCGGTGCTGTTGGGCTTTGTCTTTCATCATGGCGGACTTCCTTGCCATTTAGTAAATTAGTCTATGCTGTGTGATGGTGGCAGAGTGCAGTTTTATATAACAAGCAAGAGTTTGCTTAGACAAGGTGATTTAGGGCTCCGGAAGGAGATGCAAATTTTTAAATGGGTTCTTGTGTTGGAAATGAGTTAAAGTTTGAACGCCTTGATTTGGTTACGAGTTAGCTTTCGGTAATTGCATACATACATATATATTGTATGTACAATGTACATGGGTATGTTCGTTGGTGCTTGGAGTCGAAAGTAATCGCATTAAGATTTGAGCACTTGTTGGTTTGCAAACTTTTGTGCATCGAACTTTGAAATTTCATGCACATATAAACTGAGTGTTAAACTTTGCAAATTAAGTTAATATCTTTTCTTATCTGGAATTAGTTTAAAAAAAAAATATTTTCTGGAAAATCTGTATCAAAGTTAAGGGGAAATGATTTTTTTTAGAAATTTGTCGATCAGGCTATTTCAATGTTCTCAGTGCAGCAGTTTCTTCATCCAGTCAGTCATTTATAGTTTTGTTCTGAATTGAATATGTTTTAATATTTGTTTATTCTGTTTGAAACCTCAATAAAAAACACTTTAAAAATAGATTGAATCCACTTTGGATTTTAAATTTTACCTGCAAAATATTGCAATGATTTAAGCTCGATACTTAAATTTTTGGTCAGAAAATGGCCAAATTGTTCCTTTCATTTCTTCATGGTCTAGAAATATTTTATTAGATTTGAAGATTTAATGCAAACAGAATTAAAAAAAAGAACTGATTAAAACTTTATAATTGTAATAAAAGTTAGTTTGAGTTTTACAAAAATACGTTGTATTTGATCATAGTTTCCGATATACAGTTTAATAAACAAACTCAAACACTCGTTTCGATATTTTCGTGCATGTGAGACATAGCGTATAAGAGGCTTCAAGCCACGATCTCCGTTTAGTACACCGACACATTCCTCTTGGGAAAGGAAACTAGAATAAAAGTAGAGCCTTCGGATTTCCTTTAATATTGGACAAAGTGCTAAAAAATTCAAAACATCTTCGTTTTGACCAAGGTTGCAAAGGGAGCGCACAGGGTTTAAGTCTGTTCTATGTGGTCTATAATTCAAATCGAGCATTTCCGTTCTTATCTTGAAGATCAAGCTCATTTCAAAAACTGTAAACTCTTCTCTAAAATAGTTTCTTTCACCAAGTTTCAGATTAAGTTGTCTGTATATATTCCTGGATGTTGATGCAGTCCCTCTCGCAACACAAAGCCTATACATCGAGTTATCTATAACAGAGATACATTCATATAGTGCATTTTTTATTGCTTCCACATTGTCCACTGGCAATGATATTGAAAGGTTATGTGCTACAGCAAGATCATACCAATTTTTGACCGGGCTATATCCACAACTAAAACAAATTTTGAGGAGTCTTTTTTGCAAGTTTTGGTCAGATCGCTTCATAACTCTGATCATAAAATCGGCGTTAGCCTTTAAGTTTTTCAAGAAAATTTGAGGTACGCCTGACTCTAGGTGGAAAGCATAATTAGGAGTGTTGATAGGTAACCTACAAATTTGCTTGAAAAAATACCTCTGTATATTTTCCATTTCCTCCAACTGTTCGAAACCATATACTTCATTACCATAGCAGAAACAAGTATTCACGGTGGCATTGAAGACTTTGAATTTTGAGATTGGATCTACGAGTTTATTTGCGAAGAACTGGGACCACATTGTATTTATTTCAATTTTTGCAGCGGTTGTTTTTTCTTTTATAAAGGTTTGAATTTTAAGGTTATATGTCGTCGTATACCCAAGATACTTAAATTCATTTACGACCTCAATTATCTCACCATCTAAAGCCCAATTCCGCCCATAGCCAGTTGATCTATTTCGAGATCTGAAAACCATTATTTTGGATTTGGTGGTATTTATTCTAAGATCCCATAGATCACAAAACTGTTTCAGCTTGTTTATCTGGAGCTGTAGAGTAAGCGGACTGTCTGATAAAATGACTAGATCGTCAGCATAAAACAAGACTTTAAGTGTAATATCCCCGAACTGAACTCCCCCAGGTATACTGTTTTCGACATCGTTCATATACAGTGCAAACATGATAGGGCTTAGAACACATCCTTGAGGGACACCTGCTTCACAACTAAATTCTCTATATACTTTTCCACTATTCTGAACAGATGCCATCGTGTTTTCGAGAATTTTTTCGTAGACTCTGATAAATTTAGTAGATAACTTATAGCTTATAGAGTAAGGACCTATTATTTATAATGTCAAAAGCCGCTTTTAAATCAACGAAAAAGATATATAAGTTCTATCAATAAAACGCCTAGCAGTGGTGCTGAGTACAAAAATATGATCAATAGCTGAAAGGTTGGCTCGAAAACCAGCTTGAAAGCAACTAATTATGTTATTATCTTCTACCCAGGTCGTAAGTCTAGTATATAGTATCTGTGTAAACACTTTTCTTAATTATTTAAGCACAGCAATTCCTCTATAGTTCTCTGGCAAATCACGGTTACCTTTTTTTTAAATGGCTGTAATTCGAGACAGACGAAAATTTTTAGGCACTATCTCTTCAATGAATATTCTATTGAAAAGTTCTAACAGATATTCAAAAAATTCAGGAGTAGCATGTTTATAAAACTCTACTGGGATCCCATCAGATCCAGGTGCTTTGTTATTTTTCATTTTTTTCAAAGCAGCTACTAGTTCAACCATTGTGAGATTGGAATCTAGTTCAGGAATAATGACATTGGGGAATGCAAAGCTCATTGTGTTTAGATTAGGGTCAAGCAGAAGTAGAGTTTCAAAATAATTAGCAAGTAGATTTTCATCAATTGTGAACAATACCCTCCTATTCCGCCCACTCAACACTTGTACTGTCTTCCAAAAAGATTTCGAGTCCTTGCATTCAACGAGCTTAGAAGCAGTGTTTTTTAAATAAAGTTCTTTTTTGAGATTGCATAACCTTTTGTATTCTTGGTTTGATTGTAAATACAGTGATTTAAAAACTGCGCTGTTTGTTTTTCTATATAGTTTTAAGAAAGCGAAAGAATTTCTCCTACTTTTTTTGCATTCTTCGTCGTACCATACAGACTGAAAGGTATTTCTACGTTGGGAAGAAAGTTCTGCAGACTGTCTAATCACTGAAGAAACTATGTCAGTTATAGAATCTATAGAGTCAGATGTCACACTTGGCATCGCAACCAGCTGATGATTAAGTTTAATTTTATATCTATTTGCATGTCTTTCTTTCCATTTTAATTTATCATTTCCGGTTGTTTGTAGATTTACTAATAGATTTTCTTATTTGTAAAAGACAATTATAGGGAAATGAGACGAAAAATTAGCTGGATAGGTCTCAAAGTCATCAATTATACTTAGCCATTCACCTTTAATAAGACAGTAGTCAAATTCAGAGCAACCCTGAGCAGACACGAAAGTGAAGTTTCCGTTTGAGTCACTTTGAGATGTTTCATTTAAAACGAAAAAACCAAAGTCTTCAATCAATTCTAATAAAAGTTTCCCATTTTGATTTAGACAATTGTCAAAAGATTTTCTTTCGCTAGAAGAGTGGAAATTATTTAAGACCGAATTCTGATAGTCGCTTATACGACCTAAATCTCATAAAATCATCATATTTTCACGATTGTAGATAGTTAAAAAGTTACAAAGCGCGTTAAAATTTATGCTCCATTCATTATAATTTAAATAAATAGGTACAATTTGAAAATGTTTTGTATCATAAGTGATGTCAATAACTATATAATTCTCACAGATTTTATATTTAATAATATTATCAAAGCCAGTGTTTTTTATGCCACCACTAGCTCTACCAACTGTATTGTTTCTAATTGGTGGTATACTCTTTACGTTATAATTTTTAAAATACTTCAAAAACTGCAGTTCTTTATCACGAAAAGGGTAAAATCTTTCAAACCCAAAAAAAAACTCATGATTTGATTCGAGCTGTAAAAGGATTATTAGGATACAAAGATGTAATTTTCCAGATTTAAAAAAAAAAAACAACCCACTGAGGAAGAAGTTCAAACAAGCTAGAAAGAAATTACGGCAAAAAATACTACAATGTCCTAAATGTAGTACAAATTTCTGGATTTGTAAAAAATGTGCACAACTCTAGGTCATCGTCAGTTTCTACGCTCGTTTCCAATGACACTAATTTTGTAAGGTCGATTGATAAAGCCAATTTGCTTGCAGCACAGTTTGCTGTTAATTTGTTGTTGCCAATGAGTGACATGACTCGTCCTGTACCCGGTGTTTAGGTTTTCTTCGACAATGCAAAAATTTGTCTATACATCTTCTGATGTGGCTTTAATTTACAAAGCGTTTATTTGTCCAAATCTTGAATATACATACTTGAGTCTTTTGGATATAATTGAGGTGAAAGCTCTAAAAATGATAGGATCAGTTAGCCCTTGAGGCCAATTTTAGACGTACTGTTAAGTTCAGTGATTCTTTCTTTAGCCGTACTACACGAATGTGAAATGTTTTACTATGCTCAATATTTCCTACTCATTACAATGTGATGTTAAAAGTATGAGGTAGAAATCTAACATCAAATCAAAGAACAAGAAGTAGTATCTCCAGTTCTTTTCAGGATATATTCGACTTTTTAGAGTATCATAATCCGAAAACCCACGACAAACAGTAAATTGTGCAAGAAGTTAATTAATTTTTGAGTATTATTCAAGATTTTTGCCATAGCTCTACCCACTGTTACCCTTGACTCAATCAATTTAAGAGTTTACTACATTTTGTCAAAAATTTCATAATTCAAAAACGATCGATTGAATTAAGAGAATCGAAGGACACAGAATAAAAGATGAACTGAATTTATAACCACCATTTTTTTTTGCATTCCAAAATCCAAATCCTGCTACACCACCCTCAAGTATAGAAATATTCATGGTGACAACTTAGTTTGTTTGTTGTTTCGTTTGCTTTAAGTATAGTGACGCCACATCAACCAACCCTGATATAGTAGCTAGGTTCCCTATCCTAGAACCAAAAGGGCTTGGAAGAAGAATAAAAAAAGCTAATTTCCAAGTTGACGTGCAATCAATTAATCATTCGGGCTTCATTGATGCCAGGTCACACCACTCTAAACTGCATCCGCTTCTACGATACGTTCACGTATCATTTCAGCCCTCCCAAAAGTTCAGTCCCAATAGATGGCACAATCAATCTTCGTTTTGTATAGTTACTCGTAAAGAAACTTTGGTCTATGTATAGCGTGAAAGACGGATATGCTGAAGGTGAGTCTTGTACTTAACTATCCGAACAAGAAAAACTTGCAATTCTAGGACATTCAAACACACAGGATCTGTAGAGAAGAGACAGGGCGATGAGATGTGGATGCGGTTTAATTAATGCTATTTCAGAAATTGTTTCATGTTCAACAACTGATTTATGTTAAAAAGTTTTCTTATTTACATATTTTAATTCATACCAATGTTCCCAGAAGAGAATGCGTGATGATATTTTGTTCAATTGGTAAGGAAATACAATTTTTTGAAGGACATAAATCACTTGACGTAAATAATTTTATGGTAAACAAGAGGAAATAGATTTTTTATTGAATTTATGAAGAAAATTAATCGTTTTTCAAAAACTTAAATTGCATTTATGCTTGGATGGATACTACAGAAATATCGTTGCATCTAGTTGAAAGTTGGTTTAATGAACTTGGATGAATAATTGCTTTTGTTTTTAATGAGTAATTTGGATGCTATTGGCTTAAAATTTTAAGTAAAACGAGGTAAATTTCAGACCTTAAGATTTTTAAGATATCTGTTTGCATTAGAAAATACTTAGGGGGTTATATCTGTACAAATTATTGATTTCCATCATTTAAAGTTTAAGATTCGATAATTTAACATGTAAAGTATTAACATAAAGGTTGAGCAAAGGTGAGTTTGAATTTAACAATTCAGAACGAAATCATTCCATTGAAAGCATACTATACTCAATTTCATTAGTTTTATTTCCAATCATCAACTTTAATCCAAAATTCCTGATTTCAATGATACAATTGTCACTTGTCAATGATTGGTTTCAATGATGCAAACCAATGATATTTATGTCAGGTCACTTAATCTAAATATTTGTCCGTTGAAAATTTCTTATTCAATTGTTTTGAATAAACAAAATTTTAATGCAGTTCAATTAATATTTAAAATATTTTAAGTAAATTAAACTTAAAAGTAAAAATTAAAAGAATACATAAAAGCGATTAAAAATTCAAAAAAATTGCCCTAGTCCTCGTGTAACCTCAGGTTAATTGAAATTTAAAACAATATTGATAACAAAAAGCAAAGGAATTTATTAACATTGTTGAGTTATAAATATGTCAAGTTGTTCACACACGAGTGATAGTAATCTTAATAATATTAATTAAAGTTACATATTCAAGGCATTATGGCAACAAGTTATGGCTGTTAAAAAATTATACGAAATAAAGTATTCATCAGATAAGTAATATGGGAACAAATAATGAATAATCTGTTAATCCTCAAAAGTTTTATACATTTTAATTTTTGTATTTAAAGTTTTTTTAATTAAACTAAAATACAATTTATAAAACTTTCTTAAACAAATTCAAGTCAAATTTTGTTTGCTCTTTTTCTTAGAAACAAATTTTATGTAAATGTATTTGACAACAAACCATTTTTTATTGAATGTCGCTTAATAACTAACAAATCTCAAGTGAAAACTTTATTTATACTTAACTGTAGCTCTATGGCTCATATGACCACCCCTGAATCGTGCGTAGTTTTTTTTTTGACACTTCAGAATTTCAGAAAGTAGTAAGCTTATAGCAAGCGTCAAACTACGATCAAAGGCTCATCATAAGTGCATGTGTTAGTTATTAGTAAGATAATAATACAATTAAAGCCTAACACACGCACAAAATACAAAACATAATTAACATTAACATGAACTAATACTGAACAACAAAAGATAAAATAAAGACGTTTACGATAGTGGAGCACTGGTTCTAAGCAATGATTTTAATCCCAGCAAATTTAAATTTAAATATATCGATGAACAGTTTAAGTTATATAAAATGCTCATTCGACTTAAAGCTTCATTCTTCACATAGTTAGTTCTATGGAAATCAATATGTATAAAATCAAAAGATCGTAGGTTATGAGTTCCGCCTCGGTAATTCAAATGTACACAAGAAACATCAGTTTCACCATTAATGAGTTGATAAAAAAAAAACTAAGTCATTATTAACACGCCTTTGATGTAGAGACTGCATTTGAAGGAAGTAGAATACGATGTTGATAAGGTCTCTGCACCAATTCTTTTTTTCAATTTTATGCAATTTTAAGCAAATCATTCACTACTGCTTCCTTTATCGAAGACTCAATTTAGACAGGGTGTCAACTTCTCGTGAATTTGATGCTTTGTCTGATTCCATACAAAGAATAGTTTCGTACTATCCTCGCACTGAAATCGTTATTACGGGCGATTTCAATGTACACAATTTCTCATGACTTCAACATTCGGGCCAATCAACACCAGAAGGAGACCATCGCTGAGTTAGACCACCTAACTCAGCTGATCAACGAGCCCACTCGAATATCGGACGTGGTAGGTCGAGCAGAAAACACTCTTGACTTGTTTCTTACTTCTGATCCTGGTAAGTACACTATCAGTCTTCTATCTCCTCTAGGCACATCTGAATATTGTGTCATATCAGCAAATTTCTCGTGTAAAAACTCTCCAGTTAAAGAAGGAGCTTCTAGGAGAACCGTTTGACAATACGAGAAAGCCAACTGGGACGGTCTCAATAATTATTTTAGGATCTTTAACTGGTCACTATGCTTCCTCGATAGTGACGTTGACGCCAGCGCTGATATGATCCAAGTTGATTCTCCTGGGAATGAGAACTTTTATCCCCAATAGCGTTAAAAGCATCAGACCTAAGGAAAACGCATGGTTCGATGCCAGCTGTAAAGAGGTTATTAGGGTCAAGAAGGTAAGTTTCCGTTGTTTTAAAGCCAATCTAACTGAGGAAAACCGGAATAAGTTCAAGCAAGCCAGGAAGGCCTGCAACGCCCATATTCGACGGACCAAATTTTTACATGACCCAAAATTACGGCAAAAAATACTGCAATGTCCCAAGGGCAGTACAAATTTTTGGTCATTTGTAAGAAATATGAGGAATTCTTCCTCTTCTTCGGTTCCTACGCTCGTTGTCAATGACACTCCTTTTGTTAGCTCTTTAGAGAAAGCTAATCTCTATTTTAGGTAGTTCGCCGCCAATTCTACGCTGCCAGTGAGTGTTATGACTCAGCCTGTACTTGAGCGAGTTAGTGATCCTATGGGGCAAATCTTTTTTCTAATCGTACTGTAGCGAGAGTCCTAAAAGATCTTAACATACATAAATCTGCTGGTCCGGGTGGTATCCCCGCTATTGTTCTGAAGAGGTGTTCTTCATCGCTGGCAAAACCACTGCGTAAGCTTTTTCATCTGTCCTACTCCTCAGGTCTCGTTCCGAGCGGATGGAAAATTGCATTTATCTATCCTATTTCCAAAAAAGGCGAATCTTCCCCACCGTCATCATCATCTAATCCAATACATTGTTTCGCTGACGATAGTACTCTTAGCTTTTCATATTCGTTTTCAGACTCACACCCCTCTTCTCCGGATGTGGACCTGCAACGACAAAATATGATAAGCTCATTAAATTCCGACCTAAACAGCATTGTTCAATGGGGAGTATTAAACGGCGTGGAATTTAATGCTTCGAAAACCCAATGCTGTCTTGTATCGTTAAAGCGAAATATACCCCCCTTGCCATTATCCATAAATGGCACTTGCATAAAGGAAACGGAACATCTCGATACTCTCGGTATGTGTATCACCAACCACCTTTTTGTGGAACGATCACATACGCGATGTCGCCAAAAATGCCGCAAGATGTTTGGGTTTTCTAATGCGATGCAAGAAGTATTTCCCCCTCTGACCTGGCTGTTATTTACAAGACTTATGTACGTCCAAAGCTTGAGTATAACTCCCATATCTGAGCTGGTGCTCCCGCAACTTACTGAAACCTCTTGGATAGTATTGAACATGGAGCATTTAGATTGATTGGTGATATTACCATCATAAGATTATTTACGTCACTTGAACATCGTCGAAATGTTTATTGTTTCACCCTCTTTTACCGTTATTTTAATGGTTTATGCTCTAGAGAAATAGCCAGCTGAATTCCTCCCCTTAAACAGTTCAACCGAAATACTCGCGCTTCTAGGAATGCTCATCAATATACCCTCGAGCCCATCTTCCGTCGTACTGTCAAGTACAGAGATTCGTTCTTTAGCCCCACTATGCGAATGTGGAATGCCTTTCCCAGCTATTGCAATATTCAGGAATTCAAAACCCACACCTCCCTTCTCCCTCTTTCCTTTTCTTAGTGCTCAAACTGTGTCTACATAACAAGGGTAATATATCCCTTTGAGTGTGCTCTTATTATAAAAAAAAAAATAAGGATCATCCCAAGGAAGACCCAAGTAGTCAAATACGTTACTGATTAGTTTTTTAGTAAAAGTTATCGTCTTACACTTTAAAGTGAAAGGTTATTTTTAACACACCAAAATGTGAAACTATCAATGTCGGCTTGTAAAAGAATATGATCATGGGTGGCCTTTATAATTTTGAAAACTTTCATACCGTCATGTCAGCAAAAAATACACTTGAGCGTAGACATGACGATACATCGGTAATAGACAGGATGAACAGAAAAGGGCCAAGATGGCTACCGTGGGGAACACCAGATTAAGCAACAAAAGGTTCAGAATAACAATTTCTATTTTTTGCCTCAATGGATCTGTTTTTAAGTATGACTTAATCCAAGCTAAGAAAAATGGTTTAAAACCAAGAGCCTTAAGTTTAAATAAAATAATTCCGTTGCTAAGTTGGTCAAAACCTTTAGAAAGTCAGTAAATACACAGTCAACTTCAAGATTATGAAAATATACAACATCAACTTTTTCAGGTCTATTAACAAAAAACTCACGGAAATTTGTTGCGAAAGCGTTACAGATATTAACAGTTTTATCTAACGAAAGGTCCTTGTAAGTGAAGTTAACTGGAAAGCCATCTGATTTTTTCTATGAGTTTACAAAATTCCAAAATTTTTTAGGATTCTCTTTCAAAGAGAAGCCCATATCAGTAACATAACAAGCTTATACAAAATTAGAAAGAGACATAAATTGGTTAAAGAGTTCAACATAAAAAGATAAATTGATTGGAGACATAGTTTTGAGATGCGTTTTCCATGCCTTATTTCTTTTGTTACGCAGTAAACGCAAATTTTTCGTGTACCGAAATGGGCCAAAGGTTTTATTTTATTTTTTATTTCTTTATGGGTACATTTTTTTCAAAACAATAATTAAGGATCTTATAAAAAGTTGAAACTGCTTCGTCAATGTTAGAGAACACTAATGTATCTGCAATTCCAGAAATGGTTAAATCTTCAGACGAAAACTGGAAATTGGCTTTTCTGAAATTAAAAATTATATAAGCAATCAAAGGAATTATTATGTTCAGTAAAATGATAACTTAAGTCAAAAAAATATCCAAAGGGGGTGATATTTATCAATATTAGTAATTCCTGATCTAGATTCTAGAACAAGAGTACTAATAGCGTCAGAAGAAAAGACTAAATCAAGAATTCGATTTTTTGAGTTTTTACTACAGCTTGTTTACTTTAAGTCAGTAAGAAGGACTTTATCGAGAAGAGATAGTTCCATTTGTGAAGAAAAAGGAGAGATTTCAAGGCAGGATTCGTCTTCGGATGGAATCCAGTCAATGTGTGGTAAATTATAATCACCTAGAAGTAAAATAATGGTGTCAGAGCTGGACCAATTTATAAGATAGTCTAGTGCCAAGGAGAGTTCGCTATAAACAGACTCTTAACATTTTGGAGGAATATAAACGTTTAAAATGAAAAAAGACTTAGTATGTACTATTATCTTTACACATACCAGATCAATTGATAATTCAATTGAAAAATATACAGAAGAAGAGAAATACGTATTTTTTACCGCTATGAGAACACCTCCACCTAAATCCTTTCCATTACCAACATAACGATCGTTTCTGTAAGCTTCGAACTCTTGACTGAAAAGTTCTGTGTCGGAAAAGCTTAAATTAAAACACGTTTCTGTCAAAACGAATACGTAGTGTGGAAATGATTGGGAGTTAAGAAAAGTGTCAGCAGTCTTGCTAAGAAGTCCCTTTAGGTTTTGGTAGAAGAGCGCAAGCCTGTTAAGTTAAAAATTTGATGAATTTGTGCTAAGTTTTAAGAGAACTGCTAAATTTTCGATTCATATCATGTTCTTGGTCCAGTCCTCATTTAAAAGTGGTACTTTTGGCAACAATGTTTAGAAAGTATAATACAAATGTTGTTTTCATATATAAAAATAAATAATTCAAAATATAATAAGAGCCATTAACTCAAAACGATTACTATTGAATTGAAGGGAATTCCTACAAAAATACAAACAAATTATTTCACACTGGAGGATCATGACGCCTTTAAATCAAACATGAAATTACGATGTTAGAAAAGTCAAAAAAATGGGTCTGTCTATCCTTCAGTAAAAGCATTGAGTCGGTTGACTTCAAATTTCAAAATTAAGATTTTGAGCCTATTTGCTTTAGCCGGTTTTTTAAGACTAAAAAATAAAAAATAAATCGAAATATAGAATTTTCTCATAAACAAATTGCAACAAACCGGAAACCTTTTTCTTAGGTTAGGTTAGGTTGGAGTGGCTGTCCAGATATCATTGACACACGTAGACCTCAGGGTCCATTGTGCTACCACTAATGAGGTTATTTATGGGAGAGTAATGAATTTAAACAAACCATTTTGTACTTTTAATAAAGTTAGGGAGACGTTTTGTGTCAATCGTTGCTAGTTCACTGGTATTATCGAAGAAGGGATTACCGAGAAAGTTATTCCTTCTAATGGAGAGTGCTGGACATGTACATAGAAGGTGTTGGACTGTTTCCTCTTCCTCCTCGTCCATGCAGCTTCTACAGAAGTCATTTGTGTAGACCCCTAGCCTCAGAGCATGTCTACCTATGAGCAGTGTCCCGTTATTACTCCATAACCTTTTTTTTAATTTTGGCTTCTTTCGATCTGGACAAAATATTCTTGTATTGCTCCAGAGGGATACCCCTAATAGAACCGTTATTTCATTTTTAAGTTTTCTCGAGAACTTACATATCACGGTTTCTATTTTTAAGTTTTAAAAACATATTTAAAAAACTTTTTTCTCCGAAATTCGATACCTTAAAAATAAGGCATCACTGATCAGTTTATTACGAAATTGAAATTCAAAACGTGTGTTATAAAGCTCTAAATAATGTCATACCAAAAACATTTTTAAACTAAAATTGAAAAATTGAATATATATAAAAAATTAATTTAAAAATAAACCGCTCTAACGATTTTCAAATAAAATTTTTTAAAAATTTAAATATTTTTGTTAAATAAAATTGCATTTAAATTTTTGAAAAACAAACAATTTTTGCAGGCTTTTTTTAAAGAGACCCTTTGGTAGGTAGGAAAATGGCGATCTCAAGGCAACTTAGCCTGAGATCAAAAACTCGTTTGACCTTTGATTGAAAGGGATAGATTTATAGAGAAGCTTCATAGCGATTATGTTAGAACCATTTTGTCGCATTGAGAAAAAAGATTAGGTCTCTAATCTTTGTCTCAGATAGCTCATCAAGTTCGTGAAAGAATGCTTTTCCAAAGTATTTCATTCTAGTGTTTGCCAAAGCAGGACATTTGCAGAGGAAATGGACTATCGTTACACTCTCTTTTTGGTCACTACAGGTACGGCAAAAGGTGTTGTAAGAGATACCCAACTTCTCCGCATGAACTCCTATATGCCAATGTCCAGTACAAACCGCAACAATCCTGGCTACATATGTCTTGCCTTGGCCTGCATAGAAGATCGTTTGTACGGGTTTTATTATAGGTGGGCCATATCTTCCTAGATGTAATGCAGTTGGGTAAATTGCTCCACCTTAGGTTTGATTCAGTTTGGTAGATAGAGGAATGTTACCAAGAGGAATGTTAACCATTTCCGCAATTGAGCTATGAAGGGCCGATCCTTGCCTGGCTAGCTCGTCAGCCCGTTCGTTTCCCACGATACCATTATGGCCCCGAACCCAGATCAGGGTGACACCGAGGTTAACATTCAGGCTCGCACGCTCATCGCGACATTGCTGGACCAATGTAGATGAGAATATGGCGAGTTATTGGCTTTGACAGCTGCCTGACTGTCTGTAAAGATAGCAGCATTTTGGTTTTGGGTCCCTTATTGCCAGCAGTTCAGCCTGAAAAACGCTAGCAAAGTCAGGAAGCCTAAAGGATTTGGCTACATTTAGGGACTCAGAAAAGATCCCAGAACCAACTCCGCACTCCATCTTTGAGCAGTCAGTAAAGATGGTTGTGTCGAAACCTATCGACACGATGTCATCCTGCTAATCTTCTCTCAATGGAAAAAAACCTTAAAACCCTTACTAAGGCTCAAAGTAGGAGTGCAGTAGTCAGTGAATATCTGGCGGAATCAAATTCGTTGTGTTGCTGTGACCATAATGTTTTGACCACTAGCTGTTTGATTCCTTCAGCCTAATAGCGTTGAAGGAAACTATATATTTAATAATTGGTCGATTGGTAGAAGATCCAAAATAACATTTAAGGCGTCCGTTGGGCAAGTAAGCATGGCCCCTGTAGTGCCCACGCAAGCTGTTCTCTGAACCTTCTTAAGCTTATTAATGTTATAGGCTTTGCTAAGAGCAGGCCACCACACAATCGCACCATATGTTAAGATTGGACGTACTACGGCTGTGTACGTCCATAAAATCATCCTCTACTGAAGTCCCCACTTTATGCCGAAAGTTTTGCTGCAGGCGTAGAAGGCAACACAGACCTTCTTAACCCGTACTTCAATATTTAGTTTCCAGTTTAGTTAAGGGTCGAGTATAACTCCCAAATATTTTGCACTGGAAGACAATGATAGGATTTGATCGTTGAGTCCAGGTAGCGTGAAGAGTGGTACTTTAGTTTTTGTGGTAAAGAGCAACAGTTCAGTTTTAGTTTGGTTAACTCCTAGTCCACAACTTGTGGCCCAGCTGCTAACTTTCTTCAAAGCTGACTCCGTGATTTCACTAATCACAGAGGTGTACTTTCCTGACACCAATAGCACCAAATAATCCGCATAGGCTACCACATAGGCTACCGCCTTCACTCCACATCTCTCTAATTTAACGGGAATTGTATCCATGACAATACCCTGGGGTGTTCCCCTACTCACGTGTTTTGTTGCAATTGTATTGCTTAGAGGGGCTCGAATCTTCCTACCACTGAGCATGAAAATAATCCATTCTCACCGAACTTAACGAGCGATTCTTCTATTGATTCGGTAAGGACGTTGTTAGAAGCACCTTCTATGTCTAGGAAGGTGGCAAGAGTAAATTCTTTATAATGGATTGTTTGTTCTACAGTACGCACTACCTCATGGAGGGCAGTCTTCGTAGATTTGCCCTTAAGATAAGCATGCTGAGAGCTTTCGAGAGGTCGTCCAACTAGGATTTCTCTAATAGTAATGAAGAATGCGCTCCAAGGTTTTAAGCACAAAAGATGTTAAGCTTATTGGTCTGAAATCCTTTGCGAATTCGTGACCTCGCCTACCCACTTTCGGGATCCCTTTGGATACTTGAGCAAGTTCGTGCGAACCTATCGTGAATTTTATTTTATTTCCAGCCTTTGAAAAATAGCTTTTTAAAACTAAAACACTTTAATCAAACCTGTAGTTTTCAAGATAAAAATACAACAATTGAACAGATTTTATTGCATGCATATTCTTAAACCCGAACAAACAAACGAAACATAAGAATTCGAAGAGCCCAACTTGCTTCCCATGCCTCGTTCTCGAAGAACTTGACCCGAAAAATTGTGTTTATTTAATTTTCTGACAAAAATACTTCAAAATGTTCTTGTATTTAATTTGTTTACAATTTTACACAGAAACGGTGTAAATTCGATCCCTATCCCCACCAGCAACAATTTTTGAAAAAGGCTTTATTTAAGTGTCTCAGTCATTGTGTCAAAAAAGAAATAAAATTTTCCTCGATAGAAACTTTTGTCACGTCCACGTGCAAAAAGATCGTAATCCCTAAGAAAAATTCTAAGAAAAAGAATCTAAGGCCCTCGAACAATCTCATGAATGTTTAATTATTAACTTCTTAAGCTAAGAGTCCAACTTATTATAATTGCCTCCTTATTGCTTATTCGTTATGAACGCGACTACCGCCACCTATATATCACCACACCACACCACATCACACCACGCAACGTTCGTCAAATCGAGAGGCGAGCAAAGCTGTATTAATGCTTTAACTCTATATCGGAACTTGATCTAATAATTTGCATTAGTTTATAGGAAAAATAGTATCTAAGTATATATTCATCATCAGCCATAGCCACCCCTAGTTAACCTCTTAAGCTCGAGTGGTTACTTGTTAGTGTCTTGCATAAGATGACGTCAGTAGTTGCAGTTGTATATTGTGATTTTATGGAAAATCTCCACACGAAGAGTCCTTGAAGTTGCTCATTTGCCTGGCTGCACGATGCTGATGTTGATGTTGATGAAGTTGATGATGATGAAAGGACATTTCTATGCGGTTTTCAACCAACACTGTGCCACGCAGAGGGGTTTTTCTTCTCGGAATAATAATTGTGCGAGCCCAAGTTTCTGTCCTCGTCGTCGTTGTCGTTGGGGCTGGGGCTGGGGTTGGGACTGGCGTCGTCATTGCTCGGCTGTAGTAGGCAGGTTTCTCAGGTGCACCAGCGCAGAGGCTATTGTGTAGTGCTTGTTATGCCTTTGAAAATTCCCTTTAATGAATTCAATGTATGAAGGTAAATATACCTTATGTTGGTCTTTGTTTTTTTTTTCTTTCTGTTCAGTCTTTTTGAATTTGCGTTAAATTGTACAACCAGGCCGGCCGACCATTTCAGGAGCACTATTGAAACAGATTTTAAATATATGCCACTGCATGTTTCTGAATTTCATTAGCGAGTATTGTGTGTGTGCGAATGCAAATGGATTGATATTAATTTTTTTTTTCTTGTTGAGATTTTGGATTTTGATTAAAAATTTCAAGAGAACTGATTTTTCTTGATGGAAGGAAGCCTTGGTATAAATATTCGTTCAAGGACACTTTGGGATTGGTCGATTTATTATCAAGAAATGGTAAATTGATGTGGTGGAATAGAGCTTCAAGATTAATATTTGGAAGATTTGTGAATACATCTGGTTCACTTGGACGTGTCCTATTTAAGGATACTCGTATATATATAAACATCTTCTTATTGAAACTTTTAGCATATCTGCGGTTGTGACTTGTTTGCAGCTCACGTTTCTGTCGATAGGCACTTCCTTAAAAGACGACGCACACTGCTTGTGACAGCTTTAAAGCTTGGATATCGACTTCGAATTTCACAAAGGAGTATAAATTCAAAGAATATAAATCCGATAATGAACATTTTTGTTATAAATTACGTAATTACGTGAAATTGATCGAAAATTTGATTAAGTAGTGCAGCTTGTGGAAAAGACTTCAATATTGAATGATGCTGCGTAATATACATATTTCCGCTTTCACTATCAATATAATATTGCTTATCATACAAAGCCCTCTTTGACAAACTCATAAGGAATTTCAAGAACGTAATAAAAATGTAACCTATGTCCGATAAATCATATAAAATGTCACACCCCAAAATAACATCAAAAATGGGCTATACATATTTCGTTTGATGATAAAAAGAAACAACAACAAATCATATCTTATATGAAATATGCAAACATTCTTTGATTGAATTTAATAAAGAAGTTCATTCAGTTAGACAGAAAAAGAACAAATTCAAAAAAAAAACTTCTGCAAAACAAAAATGGAAATCAAGATAAAAATTAAGTAGAGAGTTAATATTCCGCAATTTTTATCTTCAAACTTTTTTCAAGAACCTTACACGAAATTCAGTTCGAAAATGTATATCAAATCGATAAGTTGGATTTTTGTGTTGCTTATAGCTTCATTTTGCAGCTGTTTTCCCTTAACTGCTTCAACTCCCAAGCATGTTATATTCTATAAGCCCGATTTGAAAGCCCAAGAAGCCAACCTCTTAAGTATTCGACCAAGATGTCAACGTTTTGATTTTCGTGGACGTTGTCGTTCTTAAAAATAATAACAATTGAATTAAAATTCAAAAAGTTTATAATTGTATTTCTTTTTTTGGGGGGATAAACAATTTGTGGAAATGTATTTTAAATAATTAAACTTATCTCTCAAAAACTGGTGGTGTTTTACTTATTTGTTAAAGGAAATTTATTTATTTCAAAAAGTTTTAATCATGAAATCATATGTGCATTAGTTTATTTTGGAATGACACAATTTTGATAACAAATGAAGTGAGTATCAGTTATATACCTAAACAAAAACAAAACGTTAAAGTTAATTTTCTTTCAAAATTGAAAAAGGTTAACTTTTAAGTTTAGAGTGAAAGGGAAATTATTAAAGATTTCAAATAAATTGTTCTTTTACATATTTCAGGAGTATACCAAAGTTTTGAAGATTCTATAACTTCGTAGAACAAATAAGACACTTTTAAAATTGATTTAATTTGATTTGAGATTGTGTATTTCTGTTTTTTCATAAATATTGAAGGATTTTTTCCGATAAATTTCTGACACGGTTTTGCTGACAAGTTAACTTTTTCGATTAAATTTGGCTAAATCTCATAAAATAATAAAGTGTGGCTTAAAAAACCAAAGTAAGAAGTCCATCGGCGCGGCGGTGGCGATAAATCGCAGAATTCGGAAATTTAATTCTATTCTTATATTTTTGTTGCTGTTTCCAAATGCCAGAATTTTGACGATTAATGAATTCATCAATGTGCAAGAAATCATTCACTATTTGTTCCTGCAAAATCCATTCAGCACACTAAATTTGATCTGCATAGTCCGGAGTTTTAGATTTTGTATTCAATGGGACTTTGTATAAGTATGACGATTCAAGCCTTTCGTAGTACCTAGTGACTTGACTGTGGTACAGAATTCATGTTCTTACGATGTCAGCTATGAAATAGAGAACTGCTTCATTATGCCTTTTTCACAAAATGACACTTAAAACATTTAAGATTATCACTTAATACAGTCGTGCTAAATTTTTTAAAATATTCTGAACTTTATGTGATATGTTATCATCATTTTCAAAATATAGCTTGACAATGGAAATGGATTGTTCTTTTGTATAGCATGAAACAGTTGAGAATCTTTCAAATTAAGTCCTCAGTATTGAAGAAAACCAAACGACTTAGGTTTTGTTGCTTTCAAAGATTAGTTACCACAAAAAGTGAAGCTTTATCATATTATAATTCATTGAGTCCTTGAAAGGCATCAATTTCCGTAGCAATATCATGTTGAGTTGCGAGGCACATATTGAGCTCGGTGGACACACAGAATTGTCGCCTTTGGGGGCATGTATAACCTTAAAATGATTATTGCAAAGACTGGCCAGTGAATTTTGAAACAGTGTGATTTAACTTTACTTTTTCGAAAATTAAGGTGCTACAATTAATTCGGTAAATAGATGCTAAGAATTTGATTCGAATGATGTTTATGTTTATGATGATGTGCCACACAGCGAACAAATCGCAATTTTTCATGAAAAGTTTCCTGGCCGTTCTATACCTCGAAAAGATTATCACAATCGGCTATCACTGAGATCTTCTGTAAATTGAAAAGTTAAACGTAAGGTAGATATACAAAATGTACTGAAGGACGAAATCAATATTTTCTGTGCGATAAAAATAGGTTCTTATTTTTTATAAAAAATTCAATTTAATTTTTCTCAAATTTAACTGACTGTTGAAAACAATATTTTTTGTAACATAAGAAAATTTTAAGCCAATAAAAAGTTATTTGAATCGAAAATCAATTTTTACCAACGTTTATTAATTTTATTTTAGGTTTTTATTTTTTGTAAAAAGACTGTTAATTCGATTTTTCTCTAAATTCTACAGAATATTGAAAACAATTGTTTTATAAAATAAAATTGGTTGAAAGCAATAGAATTGATGTTCAAATGGTAGACATGTGCATTCCAGAGGACACAAGCGCCCACAGGCTTTTCTCAAAACCCGCCTCTGTCTACTCACACCTCCCAGCGGTGAACATCGGGTGCCTAGTACCTAAACTGAAGATTGGGTTCTAACCCCAGTGGAAAGTTGTTGGGGTAGCAAACGAGAGAGGGGGCATTCTCAGGAATTCCTGAGATGGAATCAACGATGGCGTCTACAGTTTCAGTAAGGTTGAACTACTTAGTGAACACCTTCTTTGACTTATTCAGAGTCCAGGCCTATAAGGAGCGCTTTTATCCGGCTCCCCAATCTTGGAGTTATACTAAGGATCTGGCCCTCCAGGTTGGGGGTTGTGCCGTTGGGTTGACTTCCTGGCCACGTAAAAAATACCTTTAGTTGCGAAGCATCAACCAACCTCGGATACAGACGGATTTACTGTTGACGACCTACGCAACGAATTACTGATAACGAACTTCAGATGAGCACGTGGAATATTAGGTCCCTAAACATACCACGTGCAGCCGAACAATTAGCGGAAGCCCGAAACTGCTGCAAGGCAGATATTATCCAAGGAGTGCGATGGGATGGATATGGCAAACGCAAACTAAAAGACTGCGATATATACTACGGTGACAGCTACCAAGAATAAAGACAGCGTCTATTTGGGTGTGGATTTGTTGCTGGAACTAGACTCAGGCAAAAAGTCTTGAGTTTCAACAGTGTGAGCGAGCGCATCACGACAATCCGCATCAAGGCTAAATTCGCCAACATAAGCCTGATATGCGCGCATGCCCCAACAGAGGAGAAAGATGAAGAAAATGACATATTCTTCGAGCTCTTGGACAAAACATACAAGCAGTGCCCTATCTGACACTTCTCCGGTACGGATACGGATATCCCGATCGATTCGACGTTAGACGGCTACAATCGCAAGAGACTGCCATGTCCTTTTCCGATCGAGTCTCTAATAACCTCTTAAGGAGTCCTATGCTGCCTGCATTAAGCATTGACAACCAGTAGCAACATTGCCTTGTAGCCATCAGAGATGCCGCCTCTGAAGTGCTAGGTTTCACACGGCAACCACAGAAAAATCCCTGGTTTGATGACGAATGCCGGCAAGCTCACGCAGCGAAACAAGAGGAATACAAAACGGTGCTGCACAAAAGGACTAGAGCTGCTCGCGAGCTCTACGAGCAGAAGAGGAGAGAGGAACACCGGCTTCTTAGATGGAAAAAAGAGAGCATGAGAATCGCTCGATCGAGAAGAAAGAGGGATGTTACAACAGGAATGAGGTTCGTAAATTTTACCAAAAGGTAAAAAAACCTCCCAAGGGTACCACGGCCTGTAAAGACGATCAGAGGAACTTCGTAGTAGAACCGTAGTCGATGCTGAGAACATGAAAAGACCACTTCTCCAAATTCTATAACGGCGATGAGGAACCGAATTCCGCTGTAAGAGAGATAAAACCACTCAACCTCGGCGACGCAGATCAACAATTCCCCCTACCCAACCTTGACAAAGTGAAGATAGCTATATAAAACTTAAGTCAAACAAAACTGCTGGAGCTGACGGCGTGCCTGCCGAACTATTCAAAGCAGCAGGCGATGACTTGGCAGGGAGCATGCACCAACTCATCTGCAAAATATGTTTGGAAGAAAGCATGCCCGATGAGTGGAATCTCAGCATAGTATGCCTAAAACATAAGAAAGGAAATCCTCTTAATTGCGCCAACTACAGAGTCATCTGTCTCCTTACCATTGCGTATAAGATCCTCTCTGCCGTATTATGTGAACATCTGAAGCCGTTCGTCAACAACCTGATTGGTCCTTATCAGTGTGGCTTCAGACCAGGAAAGTACACTATTGACCAAATATTCACAATACGGCAGATCTTGGAAATAACCCAGTAACTTCAATCGTTACCCACCATCTCTTTATAGATTTTAAAGCCGCGTATGACAGCATCTATAGGGAAGAGCTCTTCAAAGCCATGTTTAGTTTTGAAATCCCTGCCAAATTCATCCGTTTGTGCAGAATGACGATGGAGAATGCACGCTGTTCTATCAAGGTCGGAAAGATCTTACCGATGCATTTAATGTCGAAAAAGGTTTTAGACAAGGCGATGCACTGTCATGCGACTTCTTCAACATCGTTCTGGAAAGAATTGTGCAAAACTCAACCGTCAACACTGGAGACTCAATCATCCAAAGGTCCATCCAATTACTCGGATACGCAGATGATATTGACATAATTGGAAGATCAAAGCGTGATATCAGTGTAGCGTTTTTGAGCATTGCGAAGGAAGCGAAGAAGATGAGTTTAGTGGCCAATGAGGGCAAGACCAAGTATATGCTGTCATCGAAAAAAGGACACTGAACAACGACGTTTTGGAAAAAACGTGACCGTGGACAGCTTTAATTTTGGGGTAGTTAAGGATTTTGTCTAAGAAGAATAACTTTTGCAAATTGCTGCTTCTTTGGACTTAGAAGGCCATTGAGAAATTAAGTCCTCTCTCGAGCATCTAAAATCATCATCTATAAGACAGTCATCATCCCGGTTCTTAATAATGGCGCTGAGGCCTGGACCCTGTCAAAGAAAGATGAGAGCGTCTTAGGATGCTTCGAGAGAAAAATTCTTCCTATGATTTTCGGTCCCGTACGCATAGATGGAGAATGGAGGAGAAGATACAACGACGAACTGTACGGGCTGTACAGCGACACTGACCTAGTTAGCAGAATTAAAGTCCAACGGCTTAGATGGCTAGGTCATGTAGAGCGGATGGACATCAAATCTCTAGCCCGGAAGGTCTTCGAATCCAAACCGCAGGAACGGCGCAGTAGAGGGAGACCGCGACTTAGGTGGCGCACCCAGGTGGGAGAGAACCTTAACCAACTTGGCGTGCGAAATTGGAGACAGCTAGCTAGGGACCGAGTGGGCTGGAGGCGCATGTTGGTTTACGCCCAGGTCCGGGCGGACTGTAGCGCCACCTTAAGTAAGTAAGGAAGCCATAATTTCAAAGTTTTGAAAGGGAATATGAGTCAAAAATCAATTTTTACCAACTTTTAGTAATATTTTCTTAGGTTTTTTTTTTGTACAGAGACTGTCAATTTGATTTTTTCAAAATTATTCAATAACATTTGGCAATAACAATAACTGAATATAGGAAGTTAATAATCTCGAAGATGAACATTAAACTGATGCAACTGGTTTTTCAAAAGCATTTGATAAGATAAGTCACTCTATATTAATAATGACATTGGTTTTATTTCGATGTTTTTAAAATGGTTGGAGTCCCTGTCGGGTCCAATTCCTTTGAAGAAATTATCTCAATATAAATTTCGGTTTCATTTAGTCATTCTTTTCCTAGTTTTTGAACACGACCTTCCCAGTATTTTACGTAATTTTAGTCAACATCCTTTCGCCGTTTGACTTAAAGTATTTTTCGATGCATGAAATCTATTAATAGCTGCCATCTTTTACAAGACAATATTTCAAAATTATCCCAGTGCAGTGGTGCAAAAAAAAACAATTACATTTCCTAAATGTCAATGTTTTTCTTTTTGTTAGCAGAATTAAGTTCTTGAATAAGTTTGGGAGAAGAAAGATCTTAGTGTAATTTTTTGAATTTAGTGTATATGGTATGCTCGGTTTTATTAAACGTAATAGCTTGGACCATTTTGCTCTCTAATTGCCTTTTACCTCGTATGTTTCACTTATCTTGGAATATTGCTGTGGAATCTGGAACCATTTTTATAACATTCAATCTAAGAGAATTGAAATGGTCCAAAATCAATTACAAGGTTTACAAATCAGAAATTTAGCTGGAAACTCCATTATACAAAACTAGATGCCAAAGTTTAGAAATTCAACTCGAAAACAGACGAAAAAAGTATTCTGTGATGTTTATAATTAATAAATAATCTCATTAGATTAAATGTGTTTAAAACTAATTTAATGCGAAATTGGTCATTTCAAAGTTTATAAAAAGGATATGGAGTTGCAACTGTTGCAGTGTCGACTATTTTACTGAGGTAGTTTTCAATTGCTGATACTTTGCAACGAAAAAACATCCATTGAATATCCATTATAAGAAAGCAGCTGTATTTGTAGGTCAATTACATTTTCCTAAATTTTCATATGTAGTTGTCAAATTTGTTGCTATTTTAACATTTTCCAAAATTACATTTGCCATTTTTGTAAATAATCCTTAATTATTTCAAATAAAAAAGGAGGAACGTGCGACCTACTTGTGAATATTATTTTTACAATTTTGTTTGTTAAGCACTTATTCTAAGAGTTCTTGGTATTAATTAGCTTATATTTTTATTCTGCTTCTAACATTCATGTAGTCAATTTTTGGTAGCTTAATTTGTGTACACACTCATCAGGAATCATGCTCGAATTATTTTGACCTTATCTCATGCAACTTTTTACCCCAGTTAAAATAGGAAATAAAATTTGCATTAAAGGATTTTAAGCCAAAGACCGAAAAATGTTTTCGGAATCCGGTAATGAAGGCAAACACACACAAAATAAACACAACTCCTAGCACATTCATACATATATGTAAAATGTTAGTTACACCGGATTTTCCATCACATTAAACTTGTAATTTACTCGTAGTACTTGAGTATTATGAAAATTCAAAAGTTGAGTTAAAGTTTTTAACTTGCTGCTGCAAAACAAACTTAGCTTAAGGTATCCATTGGATGTGTTTGCGGATAATATTTTTGACAGGATGATTAGAGTTCGTGCAAGCCGCTTTTGAGTCTCTCTATGGTATCCCTAATTACGTTTCTTAAACAAAAAAGGATATAATGTACAATGTATCCATGTGTATGTATGTAGGTAGTTTCATTCATTGTCTTTTTTTTGTGACAGTTTGTGGAGCTTCTGGATTTCAAACTCGACCATTTATGCTGCCATCATGGTTAATAAGCTTTGAAAACTTTTATCTTATTTTATGTGTCTGATACGTATATACGCTCACAAATGTTCATTACTGAAGTTTTTTACTTGTTTGTCACACATTAGGAAATATCAAGTTGTTAGCTGTAGTTATTACTGCCAACACATGTCCTTGTGTAAGCCCGTTGTTGTTGTATTTTTTTCTACATTTTACAAATATATAAATTTGAATAGAAACTCACCGACAACAAACTATGCAGAAGCACGTACAGTACATATATCGTATTGGTACGTAACTATATACCCACAGCTATGGCCAAAATAATGGATACATTTCATATAACAGATTTAATTTTTATTTTTTGACAGGAGGAAATCTTCAAAAGACTCTTGGCAGTATTCGACAATAGTAGAGTGGGACTCTCTTCATCAAGACCAATCTTGAAGAATAGACTACAGATTTTCTTTCTTAACTTTGTACAATCACTTTGTGGGAAGTTTTAACTTTTAATACTTTCCCATGTTTTTTTAAAACCATAAGCTCATGAGGCTTGGTTCTTCTTAATCTCCGAACATGGTTTCTTCAGAATAAGTATGACTTTGCAGTGTCTGGTTGAGCGATACAGCGTATTTTTTAACAACTTTTGTAACCATTTCTATTTGTAAGTCACGATGTAGAGCGGTATTTCTTATGTACCAAGGTGCATTAACTATTCCACGAAGGACTTTGTTTTGGAAATTTTAGATGATTTCGGTATTTGTTTTCTTTGTACAGCCCCATAATTGGATTCCATAGGTCCAAACAGGCTTTAGTACTTGATTATACAGCATTCTTTTGTTTTGGATTGATAAGTCAAAGTTGTTACCAGGTAACCAGTACATTTTTCTATATTTCAAGTTTAGTTATTCTCTTTTCTTGTTGATGTGCTCTTTCCACTTTAGCTTTCCGTCCAAAGTCATTTCAAGGTATTTGGCCGTAATGGCGTAAGGTACAGCTTGATTATTAATGATTATTGGAATATTGTTTATCTTATTATTTGTAAAGTTTATATGTAAAGATTTTGTTTCATTGAGTTTGATACGCCATTTTTCGGTCCAAAGTCTCACCGTGTCGACGGGATTTTGTAGTTTTACTGCTGCCTTAGAACACATTATGGTGTGATTAATAACTGGAATATCCCTTGTGTATAGTAAATGGAAGGAAGAACCTAGGACACTTCCTTGTGGTACACCGGCTTATTTTCTTCCATTCCGAGTATTATTGATCGTACCTTATTTTAAACAATCGGTCTGAGATGTTGTGGAAACTAACTTTCTCTGGTTTGAACATTTATTCCTAGCACCTTTTCAAAAAAAAAAACTTTAAATTAGGCTGCTTTTTGAACTAAGTGTATTTCGATATTATTTCGTAAGTTTTCTTTAAATATACCATATGTTAATTGCTGCAGCAAAACATTACCATCATACCTTTTTGTACGGCATTAAAGAAAAAATTCTGCAAGAATTCTATTTAATCCCATAAAAATAGAAACTTAAAGAAACTTGATAATAATAATAAGAAAACCTGAAGGTAAACTTTATATGATTGTATTATCAAAAGCTTTGCAGGGAGGTTTTGGCACTCAAGTCAGCTGTTGGACACTTCTTCGTATAATCTGATGTTGACTTTGAAGCAAAATCTCCAAAAAAGGTAATATTGCAAGAGCACGACACATCTAAAATCGGATTCATTTTGCAATATTTACACCATAAATAGTAAATTGTTACTCAATATGAGAAGAATTGAACCTCAAGTTCATAAAAAAATATGAAATATAGAATTAAACCTCAAGTTCACAAAAAATATACGTTGCATCCCTTGGGTCAACGTGTGTTCTTAAAATTAAGGCTTCAAACTTATTTTATCTTATAAGAAATATTGTTTTCAACATTCAGAAAAATGTTGAGAAAAATCGAATTGACAATTTTTTTACAAAAAATAAAAACCTAAAAAAAAATAATAAAGTTGGTAAAAACTGATTTTCGTCTCAAATATCTTTTTAAAAACTGTAGAAATTGGCTTTAGACTACTTTTATCTTACAAAAAATATTGTTTTCAATATTCAGATGACCTTGTGGAGTGGCTTACATGTGGGGTTGATATGGACAACACAAAGGTAAAGGTTATCATGTACGCGGATGACATAGTGATTCTTGCCGAATCACCATCTTCATTGCAACTGATGATAAACAAGCTCTATCAGTATTGCTTAATATGGGGTCTGGAGGTAAATGTGGAAAAATCAAAGGTTATGATTTTCCAAAAAGGGTCCGGAAGAATAGCAAGCGGTGAAAATTGGAAATATGGCGAACGTAAGCTAGAAGTAGTAAAAAAATATACCTATCTCGGATTGGAATTATCGTTCAATTTAAAAATGGAAAACCACCTAATAAATAAAGTAGATAAGGCGAAATCAGCAATATGCCAGAATTGGAAAAACATTTTCAGCAACAATCTAATAACTTTCAGCACCAAATATAGTGTATTTAATGCTACAGCCAAATCTATTATGTTTTATGGCGCACAAGTTTGGGGGATAGAACGACAGGAGGTAACTGAAAGCCTGCTGCGGTTCTTTCTAAGGAAAATCTTTTCCCTTCCATTAAACACGCCAAAATATATGTATCACCTGGAGTCGGGGTTGCCAACAATGTTTATTTCTGCTCTCAAACTTCATGCGATTATTTATTAAGGGTGATTAATATGGAAGAATCAAGACTTCCAAAGATGATTCTTAAGTATGCATTGAAAAAGAAAACTCTCTTCGTCAAAACTTGGGTTAAACTTGCCGGAAACTGTGGAATGACGATTAACCTGTCAGAAGCTAACTCAAACCAATGGAAAAAGATCATTTATGAAATAATAGAACTGACTGATGAAAATGAAAGATATGCCTTTATCGAAAAAGCTCGCAGTTCAACAGACCGAAAGTATTATTCATTAATCAATTACAATCTTAATGAAAATAACTTTTTTAAAAGCTGTTTCTCGTGCTACAACATAGGGACCATTTTCAAAATTAGGGGTGAACTCATCAAATTAAACTTTACTCCACATCGAACGGCGGGGAACTGTAGTTTATGTAATCTGCAAGAGAGGGAAGACATCCTTCATTTTTTGCCCCGTGCTTAAAGAAATAAGGCGTCACTACTTTGGTAAAAATGTTCTACTCATCGAGGAAGTAAAGAGTTATCTAAATGGCTTCGACTGGCAGCTTCTATTCAACTATTATAGTAAGGCCTATGCTTATAGAACAAGGATAATCACCGAAAGTTTTTAATTAGCTATACAATAATGTATGTTTTAGCATTAGTTCAAATTTTAATTTTTATTTTAACTAAACTAAAAGTCATTCCGTTTTAACTAAACTAAAAGTCATTCCGTTTTAACTAAACTCAAAGTCCACGAAAATTGTTTTAAAAATTTTAATATTACAAATATTGGGCAAAATCAGTTAAAAATCAAATTAATGTTTAAAAATTATAAACGAATTATTGTCACTTAATATTGTATACTACAGACACACGACAAACTTTGTCATGTCTTAATTTATTCATGTTCACTGTTCAATACATTGTATACAAATTTGTTTTTCATGAATAAAATGTATCTATATCTATCTATCTATCTATCTATCTATTCAGTAAAATTTTGAAAAAAATCGAATTGACAGTTTTTGTAAACAAATAAAAAAACGAAAAAAAATTAACAAAAGTTGGTAAAAAATGATTTTCTACTCAAATATCTTTTCAAAAATGTGAGATAATAGCTTTTTACAAAATTTTACTTATAAGAAACATTGTGTTGCAATTTATTTTGTCTAATAAAAACAAAACAAAACACCCGCGCGAAATATTAAATTGTAAGAAATAAATTATGCCGAACTGTCAAACAGCAGCGGCGAATAAGCGACAAGCAGCAAATTAAGTGCTGCCACCACCACGAGCTCAGTGAGGGGTGGGTTCAGAAACTGATGTTTAATCGATTGATTAAGTTGCATGAAAATGTGATATCACGTTGATATCAAAATTATTATTTGAATTAGTAATTGCCACAGGGGCGGTCTTACGTTTCGTAAGAAAAAGGGGCGCCAGCAATTTTTTTTGTTCTTGAAATAAAAGAAAAGGAAATTGCAAACCTTTTTTTTTTGAAAAAAAAAACAAGAAGAGAAAAGCACCAACGAAACAGTACAACCAAGAAAAAAACAAAATGGATATCTTTTAGGACAACTTTATTTATATGATGTGCCTCAGAAACCTTGCAAAAGCGGGATAAAAACTCAGGATCTTTTCAAAATCAACGACAAGTTTAATGGACTATGGACCCTTAAGGTCTTAATTCCCACAAATAAAATTGGGGTAAAAGAATTAAAACCAGTTAAACAGAAATAAACAAATTTTTACTTATCTTTTTTTTTGTGTATTTTTCCTTTCCTTTCCTTTCCTTCTTTTTCTTTTTCACTTTTTTTTTTTAACAAAACGACACTATTAACTTCTATAAATTTTTCTCGATTTTTTTTTCGGTCTAGGTATGAAAATTATCTTTATTTTTTTTTTCTTTATCTTCACGCTTTCAATGCTCGACAAGAATTGACGGCCAGATTCCAAGATCTGTCCTATCTCTTCCTTTCCATCTCCCGCCATTTTAGCTTTCAGCCAATATGGAGTGGCGGATTTCAATCACTTCATCAACAGCCAATCGGAGATCGGCTTGTTGATCTCAACTTGTGATGAAATTCTCGCAATCCCGCTTACTCGCTCTTCTCTCACAGTTAAATGCAAGTCATCCTGGAATTCGCCGTCCGCTGGATTCACTTCCAGGTAACGTCGATTCAAGGAGCTGCATTCAGCCACCCCACTTTCTTTTTTTGATATCGAACAAAGACCGAGAAATTAAAAATCGGGAAAAACCTTTAAAGTAATCAACTAAACTTTAACTTTGACTTTAAGACCGCTCGAAAGGAAGGGAAAAATAGCTATACTTCAGGATCTGTTAATCTACCACCGAGTTAAGTTGCCCGAAACTTAACCGCCTATAAGTCCATAAAACTTGTCTCCCGTATTACATTCTTTTCAAAATGACTACAATTAATGTGAAACAAAAGAAATTAACTATATAAACACAAGAATTTAACCAAAAATATTACAAAATTTACAATTTTTAGAGTTTATGTTGGGCCGTGGGCCATTCTCCAGTTGGAGTAACTTCTCATGTAACTTTACGTGTCGACCAGACCGTCCATCTGGTTTGGTTTCACTTCCATGGAAACCATCCTTCTTTTGAAACCAGAAACGAGACTTGGTATTTTTTTTCCTCACGAAAATGACAGAGAGAACCATGGTCATAAGGACTATGGCCGTCCCGCTCTCTCTCATCCTCGTGTAGAAGGAATATGACAATTGTCAAATCGAATATTGTAAACAAAATACAAGTGGATGCAAAATGCATCATTTTCTTTTTTATTAAAATTAAATTTAGAAAGAACTTGGTGCGTTTATTTATAACGCAACAATTGTTTTCAACATTTGGACAAATTTTGAAAAATATCGAATTGACAGTTTTTTTTACAAAAAATAAAACTCTAAAAAAAAAAACAATACTAAAACTTGGTAAAAATTTACTTAAGACTAAAATAGCTTTTCAAAAATTTTAAATATTTGCTTCAAACTTATTTTATTTCACAGAAAATATTGTTTTCGATATTCAGTAATTTTTATATAAAAATCCAGCAGTCCGTTTTTTTCATAAAAAATAAAATCTACAAAAAATAGTACGCAAATTTGGTAAAAATTGATACGAGTACATATAGACAAACTTTTAAGCAAGACAAATTGACAGACGGGATGGGAAGTTATCAGTGTGGGTCGCATCCCAGCCTCTTTTTATTTATTTGTTTATTCTACGAGCTACAGGCTCAACAGATGCAAAAAGAATAAATACATATGTAGGTCTATCCAAAAAAAAAAAAATTAAAATTCATGATTATAGATAATACAATGCTATGTCAATAAGACTTATTACTTCGTTGAACTCCAAAATTTTTCCTATGCTTAGGTTGAAAAACAAGGTATCTCTCTCTCAATGGTCTAATCGGGGTATAAATACAAATTAACGATAAATGGTTAGGACACTTTATATGGTAACGTCGAAGATAACGTCGAGCTTGAGAATATGGACAGCGCATTTTACAAAACACATATTTTGTGAAACGGTTCTGAACTTTCTCAATTCTATCCGAAAATGTTTGTTGGAAAGGACTCCATATGATATCAGCATACTCAAGTAAGGATCTAACTAGTGAGATATAGAGATGTAAGCGTATAGGGATCCGAAAAGTCAGTTGAGTTTTTTTTCATGAAACCAATCATAGAGTTGGCTTTAGTGACAACAGAATCGATGTGCTTGGAATCAAAGCAGACACCCAAATCCTTTACTGTAGCAGTTCTCTAAAGAGGGATACGATGAAGAGAATACGCAAACTCATAAGCTTAAAGTTTTCTAGACACAGAGATAGCGAAGCATTTCTTGACATTAAGTTTAAGACAGTTAACCAAACACCAGTTTGATAATTGATCGAGGTCAATTTAGAGATTTAAGAAATGGGATTCACTTTTGAAAATAATTTAAGATCATCAGCATATATGAGACATTGGCTGAACCTTATGTTTTTGCAAATATCATCGATAAAGATTATAAATAAAAGTGGGCCAAGATGACTGCCCTGGGGAACTCCTGAGATACATTTAATAGATCTCGAGGTTTGATTGTAAAGTTTTACTTTTTGTTAGGGAGATTAGAGTGAATCCCAAAGTTATGAAGCTTACGAAGCAGTATGTTGTGGCATACAGAATCAAATGCCTTACTAAAATCCGTGTAAATAGCGTCTACTTGATTTTGACCTTCTATACAATTAATAACGAAAGAGGAAAAACATGCGAGATTAGTGACAGTTTATCTACCCGATATAAACCCATGATGGGCATCACTTACATGTTCTTTTACGACAAAATCCAGTTTCGTCTTTACTAAACTTCCGACCAATTTAGGAATTGAGGAAAGCTTACAAATACCTCTGTAATTTTCAACATTATTCTTCGAATCAGATTTATAAATTGGGATCAGAAAAGAAGATATCCAAAAATGTTCCGGACGATAAAGATAAGTTGAATATAAATTGCAATGGAAGGCATACAGAACTAGAGCATTTTTTAAGACAAGAGCAGGAATGCCATCGGCACCAGGAATGTGATTGGGTTTAAGATTCTGACTACCATTTAATACTTCAGGTAATTCTAAATTTATTGAGCCAATATCTACTTTAGGGATAGTATCTGAAAGAAAATCCAAGTTCCTTTGTGAAGTTGAGTAAACTGATTAAAAAAATTGAGCAAAAATATCAAGAGTTTTACTAATGCCAGTAGAATTATCGCCTCTCCAATTCATCGTAGTTGGAATGCCAATGGATTTCCTTTTAGAATTAATAAAACACCAGAATCTTTTCGGATAACTTTTCAAATAAACTTCAATCCTGTAAAACAACCATGGAAATGTCGATTCTCAAGAAGAGATCATCTCAACGTATCAACCACGAAAATTTAAAAACCCCCTCACGAAACAATTAAACTTAAATGGAATTGGGCTTTACACAAACTTCGGACGTCAGATGATCGATTGCCCAAAACAACAACAGCAAATATTTGTGTCCTAATTACTTCAGCAAAGCTTTAAGCTGACGAAAGTGAAAGACCAAGAGTTAAGTTTTTACTCATCAAATGTGTTACTTAAGTACCTATATATATTAAAAATAAAATTCATTATAAACTTTTCAGAGAAAATAAAGCTTGAACAATAATTGAAAACAAACTTATTTTATCACATGCAAAATATTTTATTCAACTTTAAGTTAATTTTTTGTTTAATTCAATGGACCATATTTTTAAAAGAAAAAAACTAAACAAAACTAAAAATTGATAAGAAATACTTTTCGACTCAGTTATCTTGAGAAAAAGAAGACTTTTAGAAATATCGACGTATACGGAGTATAAGAATGGATCGCATACCAACCTCCTATTTGAAAGTTTAAAATTTTGATAACCAATATAAATTTTTACAAACCACAGATTAAGAAACATGAACAAAAGACAATATTACCAAAGAATAAGTTGTTGTTCCTATTATTTTGGTCAAAACTGTATTTAGTTGCATCAACATACATTTAACTTTTATGTATGTCATGGCTTAAACATCCAACTGAAAACATGTTCGCCAGACGGTCCCCAAGAGTAATTAATGTGCAATGTGGAACGTTAAATTTCTCTATGGTATTGCAAGGCATTACACTCTGTTGCATCCTCTTGGATGTGGATACAATATGGTTTTATAGTAAATAACAAAACAAAAACATAGATGAACACGTGTTGGAAATTTAAAATAAAATAAAAAATATAAAACATAAATATTTTGTTCGTATTTTATGTCATGTCTATGGGAGTAGATACGAGTATTTATGTATTTTCATTAGAAGTCCAATAAACAATGCAATGGTGCTGAAGGGATATTTAGCAATGGCGATAGCGTAGATGTGGAACAATTTAATTAAACTCAGTTTTTGGTATAAAGTACTTTAGTTTTCAATATTTAAAACACCCGATTTTTTACCTGCGCTAATTGTTATGTGAGTGGAAAGTTGAATAGGTAATTGTTTCATTACACCTTTTTTTAATTCCATTCGAAATTTGGTGTTAAGAGCACGACTTCGGACAATTGCAGAGCACAATATCGCATCTCTTTTTTGAAGAGAAAAACGATTGAAGGCCTTCTAGTTTAAAATAGATTTTTAATTCGATTCGACGTTTAAGCGTTTTTAAGGCAATAAAAGCGTGGCTTGATTTTTAATCTAGTGTCAGAATAAATTTCAGGGTCTTTTGTTTAGAAAAAATAATTATGTAGGGTAGCCAATTGATAAGAAATTTCTTATTCCAGACGTGATTTGATAATCAATCCTAATTCGATGTTCAAATGGTAGACATGTGCATTCAAGAGGGCACAAGCGTCCACAGGTTTTTGCCACGTAAAAAATACCTTTGTTGCGAAGCACCAACAAGCCTCGGATACGGACGGATTAATAGTTGACAACCCACGCAAACGAAATAAGCACAACGAACTTCAGATCTGTACGTGGAATGGAATGTTTGGTCCCTTAACAGACCACGTGCAGCCGAACAATTATTCGAAGCCCTAAACTGCTGCAATGCAGATATTATACCCCCATCCAAGAAGTGCGATGGGATGGACCGGGCAAACGCAAACTAAAAGACTGCAATGTCGGATGTATACTACGGCGACTGCTACCGAGAACAAAGACAGGGTCTATTTGGGTGTGGATTTGTTGTTGGAACTAGATTCAGGCAAAAAGTCTTGAGTTTCAACAGTGTGAGCGAGCGCATCACGACAATCTGCATCAAGGCTAAAGTGGCCAACATAAGCGTAATAGGCGGGCATGCCCCAACAGAGGAGAAAGATGAAGACACCAAAGACATATTCTTCGAGCTCTTGGATAAGACATATGAGCAGTGCCCTGGCTATGACAGGTACGGCTACGGATATCCCGATCCAAGCCAAAAAAAAAAGTACTGTGAGAAGAATTGACATTAGATGTCTACAATCGCAAGAGACTCTCATGTCGTTTTCCGATCGAGTCTCTAATAACATCTTAAAGAGTCCTATGCTGCCTGCATTAAGCATTGAAAACATTGCCTTGCAGCCATCAGAAATGCCGCCTCTGAAGTGCTAGGTTTCACACGGCCACCACAGCAAAACCCCTGGTTTGACAACGAATACCTGCAACCTGCAAGTGCACGCAATGAAACAAGAGGCATACAAAACGGTGCTGCACAAAAGGACTGTAAAGACGATCAGGGGAACATCGTAGTAGAGCCGCAGTCAATGTTGAGAATATGGAAAGACCACTTCGCCAAGTTATATAACGGCGATGACGAACCGAATTCCGCTGTAAGGAAGACAGAACCACTCAACCTGGGCGACGCAGATCAACAATTCCGCCTACCCGACCTTGACGAAGTGAATATAGCTATATCTAAACTGAAGTCAAACAAAGCTGCTGAGGATGACGGCATCGTTGCCGAACTATTCAAAGCAGCAGGCGATGACTTGGTAGGGAGCATGCACCAATTCATCTGCAAAATATGGTCGGAAGAAAACATGCCCGATGAGAGGAATCTCAGCATAGTGTGCCCGATACATAAGAAAGGAGATTCTCTGAATTGCGCCAACTACAGAAGCATCAGTCTCCTTAACATTGCGTATAAGATCCTCTCTGCCGTACTATGTGAACGTCTGAAGCCCTTCGTCAACAACCTGATTGGTCCTTAACAGTGTGGTTCCAGACCAGGAAAGTCCACTATCGACCAAATATTCACACTACGGCAGAAGAGCTTTACCGAGCAATGTATAGTTTTGTCATCCCTGTCAAACTTATCCGTTTGTGCATTATGACGATGGAGGAAAAAAGTGCATGCTGTCGTCAAGAAATGGCCTACAACACCGACGCACGTCTCGGTCAAAACGTCACCATGGACAGCTAAACCTTTGAGGTAGTTAAGGACTTTGTCTACCTAGGCACTGCTATTAACACAGACAAAGACACCAGCGCTGAAATCAAACGAAGAATAACTCTTGCAAATCGCTACTTCTTTGGACTTAGAAGGCAATTAAGAAATAAAGTCCTCTCTCGAGCATCTAAAATCACCATCTATAAGACACTCATCATCCCGGTTCTCATTTATTGTGCTGAGGCCTGGACCCTGTCAAAGAAAGATGAGAACGTCTTAGAGAGAAAAATTCTTCGGGTGATTTTCGGTCCCGTACGCATAGATGGAGAATGATGGAGAAGGTATAACGTCGAACTGTACGGGCTGTACAGCGACACTGACCTAGTTAGCAGAATTAAAGTCCAACGGCTTAGATGGCTAGGTCATGTAGAGCGAATGGACATCAACGCTTCAGCCCGGAAGGTCTTCGAATCCAATCCCGAGGGACGGCGCAGTAGAGGAAGACCGCGACTCAGGTGGCGCACCCAGGTGGGAGAGGAACTCAACCAACTTGGCGTGCGAAACTGGAGACAACTAGCCATGGACCGAGTTGGCTAGAGACGCATGATGGTTGAGGCCCAGGTCCGCCCCGGACTGTATCGCCACCTTAAGTAAGTAAGTAACTAGACGTAAGTTTTGGAGATAGGGTACAAAAAATATGAAATTTTACAAATGAAAGCAAGGCACGAATATCGGTTTCATTTTAAAAATGCAATTAAATTAAAAAATATCATTTTTTGCTTTTATTCTGAATTTATTGGAAAGGAAAAACATTCCAATAAAATTTGGAGAATCACAATGATGTAGAAGTACCTGCCTCACCTGGAGTTTCTACAACTTTACTATGTTGATGGCTTCAGGGCATTATTATTTCGTGAGATATTTAGGGTTAAACAAAATGTTTACCTTTTTTGCATAACAAAATGTGTTTTTATTCGATATCTCTACTGGTTCTTGAGCTATGGACGACAAAAAAACGTCGCGAACGTACGGACGTACGAAAGTAACATCTCTCTAAAAAACATTTATTTCGACTCTAGGGACTTTGAAACGTCGAGAAATGTCAAGTTTAACACATAAAGTCTTAAGGGAAAGTAGAAACTCATGAACGCTTTGAAAATACTATGCATTTTAAATTGCACACATTTCTGATATGAAGTGGCATATTTTAAACAAATTCTTGTGTAGCACCGCACCACTTTTTAAAGAAAGTCGGTACGTGACTTGCAAAATGACGAAAATGGTGAAGATGACGATATAAGGTGTACATATGAATCATTTGTATCACCCTATAATCATTTCGATTTGTAATTATAGTCCATGGGAACGTTCGTGGGCGTAGTTTAACCGCATACTGTCTACAATCCTTTAATATCCTTCCCTTGGATTTTGTTTGATAAATACTTAATTTTAATAACAACGTGCTGCCTTCAAACAAATTTAATTATAAAACTGGAAGTTTTTGAGTTATTTTCAAGGACATTTTTAAATTCTACAGCACTTCGAATTTAAATTTTAAACTGAGGTTTTAAGAAACCAACTACATATTAAAAAAGAGGCTGGGATGCGACCCACACTGATAACTTTCCATCCCGTCTGTCGATTTGTCTTGCTTAAAAGTTTGTCTATATGCACTAGTATCAAGTTTTACCAAATTTGCGCACTATTTTTTTTATGAAAAAACGGACTGTTGGATTTTTATATAAAAATTACTGAATATCGAAAACAATATTTTCTGTGAAATAAAATAAGTTTCAAGCCAATATTTTTAAGTTTTGAAAAGCTATTTGAGTCGAAAGTAAATTTTTACGAAGGTTTAGTATTGTTTTTTTTTTGTAGAGTTTTATTTTTTGTAAAAAAAAACTGTAAATTCGATTTTTTTCAAACTTTAATTGTATGTTGACAACAAGATTGTTTTGAAAGATAAAAGTAAATTAAAGCCAATATCTCAAAGTTTTGAAAAGATATTCGAGTCGAAAATCAATTTTTACCAACTTTTATAAATTTTTTTTAGGTTTTTATTTTTTGTAAAAAAACTGTCAATTCGATTTTTCTCAACATTTTTCAAAATGTTGAAAACAATATTTCTTATAAGATAAAATAAGCTTGAAGCCTAAATTTCAAGTTTTTGAAAAGATATTTGAATCGATATTCAATTTTTACGAACTTTGAGTAATTTTTATTTTTTAGATTTTTATTTTTTATAAAAAAAACAAAAAACATTATTCTTCGTTGCACAAAGTTGTTTTAGAGATTAAATCATATTTCAGTTGTAAAATTTAGTACCCGTGGCATGATGGTTAGTGCGTTGGGCTGTCATGCAAGGGGTCTTGGGTTCAATCCCTGCCTGTGCCAGCTTAATTTAAAAAAAATAATTTTCGCGGGTACTGCCTCTTGCGAGGAATTGACAAATCCTTCAAGAGTAATTCTTGTCATGAAAAAGTGCTTTCTCAAACTAGCCGTTCGGATTCGGCCTTAAATTGTAGGTCCCTTCCATTCCTGACAACAGTACTCGCACACAGGAATGGTTGAGAGTTGTAAGTCACTAGGCCCTGGTTCACAACGGACTGTTGCGCCACCCCATTTGATTTTTGAGTTGTAAAATTTTGGAGGTGACAAATTTTTTTTCAGTTTTATTGACTTTTAAAAAAAACCGTTATATTGATTTTTTTCAAAAAATATACCTGTTTGGTATCATGTTACAATATAATATATAAAATTTAATTCAAGTCTCTAGCGTTTTTGGTTCGTAAGATATTTAGGGTTAACGAAAATGTTCACCTTTTTTTAAACTGCTATGGTAAGAAAACCACCCACGCAATTTTCTTGAGAGCCCTTTCTGCATCTTTCTGCCTTATTATCTGTATAACAAAATTTATTTGAAGTCGATATCTCTTCTGGTTCTTGAGCTATGGACGACGAAAAAAACGTTGCGAACGTACGGACGTACAAACGCACGTACACACGCACGCACAGACATCTTTCTAAAAATCCTTTATTTCGACTCTAGGGACCTTGAAACGTCGAGAAATGTCAAAATTTTCAATTTGACAAATCGGACCCATTACAATAACTTCCTATGGGAAGTTAAAAAAAGAAATGTCCACTTGAGTTTCAACTTAAGTTGAGAGTTTGCCTCCAGTTTAGCAATAGATAAAGAAATCGCTCTTATTTTTATGTATGTATTTTATTTTTTGAAAATATGCAAAATGCATTTTTGTTTAAATTCTTTCTGAAATTTGTTTAATGATAAAACAAACCGATGTACGTCTTAAAAAGACCCTTTATAGAAGAGCAGCTGCAATACACCTTCAATAACGATTTTGCCATTCTTTTTAAGTATAGCAAGGTAGCAAAAATTCCTGAAGAGTGCGATATTTAAGAAAAAACAATGAATTGGAAACATAATCAATTTTTCTGTATTAGAAGAAACCTCAAATAATTAAGCCATTAATATGCAGCCCTTGACAGAAGTAAAACAGAGGTAATTTAGTAAAATAGAAAGAATTTGTTCTCTTCCCGCAACTATGAATTTCAGTTATGTATAAGATCCTCCTAAAGTTAAAAAGTTGTGGTGAAAGGCTTCGGTTTACTGGTGTCGAGAAATTTCGTCACTTCGATTAGAGAAATAACGGAGATGGGAATACAACATTGAAAAACTAAAAATAATTCAATCAATAGCTAGTGTCGGAACAGCAGGGGCCCTTCGATCCTGCTCAACAAAAGCCTTAAATACAATCTCCTACCAGTTCTACACATTAAATATTTAACAACGTGCAGCGTGCTAAGGCTTAAAGAATCAAACCGTTAGTTTTTTAGACGGTATGGGTATGGAATTATACTGATTCCAGCGGATATTTTTGGGACAGACACCCACATGGTTACGAAAGATTTTAACACCAATTTCTTTACTGATGGATCAAAGTCGAAGGCATGAGAAGAGTGCGGTCGAAGATGTTAAGAGGTTTAAAAGCGGGAATAAAGTTCGAAAGTTTTATGAACAGGTGAAACGAAATTCACAGGTACATAAACCTAGAACCGAAGGCTACAATGCTGAGGATATGGAAGGACCACTTCTGCAGACTGTATAACGGTGACGACGAACTGAATTCCGCTGTCAGACAGGATGATACATTCATACATTCATGGGTCGGCAATCTTCCCCGAAGTCCTTAGACGTCTCCAAATGTTTTCAACTACCTGATTTTGCCAGTAAATTTTGAGCTGAATTACTAGCAATCAGAGAAGCTTAAAATACTCAAATCAAAATAGAAACACTGCTGTCTGTTCTGACAGCGAATCGGCTATTATGGCATCAATTCAGCCACGACAACCTCTATATTAGTCAAACAATGCAGGGATGCACCAACCAGCCTCAACAGTTACCTCGGTTTCACTCTTATTGGGTTCCGGGTCATAGTAACATTGATGGAAATGAACGGACTGGTGAGTTGCGTTTTAGAAGCTATGAATGGCTTTTGCCTGATTTCAATCTTTCTGACAGAAAACTGTTATTCACTTTCTCTGTGAATATCTTGCCCTAGCCAGTTCTAGAACGTTAAGCTTCGGAAACGCATACCTTAATGGCCAAAGACCTGATCCCTTTCTGAACACGACGAAATGTTGTCGCCAATGTTGTCAATAGAAATCCGTCAAAAATGTATGTTTTTATATTTGAGTAATATTGGATTGTTGTGTTCATTGTGCCCTTAATTTTATTCGCATAAAACCCACATTCTTTAAAAATTTGAACAAGTCAAGGATATTTCAAATTATTAAAACTTAGTGCATCAAATGTTTTATCTTCATTCTTTCATTTTCCATAGCGCACAATTTGAGCTTTTTCTTCTGCTGCGGAAACAATTATCGAGTATAAAACTTTTTGTCAAAGATGCAACACAAAGATACAAAAAAATTACGGGGAAATTGTGTTTCTTAATTTTTTCTTGTACACAAAGGTAGATATAGGTATACCTCTCTCTTTTGTTTAAACATTTCACGACAAGCAGCTTTGTAAAGTAAAAATTTTATTAAAACCAAAAAAAAAAACGGATAAAAAACTACACCAGAGGCATCACTTTTATCATCAAAGAAATAGATTCAAAAAGGATGAAATCTGTTTTCACAAGAATTCCAGCATTTTCCATTGTATCCCCAAGACAAACAAAAAAAGGAAAAGAATCAACCATGTTGGAGACTTTAGAACCCTCCCCCGTGTCAGGTTTATAATATTTCTCTGTGAAGTCAGTCAGTGACCCGTCAGCTATAACAATAATAATTCTGAAACCATCTAAGACATCGTTATTTTATGTATTTCATTAATATAAAACACACAGTCGAAAAATTATTTGATGCCTAGGTATGGGATTAAGCAGGATATCCGAAATCGAAAGAAGGCTTGTTTATCGCCCTATCCTAGAAAATTTTCCAAAGCTCATAAATAATTGAATGTTCTTTCATTCAAAGACAATCTATGTACAATCATAGAACTATAGGTATTATGTATCAAGGAATAAAAGCGGAAGGATGATATGGGCAAAATGCTAATACCAGGCTTATTTTCGCTAAAGGCGACCGACCTGCCTTCATACTCTCAATGAACCTCCCTCTCTCTCTCGGCTTTTAAACAAAATCACAAGAGATTCTTATTCTCATCCTCATTAAAGTCAACAAAAAAAGGGTGATAGACGACGAAGAAGGATCAGAAGAAGATTCCTTTTTGTGCTGATAAATCTTAAGTATAATGAATTTGGGTTAACCATTTCTGGTTGCAGTAGCAATATCCATCCAACCCCTCTAAGCGATTTAAACGGATTTAAGCTATTTAGATATGATGTGGCTTATCCCATGAGAATTTGCATAGTGATAATGAGGTGAATTATATTATGAACATAATACAGTCTATAATCCTACACACATATATAATACGATTCGATTCTAATTAACATAAAATTTAACCTTAATATGCCAAAAGAGAGAAGACTGAAAGATTTTCTGTTTTTGTCTTAATTTATCGGTTGGAAATTTGATATTTAATCAAGAAACACGCCCGAAATGAGCGTCAAACTGGTAGCAATGGCCACTTTGATTATTATGTGATTTTTGTTATTAGAACTTTGTATATTTTGTGCTAAACTATGTTGAACCGTTATTATTAGGTATCACTTCGACTTTTTTTTATAATAAACACACACTCAAGGGGATATCACTATACCCTTATTATGCAGAGGCACAGTGTGAGCACTAGGAAGAGGAGAGAGGGTTTAAAAGGAGATGTCGGTGCACATTGGTTTTGAATTCCTGAATATTGCAGTGACTATGAAAGACAGAGCGTGGTAAGTCATTCCACATTCGCATAGTACGGCTAAAAAACGAATCTCTGTAGTTGACAGTACGGCCGAGGTTGGGCTCGAGGGTATACTGATGAGCATTCCTAGAAGCGTGAGTATTACGATTGAACTGTTGAAGGGGAGGTATGCAACTGGCTATTTCACTAGCCGTTAAAATAACGGTAAAAAGGGTCACACAAGAGACCTTACGACGATTTCCAAGCGAAGTAAATGAACTTATGATGATATTATCATCTATCAATTTAAATGGTCTACGTTCAATACTATCCAAGAGGCTTAAGTAAGTTGCAGGAGCACCAGCCCAGAGATGGGACTTATGCTCAAGCTTTGGGCGTATGTTAGACTTGTAGATAACAGCCAGATCTCGATTGGAAAAAAACTTCTTGCATCGCCTAAGGAAACCCAAACACCTTGCGGTATTTTTGGCGACATCGCGTATGTGATCATTCCACAAGATGTGGTTGGTGACACACATACCGAGAATATCGAGGTGTTCAGTCTCATTGATGCAAGTGCCATCCATGGATAAAGGCAATGGGGATATATCTCGCTTTAACGATACAAGACAGCATTGGGTTTTCGAAGTATTAAATTCCACGCGGTTTTTTAATCCCCATTGAACAATGCTGTTTTGGTCGGAATTTAATGAGCTTATCATATTTTGTCGTCGCAGTTCTACATCCGAAGAAGAGGGATGTGAGTCAGAAAACGAATATGAAAAGCTAAGTGTACTATCATCAGCAAAACAATATATTGGATTAGATGTTGCAGACAGGATATCATTAATAAAAATGAGAAAGAGTGTTGGAGATAAAACAGAGCCCTGGGGCATACCAGCATTCATTTTATGGTTTTCAGACTTGAATCCATCCAATACTTCTTGTATTGAACGATCCGAAAGGTAATTACTAATCCAATGAAGGAGGGATTCATGAAAATGAAAGCACACATTTTCGATAAGAGAGCCTAATGCCAAACCCTATCAAATGCTTTTGAAATATCTAGTGCAATAATCTGTTCGGTGAGATGAACCATGAGATCACCATAGGACCTATTGCTACGAAAGCCGTATTGTCGGTCATTAAGAAGCTTTCGATCTTCAAGATATTTTTTGAGCTGATAATTAATCAGCGTTTCCATGGGCTGGACAAATGCCGTTTTCCATCCGCTTGGAACGAGACCTGAGGATTAGGACAGATGAAAAAGCTTACGTAGTGGTTTTGCCGGCGTTGAAGAACAATTCTTCAGAGCAATAGCGGGGATGCCATACGGACCAGCGGATTTATGTGTCTGTTTGGATCTCTTAATAATCTTGCCACAGTACGAGTGCGAAAAAAGATTGGTCCCATAGAATCACTGACTCGATCAAGTACAGGCGGAGTCATAACACTCGCTGGCAGCGTAGAATTGGCGGCGTACTGCCTAGCAAGGAGATTACTTTTCTCTAAAGAGCTAACAAAAGAAGTGTCATTGACAACGAGCGTTGGAACCGATGAAGTGGAAGAATTACTCATGTTTTTACAAATGACCAAAAAATTTTACTGCCTTTGGGACATTGAAGTATTTTTTGCTGTTACTTTTGGTCATGTAAAAATTTGGTCCGTCGAATATGGGCGTTGCAGGCCTTCCTGGCTTGTTTGAACTTTTTCCGGCTTTCCTTAGTACGGTTGGCCTAAAAAATAGCTACGGAAACTTACTCGCATCAAACCAAGCGCTTTCCTTGGGTCTGATACTTTTAACCCTGTTCGGTATAAAAGTTCTCATTCCCAGGGGAATCAAACTTGTGATCATATCAGCGCTGGCGTCAACGTCACTATCGAGGAAGCATAACGACCAGTTAAAGATAGTGAAGTAATTATTGAGACCGTCCCAGTTGACTTTCTCGTATTGCCAAACGGTTCTCTTAGGAGCTCTTTCTTTAACTGAACAGTTTTGACACGAGAAATTTGCTGATATAACACAATTTTCAGATGTGTCTAGAGGAGATGGAACACTAACATTGTACTTATCTGGGTCAGAATTAAAAAACAAGTCAATAGTGTTTTCTGCTAGACCTTCAACGTCCGATATTCGGGTGGGCTCGTTGACTAGCTGAGTTAGGTGGTTCAACTCAGCGAAGATTTTTGCACACTCTCCATCGGGTATTGTCTGGCCTAAATGTTGAAGCCATGAAGAATTGTGTACATTGAAATCGCCCGTAACAACGATTTCAGTGCGAGGATAAGACGAAACTATTCTTTGGATGGAATCAGACAAAGCATCAAATTCACGAGGAGTTGACACTCTGTCTAGATTAGGCCTTCGATAAAGGAAGCAATAGTGAATGAGTTGCTTATTTACGGAGAATTTAAACCACATATAATTAAAAAAGGAATTGGTGCAAAGACCATATTGTTGTAAGAGCTGATAAGCAACATCATTCCTAATGCCATGGTGGTAAAAGAATAAAGGCGCCAAGCTATACCCATGAATAAAAAATTCAGCAGGATATGCATCCTCACCTATTTGGGTTTCACTTAGTGCCAAAACAGCTGACCTGTATGAAACAGTATAGCGGTATCCCAACAAAAAATTTGCCCTTAGCCCACGAATATTACAATAATCTGCTCTGAATTGTCCAGTCATTGCAAAATAATATTACCATTTATAAGATAACCTCCTCTAGCCTACAAGAACGAATAGCCCGATACGCTTTACCTGTTATGCGGCTATATGAGTGTTGCTGAATCCCAGGCAAATGAAAAACCGATTTTTAGCCTTAGGCAAGCGGCAGAAAAATGTCTAGAATTTAATATTTCAACCTATCACCTGTTTGCAGACTATTAGGGCGCCTACGATAGCAAAGCCATTATAGAACATTACAAAGCCATGAGAATATTCATTATCTCAAATAAATTGACACGACTATGAGGTTGATCTGGACCAATATAACAAGCTTTGTAGACCAATCAAGATCTACAATGGAATCCAACCAGGGGATGGTTTGGCCTGAATTTTCTTAAACCTGGTGTTGGAGAAAACAATCGCGTGACTCTGGCGCCCCAAAAAGGGAGACCATCATCATCAGGTCCAGTCAGACACTGGCTTCCGCATACAACATCATTGGAAGAACCGAAAAAACAGTACACGATTCCTTCATCCAGATTGATCGGAAGTCGGCTTAAAATTTGGGACTGTACATTATTGAAGGAAAAACAAAGTACATGGTGTATAGGACGAGAGGAGGACGCCAAAAACGTTGGGTTGCGCAACTGGATTGCGTCTACTCGCAATCTCGATAAATGAAGAGACTTGCTCAATGAGACCAGGGCCGGATCTCAGTTGTTTAGCCGATGGTGATGATAATATGAAAACTATGTCACTTTTTTAATTTATAAAATTTGTTTTGTTAATTTCAAGTTGAAAATAAAATAGACATTTGACAAAAAATATTTTTTCTTAAATTGATGATGGCAGGCAGTGCAGAAGTTATAAACTTTGTAGGCTACTTTCTTATGCCTATTAATATTAATAGAAAGTAAAAATAGCAATGATTGAGAGCAGTAAGCCACTAGGCACTGGCTTTTACCAGCTGCACAAGGTATACGTTCGTACGTCCGTACGTTCGTAATACTTTTTTTGTGAACCATGTTTCAAGAACCATCAGAGATATTAACTTCAAAGAAATGTTCATATTTTGATTGTGATGAACTTTTAGTATAAATCCCCAAAACTTTAACATACACACACTGATAACTTCCAATCTTTTCCGTCAATTTTTCTTGCTTGAAACTTTAGCTAATATTCATATCAATATTTCGTGTTAGAATTTCAGATAAAAGCCTTTCTTTGTTCTTCTAATACTTGAGTTCAACACCAATACTTATCAGTTGTTTTTTGTTTTTGTAAGTTTACATGTTTTCTTTGAAAAAATTAACCTTAAAACTTCGAGAAATTTCAACATTTTCAATTCGATAAATCGAATGTTGACAGTAACTTTCTATGGGCATTTACAGATATTCAATTTAATTCTTGTTGATGTTTTTCGATATCTCATTAAAACTATTTGTTCCAAGAGAATTTCTGTTCGTTGTAACACCCCCAGCTTTTGTTCATATTAATAAAGAGTTTTTCAATTGGCGCGAGTAGATTCTGGAGCCCCGTGACGGCCATTTTGTCTTCGTGACATCTGCCAAATCTTGTCTTTATTATTCAGTTAAGTGTGCCAAATAATCATCGCAAGTTACACGATTGAAATCAATATTCGGTAACGCAATCGTAGACGTGGTGGCCCTTCACAGTCGACTTGGTGGCCAAATTTTAAACAACCGGTTCAGTAAACAATGCTCCAACACCCATACGATTAAGGAACACAAGATCGACTAAGAACATAGACAAAGTCTGTGAAAGTGTACAGCAGAACAGAGGCAGCCTATTCCCCGCCGCCGTGCAGAAGAACTCGGCCTTTCGCCTACACCCGTACAAGATCCAACTGACCCAGGAGCTCAAACTTCATGGCCATAGACAACGCTCGAAGATCCTAATTTTGGCCGAAAAATCATTTTCAGTTGCGAGGAGCATTTTTGGATGAATGGCTGTGTTAACGAGCAAAATTGCGGTATAAGGACGGTACCAACCTATGTGAGGTTCACTTGGTGATAATGCATCCTCAAAAGTTACCGTTTGGTGTGGATTTTAGGCCAGCGGCGTAATTGGTTCGTACTTTTTTAAAAACGAGGCGTTCACCGTCAACAGAAAACGCTACACAACGATGATACTTATTTCTTATGGCCCAAATTGAACCATTAGGAGTTAGACGACATGTGGTTCCAGCAGGACAGTGCTACGTGCCACACAGTAAACGTCTTTATTGAAATTTTGCATGAACGATTTGGGGTTAAGTTTAACTCTCACAGGGGCTACGTGAATTAGCCACCATGCGATTTGATCCCTCTAGACTTTTTAATGCGTTTGTTGAAGTCACAGGTCTATGCAAATAAACCACAATCTACCGATGTATGCGGAAGAGTCATTGAAAATTGGAGCCCTCTGATCCGTGCCACCGTTAAATACGGAGTTGGTTTTTTTTAATAACATTCATAAAAAAAATAAATAATCAATTTGGGTGGCGCAACAGTCCGTTGAGAACTAAAGCCTGGTGACTTACAACTCTCAACCATTCCTGTGTGCAAGTTCTGTTGCCGTCGATTTAGGGGACCTGCAGTTTTAAGCCGAAACCACACGGCTTATTTGAGAAAGCACATTTCATGACCAGAATTACTCTTGGAGAATTTGTCAATTCCTAGCAACAGGTAGTAGAAAACCTTTAGATGTCCAACGCACTAACCATCAAGCCACGGGTACTGAGAGGTAATGACACGGGTAGGGCATAAATGCGCCTTTCTCGCAAAAAAATAATTTTGTTAATACCTCACACACAGCTTCAACAAAAACCATTTAAAATCTTTAAAAATTAAATGTTCATAGTTCTTGCGCAAAAGCTTAAGCTTAATGCAACCCTGACAGAAAACCAAATGGATCCATTTTAGTGAATCTACTTTGTTGCTAACTCGAGCTCATTAATATCTCATAAGGTATTAAATACTCGTAGTTATCAAAAGTCCTACTTCAAAAGCAAAGCAAGACAAATTAATAGCTTCACAAATACACTTCCTAAATCAGAGATAAGTTGCTGTTATTTATTTACACACATTTCTAACAGCTTTATTTTATCTTCAATAAGTAACAAATAATTCTCTACGCATTAAATATCGAAATATGTATAATTCCAATTCTATTTAAACATTTGACCATTATTTAACAATTTCACAATTGAATCCATTTAATGAACGTTAAATGTTTCAAAGTCGTTTCTGTTTAAGAAATCAAATTACTTGCTTCATATAGAATGTGAATCATGTAGCGGAAATTCAAGGAGTTGTACATTTTTTCCTTTAATATATCGCAACTGGGCGTACAATATTGCTTTTATAAACCTAAGTTAAGTATGAACATAGTTTTTAATCACAATTCAAAACTTACTAGTAAAAAAGGAGTTTACTTTAATTAAAAATGTTGCATCTAAAGACGACTAAAAAATAAAAGTTCGTGAAAAAATACATCAAACAAACATAATTCTTTAAAACAGCCTATCTAATATCATCAATTGAGAAGTCATATGGATTTGGTAAAATACTAAAAGTTTAAGTAGGTGCTTACTTTCTTAAGGTGGCGCTACAGCCTGGGGCGGACCTGGGCCTCAACCAACATGCGTCTCCAGCCAGCTCGGTCCTTAACTAGCTGTTTCTAGTTTCGCACGACAAGTAGGTTGAGGTCCTCTCCAACCTGAGTCCCTCTACTGCGCCGTCCCTCGGGATTGGATTTGAAGACCTTCCGGCCTGGAGCGTTGATGTCCATTCGCTCTACATGACCTAGCTATCTAAGCCGTTGGACTTTAATTCTGCTAACTAGGTCAGTGTCGCTGTAAAGCCGGTACAGTTCGTCGTTATATCTTCTCCTCCATTCTGAATCTATGCGTATGGGACCAAAAATCACCCGAAGAATTTTTCTCCTAAGACGGTCTCGTATTTCTTTGACAGGGTCCAGGCCTCAGCACCATAAATGAGAACCGGGATGATCAGTGTCTTATAGGTGGTGATTTTAGATGCTCAGTCCCAAGAAGTAGCGATTTGCAAGAGTTATTCATTGTTTGATTTGAGCTCTGGTGTCGTTGTCTGTGTTAATAGCGGTGCTTAGGTAGACAAAGTCCTTCACTACCTCAAAGTTATAGCTGTCTATGGTGACGTTTTGTCCAAGACGTCGTTTTTCAGTATCCTTTTTTGATGACAGCATATACTTGGTCTTGCCCTCATTGACCACTAAACCCAGCTTCTTCGCTTCCGTCGCAATGCTCAAAAACGCTCCATTGACATAACGCCTTGATCTTCCAATCATTTCAATATCATCTGCGTATCTGTGTAATTGGATGGACCTTTGGAAGATTATGCCTCTAATGTTGACGGTTGTGTTTTACACAATTCTTTCCAGAACGATGTTGAAGAAGTCGCATGACAGTGCATCGCCTTGTCTAAAACCTTTTTCGACATCAAATGCATCAGCAAGATCTTTTCCGACCTTGATGGAGCAGCGCGCATTGTCAATCGTCATTCTGCACAAACGGATAAGTTTTTCAGGGATGCCAAAACTAGACATTGCTCTGTAGAGCTCTTGCCTATAGATGCTGTCATACGCGGCTTTAAAATCGATAAAGAGATGGTGGGTATCGTTTTAAAGTTCCTATTTGATCGATAGTGGACTTTTCTGGTCTGATGCCACAATGGTAAGGCCTTAGACGTTCACATAATACGACAGAGAGGATAGTATACGCAATGTTAAGGAGACTGATGCCTCTGTAGTTGGAGCAGCGATGCCGTCAGCTCCAGCAGATTTGTTTGACTTAAGTTTAGATATAGCTATCTTCACTTCGTCAAGGTCGGGTAGGCGGAATTGTTGATCTGCTCCGGCGAGGTTGAGTGGTTCTATCTCCCTTTCAGCGGAATTCGGTTTGTCATCGCCGTTATATAATTTGGAGAAGTGGTCTTTCCATATTCTCAACATCGACTGCGGTTCCACCACGATGTTTCCCTGATCATCTTTACAGTCTCCGGTTCGTGGCTGGTAACCTTGGCAGTTTTTTTTACATTTTAGTAAAATTTACGAACATCATTCCTGCTGTGACATCCCTCTATCTCCTCGATCGCGCGCTTCTCGCGCTGTAATTTTTTTCCATCTAAGAAGTCGGTGTTCTTCTCTCCTCTTCTGCTCGTAGAACTCGCGAGCAGCTCTTTTGTGCAGCACCGTATTGGAAGCCTCTTGTTGCATTGCGTGCGCTTGCCGGTATTCGTCGTCAAACCAGGGGTTTCGCTGTGGTGGCCGTGTGAAACCTAGCACTTCAGAGGCGGTGCGTCTCTGATGGCTACAAGGCAATGTTGCTACTATGGCTTTCAATGCTTAATGCAGGCAGCATAGGACTCCTTAAGAGATTATAAGAGACTCGATCCGAAAAGGACATGGCAGTCTCTTGCGATTGTAGCCGTTTAACGTCAAATCTTCTCCAGTACTTTCTTGTTTTGGCTTGGATTATTATATCCGTAGCCGTACCTTGGCTACAACGAGGTAGTGGTCCGAGTCAATGTTGGCCCCTCGGAATGTTCGGATATCCTGTATACTGGAGAAGCGTCGTGCGTCGATCGCAATGTGGTCAATCTGGTTGACGGTTGATTGATCAGGAGATTTCCATGTCCCCTTGTGGATATTGAAATGTGTGAGCTGCGAACTAGCTACCAGAACGTCGCGCCCCGCAGCGAAATCGATCAGCCTGAATCCATTGTTGGAGGTGGTTTCGTGCAGGTTGTATCTCCCGATTATGCCACCAAAGATGCCTTCTCTTCTTAGCTTGGCATTACAATCGCCTAAGACAATTTTAATGTCATAGCCAGGGCACTGCTCATATGTCTTGTCCAAGAGCTCGAAGAATATGTCTTTGGTGTCTTCATCTTTCTCCTTTGTTGGGGCATGCGCGCATATGAGACTTATGTTGGCGAATTTAGCCTTGATGCGGATTGTCGTGATGCGCTCGCTCACACTGTTGAAACTCAAGACTTTTTGCCTGAGTCTAGTTCCAACACCAAATCCACACCCAAATAGACTCTGTCTTTGTTCTCGGTAGCAGTCGACGTAGATTATATCGCAGTCTCTTAGTTTGCGTTTGCCCGGTCCAACCTATCGCACTTCTTGGATGGCGGTAATATCTGCCTTGCAGCAGTTTAGGGCTTCCGCTAATTGTTCGGCTGCACGTGGTCTGTTAAGGGACCAAACATTCCATTCCACGTACAGATCCAAAGTTCGTTGGCCTTATTTCGTTTGGGTGGGTTGTCAACAAGGAATCCGTCAGTATCCGAGACTTGTTGGTGCTTCGCAACTATGAGGCTTTTACGTGGTTAGGAAGTCACCCCGACGGCACAACCCCCAACCTGGAGGGACAGATCCTTAGCATAATTGCAAGGAAGGCCTGGGCCGCGGGGAGGTGAGAGTAGGAGTTGATAGACAGAGGTGTGTTTTGAGACAAAACCTGTGGACGCTTGTGTCCTCTTGAATGCACATGTCTACCATTTGAACATCAGTTCAAAGACTTCTTAAAATTATCTTTAACATTTTGATAAATCGTTCGAAATGTTCTGCCATTTTCTTTCTTATTGTTAATTTATTTTTATAAATTTATTTTAGTAATATTGATAAATAAAAATAAAAAAACTACCGAAAATAGTCTTGAATTAAAAAATTCTAATGTTTTTTTTATTGAGAAATTGCGTATCTATTTGGGTAAATGTCACTTTTGGAGCTGTCATTTTACGACATTTAATAAATAAAAATTACGCCATTATTACAAATAATCGATAAACTCTCCAATAACTCAATAAAATTGCTAAAATTTCGTGCCAAATGAATTACGTGTCAAACAAAGCAGCGAAACAATCGCATTTTGCAATAATAGTTTCCTGACAGTGTTATTTCTGAAACAGGTGATTACAACTGGCCTCTTAAAACATTGTGTATCAGTGAACTTTAGGATAAGGCCAGTTCTTCACAATCAATTCAAAACATAGGATATGAAATTCGTATCTTAAAAAATATTAGTTTTTTTAAATATATCAAATCTCTTATTGTAAATTTCTGTGTTTGTTTAAGCTTCATGCATTTCTAAAGTTGTGACAAATCTTTTAAAATCTACGAAAAAACTATACAGAATTTAACTGATCTTTCAAGACATAGCACTGTGGAGAACAAAAGTCCATACACAAATCGATTGTGACATTTTTCCAAACATCAGTTTTTAAAAAAAGAGTCCAATAATAGTTCCAGAATAAAATTAATTTTTGAAATCAGTGATATAATAGATTCTGCAAAATCAAAACGGCGCACTACAGCTCTAATTGGATCTCAGGCTAGGTTGCCTTGAGATCGCCATTTCTATAGATTCTGCAGATATTTTACGGAAATAGAAATATTATAACCTTTCTATAACTTTAACAATAACTCAAATACAGCTTTGAAATCACAATAGTGGATTTGATTTATTTTTGAAAAAAGAGAAGAAAAAAAAGAACTGAAGATAGCCCTTAGATTACAAAATATGTAAATGAGACGTCATTTCTTTGCATAAAGCTTTAATAACAGACATTTCTGATTCATTATTTTATCTATTTTTTTTAATCCATGTATTTGACCTTTAGGAAATTTGCATTTTAAAATCTCGAACAATATTTTTTAAAGAACATTCCAGTGGGTTAATCGTCCCGCGTTAACACACACATTCCAAAACACATAATCTTCTGTTACTTTGTGTTCATCTTTGATGGAGCCGTGCGTCTCCTATATGGCTATATATGGAGTCTTGTTCTCGAGCTCTCATTCTTATATACACATTCTAAAAGATTAAGATAAGTTGTCTGAAGGATAAGCAGCAAACTAGAAGCTTATTTTGTAGCTGGGATAAGAGCTCTCTTAAAACATAATAGCGACCATAAGAGCAGTCTGCATTTTTATTTTATTTTTGTTATCCTTTGAATTACTTTACTCTTTTTTTGTTGTTGTTCTTGTTGCTGTTGCCAAAGGAGTGCATTTTTATGGGTTTAACAAAAGAACTCGTAAGTCCCAATAACGAAAGGATTTACCTTATAAAATAGGTATCATGGTATAAGTATGTCTATAACCAAACCATCCACCCACACAAAAGTAATTTTATATTTCATCTTATTGCTGTTCTTTTTCTTAATCGATTTTTTTTTTCAATTTTATATAACCTTAACATCTGATTATGGATTTTATTCTTTTTTGTCATCTAGCTTCTCATTACTTTACTTTAACGGTATTTTTCTTGATTTCTTTGTTCATTTTGTTCTTTATCAATTCTAGTTCAATTGACATCATCGCTGGTAGATGGCGCACCCATTGCTGGAGAGTTCTTCGTAGAAACCATTTCGACGGGTATCAACATCAAGAAACGAGGGCATTTTGTGGAGCATTCTTCGGGCGGCAACAAGTCGCCGATATCATGGTTGAAAACACCACAAAATGATGGTGGTGTTGGGGATGGTAGTGAAAATTGGGCTTCTGAGGCTGAGAATAATAAAGCAAATGCCAGAGCTCGTAATGTGGGTGGAACTTTTGTTAGAGGCCAAGGTGTGACGAATACCTTTCAGCCATTTGCAAGCCAGTGGACAGAGAACGATGAAAAGAATGTTTTAGACGAAGATAGTGGGATGAATGTAGACACGAAGTGTTCTGGTGATAATACATGGCACGGAAGGAATGAAATACTCAGAGGTGAAGGTGTCTCCTCAACTTCTGATGTTAATAAACAAAAGGAGACCGGATCTCAGAATTTATGGATTCTAAATGAGTCTTGCGACCAAGATGACATTGTTGAATTCAGGTAAGTGATATTTTTAAAATATTTCGTATATATTTATATAAGCAAAAAAAGCTAAGAACGTATGTTTTAATTTTATTTTATTATTTTATCGTATAAAATTAAATCATAAATAATTTCTTGTTTTATTAAGTTCAGCTAAGAAAAATTTGAGTTTAGTGTTAATGTGTTTAATAGTTAAAAGAGCAAATTCTTGAAAAGGGTCTCGAAACAAAATCAAAATATATCCACGTAGCCCAAAAATTGCTATATTCAAAGGAGCTATACTGCACAATTTAAAGATAAGAGTGAAATCTTTTACAGGTCTTTTCAATAAGAGGATTATAATAGCATTAAAATCCAATAATACTGAAACTCAAAACAGCACCAAACTCACTTACAAAACCTTAGAAATGAAAGAAGTGGCCATATCATTGAATGTGGTTTTTCGACAACACATATTAGGGAGCCAATCAGAAAAATACGACTTTGCTCGACTTGACTTTGATTGAGCTCCTTTGTTAACACATCAATTACTTTTGTCACAAGAACTCAAATTTTGTACCATGATTCAAAAGTTCTTTATAGTTTAAGCAGACCCCTCTTTACTACTGGGCCCCGCAATCACCAGGGGCCCTCACATTGCTGAAACATTACTTAACCTCTATTTGTCTATTATGAAGAATAAATATTTCGATACAATTTTAGATGCATAATAAATGATCAGAATTTGTACTTTCCTTGCTGAACAACAACCTTTGCTGAACAATTTAAATTACATTCCCTGCGAAATTATATGTATGTGGATCCGAAAAAAGGAAGAAATCTAAACAACAGAAGGAATTAATTGAGAAATTACCAAAACTGACATCGTATTTCAATTCAATTGCAGGAGAAATGTCTGCAAGTAATCAATAATAATCAATACATTGATCTCTACACTTATCTACACCTTACTGAAAAGGGGGCTTACATACTCAAAAAATGGTTTCACATTATGATTACATGAATAAAATTCGGCATGACCAATGACCATAGAATCTATATCAATTTCCCATAGTAATTGCATATTTTAGACAAATAGACTTTCCATTTAATTTTTCAGCAATAAAGTTCCGTGGATTTAACGGACTGTGGACACAAACATGAAATCTCAATTAATGCAGCTACAATGGGAAATTATTAAACAAGGAACATATTTGTTTATGAATAACAAACATCATTGTATCGTATATGTTAAATTACATATACAATTTTTATTTTTTCGGAAATCCAATAAAGTGAAGCTTAGAATAGGGGTTATTATTTAATTCGGAATTAGCTATTTCGAATGATACACCAATTCATGATGTTAGCATGTATGGAAATTCAGAACAGAGTTGCTCTTAATAAAACAAAGCAACGTATAGTTACGATCTTTTAATTTTTACTTATTCATTGTTTATTTTCAAAATCCAGTTTTTACACAGAAATTTCAATTTGCTTTGATGCCTAGTGTCCAATCTTAGCTTCATTCGTAAAAAAAAATAAAAATGTTCAAACACACATTTTTATTTCATTAGTCAGTTTCTTCAGAAATATTTATACATTTATTTTTATTTAAAAAGGGCGAGCTGCATGACAAAAAGTTCCCAAGTTAAAGAAATTTTGTCTGCCACATCGTCTAAAAATTTCGGAGATGAATTAAAAAGCCAGGGGCAGGGCCCTAATCATGAAACTGCAACAACTCGGATTGTAGCTGTTGTAAAGTTTTTAGCTTCGAGAGGGCTTCCATTTCCATCCTCGGATCTCCCAATAACTGGAATAATTTGGGATGCATTGAGTTGCTTAGCGAGTTTTACCGGTTTTTCGCAGATCATTTAAGCAAATTTGGAAATCCAGGAAGTGGTCATGCGTTTTTCAGCAAATATCTGTAATGAAGTTATTTATCTTATGGAAAGACAGGCTTTGAAAATTATTATAAAAGAAGTCAAAATGGCAAAATATTTTTCAATTAGCGTTAATCTTGATCAACTAACATTTATTATTCGCTACGTAAAAGGAGCCTGTTGGTTTTTGAACTTTATTCCAATTAACGAACATAGATCTGATTATTTAGCCGAAACCATACTGAAGTTTTTGGAGGATCATGACATTTTGATAAAAGATTTCAGAGGCAAAAGCTACGACAACGCAGCAAATATTTCAGAAAGGTTTTCTGGTCTATAGGCAAGAACAAAAGAAAAATGTAAATTTACCACTTTTGTACCATATTCAGGGCTCTCATTAAACTTGGTAGGAGTGCATGCGGCTGGGTGTGTCTTAGAAGCAACCAAATTCTTCAACATTATTCAAAAATTGTATAACTTCTTTTCGATATCTTTTCATCGATCGAGTGGGTTGACTGCTCATTTAGGTCGAAAAAACTTTTTAAAAACAAAATGGTCGACGCGAGCTAATGCACTAAACGCCTTATATAATGGTCATCAATAAATTGAAGAAGCTTTGATGTTTATAGCGAACGATTTAGGACAGGCACGAGAGGCCAGAGAGGAAGCATTTAGTCTTTGCAAAAAAATGTCCAAGCTTGAATTTACCATACTTACAGAACTTTATAACTCTGTATTGCAAATAATTAAAAAAACAAGAACTTTACTTCAAAACCAAAATGTTACTCTGGATGTTGCAATAAATTTGCTGATTGCAAAGGATGAATTTATAATTGGACTCAGGGACAATTTTGATAACTTTGATTCATCAGCCAGACAAAAACCCCGGATTCCGAATATCAGGACCTTTCTGAAAGAATGAGGTGCAGAAGCTCACGCCATACTTTTTTTGACGGCTCTGGACTGTCAGTAATTCTGACTGAAAAAGAAAGATTTAAAATTGAAACCCTTCTTCCCATTGTCGACACACTAATCGTTCATATTTTAAACAGCGACTAGGTTCGTATACGAAGATTGTCCAACGTTTTGACTTTTTTTTCGATTAAAAAATCTGAATTCAGAAGACTTAGGAAAAAAGAGAACTGCAAATCTTTTACTAAATTTTACATCGGAGATGTGAATGGAGGTGAACTACATGCTGAATGCCTGTATTTAAAACACTACTTGAAAATTAGTTGACACGAAAATGAAAAAACTGACAACATTGTAGAGCTTTATAGTTTTTTAAAAACTAATGAAATTGAATATGAATTTTCAAATGTTGAAATTACACTAAGAATTTTCTTCAGTATGAAGTTGACCAATTGCAGTGTGGAACGTTCCTTCTCTAAATTAAAAAGAATCAAAAACGAACTCAGTGCTACAATGATTCAAGAAAGATTGACATGCTTGTCGCTGATGTCAAGAAAGCGACATCCTCAAAAGCATAGATTTTAAAGATGTAATCAATGATTTTGCTATTCTCAAATCAAAAAAAAGATGCCTTCATTAAATTTTGTTTATTTTATTTTGAATTTTTACATGAAAAATTTATTTTTTGTTTTTATTTTTACTTTGTTTATGTTTATGTTTTAAATAATAAATAAATTATCTTTTTAATGAATTAAAGAAAATGTATTTATTTCAAAAACAAAAAGAATAAATATCAATTCAAAGCTATATGATTTTTTCTGTATATCTTTATTACATAACATAACATTTTTATATAATCAGAAAGGGGCCCCATTTTCGAAAAGTGCCCAGGGCCCCCAAAATGATAAAGACGGCCCTGAGTTAAAGAGACTTAAATTCCTTGATTTGAATTATCTACACATTCGCATCAAGCAATTTTGGTAACGCACCAGATAAAATCAAATGCGATTTTTAAAATTTTGAGCTCGAAATGGCAACCATATGAGTGATACATCAAACAGTCAGAAAAAATTAACTGATTACAAAAAAGTGTGTCCAAAATGGTTAACTTCAGCCTTCTTGCTAGAAGCATATTAATCTTTTTTCAAGTATCCCTATAAGGTATAACCAAAACAATGATATAACAAAACCTTAGGAAACTTTCTTTGATTACAAAAATGTATGTTCAAGACGTTTTTGTTAAAATATCCATCAATTCCCGTTCCTAAATGTTCCTTAAGATCATCTATGATGGCATATTCTAATCAGGAGAATTGTTGTGATATAAGAAAATCTTAAAAATCGTTTGGCAAGTAGAAAGCTGAAAGTAAAACTTCTTGGTTACACTTTATTGCAATTAGGGGACTTTTTTTCTGATTTTTTATCCACTCATATGGTAATTAATTCGACCTCAAAATCGGAAATATGCTCTTTTTATAACGCCAAAAGAAATTACCTGCCAGACGCGACGTTTGCATTCACATTATTTTCCACCATCACCTTTTCCATTATCACTCCACCCCCAAAAAATTGCTGCTGGCTCTAGGTCTAATATGTTCGACATTTTTTTTCGAAAATTTAAACAATTTCAATCTGTTTTTGTTACGTATGTGTGTATGCAGTTAAATTTTTAGTAATAAAGTATCTTAAACGTGTCGAATGTCAAAAGCTGACAGCATAAACCACTTATTTTAAACCTTTCATTTGTGATTAATTTTTCGTAGCATTTATTCTCATTGAATCAGTACATAAATAAAACTGGTCGACAAAGTATTGTTCCTGGCAAATAAATTTTAAGTCAAGATTCGAATTTAGGTTGGGTAAAGGTTTACCAAGATGGAGTAAAAAAAACACACTTGGGCCAGTTTTAGAGCCTGATTACGTTAGTATGCTTAAGATCGTTTCGTTGGAGGAACCCTGTTTCGCACTGAACGTTGAAATTCATTAATGGTTGTTAGATCTTCTTCAGTATGTGAGGGTTGATATGAAGGACTGCTCGTATTGGCTTGATCTTTTCGCCATGTTAACTCTAATTTTGTTGAAGGAGGAAAGTTTGAGCTATTTTCTCCAGGTAATGGGTTTTGTTGAGAAGCCTGCTTTTCACAATCTGTTCAAATCCTTGTAAGTATAACACCTGGTAACTATGAATGTTGGTGTTTTTTGTAGTTTTTGGCAAAGATTAATTCGTTTGGCTGAAACTCCTTTCGCTGTATTCCATGCTTTAAGTTAAACTGCTTTTCCATCTTGTGATTTCCTTGAACAGCTTCAAAAGACGATGGCTTTCGATTGTTCCAGTTGTATTTTGATCTTGCGTCCTAGCATAATTTCAGCTGGTGTGACATTGTTTGGAAGTTGGCCGTTTGGTGAAGACCTTTGGAGAAAAGTCTGGAGAGCTGAGATGGACATCTCCTCCCCTTCGAGCTTTTTCATCGCCCGCTTGAATGTGTCGACGAACTTTTCCGCTTGCCCACTTGACTGGGCGTAAAATGGTGCCGTTCTGATGTGCTGTATACTACCACTGTCGAAAAATTCTGCAAAACTTCCAGACGAAAACTGCGTGCCATTGTCTGAAACAACGATGTCGGGAAGTCCAAATCTAGCAAAAACTTCCCGGAGCACTCTATAGTTGCAGAGGTTGTAGTCGACTGCATATGAAAAAATTCCGGCCTCTTCGAGTAGGAATCCACAATAATCAGAAACATACAATTCTAAAAGGGCCCGGCATAGTCAAGATGAATTCGTGACCACGGTTTGGCTGCCACTGGCCATGAAGATAATGGGACCTTGATAACTGCGTGCGAGTGCCTTCATGCGAACAATTCCGGGGTGCCCAGTATGCAAATGCCTTAGTATTTGCTTCTGCAATGAAATGGGAACAACAATTTTATTTTCTAATAATATACAACCTTTTTCTTCGCTTAAAGCTTCCCGACGGAAATAAAACAAACGTAGGTTTACATCCTGTATTTCTTTTGGCCATGAAGTAAATAGAAACTGTCTAACTTGCTTTAAAATTGGATCACTTGCCGTCTCTTTTTGAAGAATATTAAACTTGACTGGTAAATTTTTGACTGAGACTGATAAGTCTTTGTTGACTTCATCTTCAATTTAAATTGCAGCAGTTATGAAATCTTCTTTCCTTTCAACAGCTTGACGATTTATCAATCGCGATAACGCATCGGCATATCCAAAGTACTTACGTATTCAATTTTAAAGTCATACATATAATGGAACTCCTTTCTTCGAATCAAAAACAGCCAAGAGCGGTTGATAATCCGTCTGAAGCAAACATTTCCTGCCATAAATCCATCTGTGAAACTTATTAACACAAAACACCAGTGCCAGTGCTTCTTTTTCGGACTGGCTATAGTTTTGTTCCGTTTTAGTTAAAGCCCTTGAAACATGTGCCACTGGCTGTTTGGATTCATCTGGAAATCTATGAAGCATAACTTCACCAATGCTGTCTTTCGATGCATCCCCAGCAACTTTAATTTCCTTTTCTGGATCAAAATGGACTAAAACCAAATCTGATTGGAGCGCTTCTTTAGCTTTGTTGAACGCAGCATGACATTCATCAGACCAACGGAACTTTACATCCATCTTGAGCAGGTTATCCATTGGGGCACGTATTTCACGCACATTTGCAATGAACTCCGAATAAAAGTTGAACGTACCTCTGTTTAGTCTTTAGCTTCGAAATGTCTGCAATTGCTTATATACGCGTTGGGTCGGGCCTTCATCCGTGGCTTTCAATCAAAAATCCCAAAAACTTCACCTGAGGTTGGAAAAATCGACATTTTTCGTAGTTTAATTTGAATCCCCACTGAATGCACTGTAATACGAGCTCCAGAGCTTGTTCAATAGCCTCTGCAGCTATGATGATGTCACCAATAAATGGAACTAAACCCTTCAACCCAGTCAACATTGTGCTTGTTATTTGTTGAAACGTACCTGGGCCGGTCTTTACTCCCAGAGGTAGTCTCTGGTACTGCAGCAACCCTTGGTGAGTATTGACTGTCAACAGCTGTAGTGAATCTTCACTCACTTTAAGAAAGCATGCATCTGACATATCAAATTTCTTCCGGCAACGGTAGTGGAAATTGATGTGGCTCCAACGCATCGTTGAGCCCTGTAGAAAAATCCGCACAGATTCTTACACCTGTGCTTGCGTTTTGCACAACAACAATTGGAGCAGCCCATTGTGAAAAATCGATTCTCTTCACGACGCCCAATTTCTCTAAGCGATTGATTTCATCAACAATAAGAGGAAGCGAGGCTAACGGTACCGGTCTTTTCTGCCGAAAACATAGAACAACTCCTGGCTTCAGTTTCAATACTGCTTCTGCTTTAGTGCATTAGCCCATCGAACCGTCGAATAAGTCTGCGTATTTCACCTTTAGCTCACCTTCTTCTCGTTGAATGACATCTGATGCTACCTGTGTTTCGCTAATTGTGCCTACTACTTGGATACAAATTGAATTAATAGGAACGTCAAATAGCTTCAACGAATCAATCCAGTCTATTTCCAATATGTTAAGCTGGGGAATGCTTGTTTTATAACCCATACCTTCGAATTTCGTGTCTCTGAACGACACATGACACTGCAACTTGCCAGGTTTTGAACACTAGGGTTTCTAGCTGAGTTTTTTGTTGGCTGGATACTTGGACTTTCAAGGTTTTTTCACGTATCTTTCAAAAGTATAGTTATGTCAGATGCTGTTCGATCTGCAATTCAACTGGAAATCCCATTGATTTTCACTCAAATGAATTTCTTTCTGCATGCATGATCTACTTTAGAAACTGAAAATATACTTTTAGATTCACAATTAGTTTTTGATTGCCTGGAAAATTTATTTATTTATTACCAATGGCTTTTTTGCACGAAAAACGAGCTACAGTAGTTTTTTTGACTCTTTCTTGTACATTGCGTTTCCAATTTAGTTTTTTGTTTAAAAACTAGACTTTAATTGGATTGATATAATATAAGCAGGGTTAACAAATGAAATTTTGTATTTCCTCGAAAATAGGACTAAATTGGTTTTGTGTTGGTTAACACCCAGTCCACACCGATCATTATATTTATTTATTTATTTAATATTTATTTATTTATTTATTTATTTACATCTATAAGCAATTTACAGCTAACAGATTACGACTAAAGAATTCTTACAATACTGACAATAACTGATGTTTTTTTAACGATATCTATATACAGAATTAAAAAATAAAAAAGAGGCTGGGATGCGACCCGCACTGATAACTTCCCATCCCGTCTGTCGATTTGTCTTGCTTAAAAGTTTGTCTATATGTACTCGTATCAATTTTTACCAAATTTACAATTTTTTTAGATTTTATTTTTTATGAAAAAACGGACTGTTGGATTTTTATATAAAAATTACTGAATATCGAAAACAATATTTTCTGTAAAATAAAATAAGTTTCAAGCCAATATTTTTAAGTTTTGAAAAGCTATTTGAGTCTAAAGTAAATTTTTACGAAGTTTTAGTATTGTTTTTTTTAGAGTTTTATTTTTTATAAAAAAACTGTAAATTCGATTTTTTTAAAAATTTTACCAAATGTTGAAAACAATATTTTTTATGAGATAAAATAACTTTGAAGCCAATATTTAAAATTTTTAAAGAGATATTTGAGTCGAAAATCAATTTTTACCAACTTTTATACATTTTTTTTAGGTTTTTATTTTTTGTAAAAAAACAGTCAATTCGATTTTTTTCAAACTTTAACTGAATGTTGACAACAAGATTTTTTGAAAGATAAAAGTAAATTAAAGCCAATATCTCAAAGTTTAGAAAAGATATTTGAGTCGAAAATCAATTTTTACCAACTTTTATAAATTTTTTTTTAGTTTTTTATTTTTTGTAAAAAAACAGTCAATTCGATTTTTTTCAAACTTTAACTGAATGTTGACAACAAGATTTTTTGAAAGATAAAAGTAAATTAAAGCCAATATCTCAAAGTTTTGAAAAGATATTTGAGTCGAAAATCAATTTTTACCAGCTTTTATAAATTTTTTTTTTAAGAATTTATTTTTTGTTAAAAAACAGTCAATTCGATTTTTTTCAAACTTTAACTAAATGTTGACAACAAGATTTTTTGAAAGATAAAAGTAAATTAAAGCCAATATCTCAAAGTTTTGATAAGATATTTGAGTCGAAAATCAATTTTTACCAACTTTTATAAATTTTTTTTAAGTTTTTATTTTTTGTAAAAAAACTGTCAATTCGATTTTTCTCAAAATTTTATTGAATGTTGAAAATAATATTTCTTAAAAGATGAAATAAGCTTGAAGCCTAAATTTCAAGTTTTTGAAAAGATATTTGAATCGATATTTAATTTTTACGAACTTTGAGTAATGTTTTTTTTAAATTTTTATTTTTTATAAAAAAAACTGTCAATTCGATTTTTCTCAAAATTTTATCAGATTTTTAAAACATTATTCTCCGTTGCTCAAAATTATTTTGGAGATGAAATCATATGTTAGTCGTTAAATTTAGGAGGTGACAAATTTTTTTTTTCAGTTTTTTTGATTTAGAAAAAAAACCGTTATATTGATTTTTTTCAAAAAATATACTTCTCTGAGATCACGTTACAGTCTATTATATAAAATTTAATTCAAGTCTCTAGCATTTTTGGTTCGTAAGATATTAAGGGTTAACCAAAATTTTCACCTTTTTTTCAAACTGCTATGGTAAAAAAACCACCCACGCAATTTTCTTGAGAGCCCTTTCTGCATCGTTCTGCCTTATTATCTGTATAATAAAATTTATTTGAAGTCGATATCTCTTCTGGTTCTTGAGATATGGACGACGAAAAAAACGTTGCGAACGTACGGACGTACGGACGTACAGACGTACGGACGTACGGACGTACAAACGTACGTACACACGCACGCACAGACATATTTCTAAAAATCTTTTATTTCGACTCTAGGGACCTTGAAACGTCGAGAAATGTCAAAATTTTCAATTTGACAAATCGGACCCATTACAATAACTTCCTATGGGAAGTTAATAAAAGCAAAACACTTTCCAAAACAATCTCTCGAACTACTTAAGTCAACATTATTGAAATTAATGATATAACTCTAGAGACCGGCTCATTAAAACCATAGTTTGTTCTGTGAAACTATTCATAAAGCAAATCTACTGATCTAAAGGATCTTAGCGGCGCGTAGATAGATATTATCGAAAGAAGGTGAGGGCATCTTACATATTACCATAACACATCCCTCACAAGCATTACATCATACATTTTTCGTCTTGATTCAAGAGACTTAATACCCAACAAAATACATCTTGCTCCTTAATCTAATTTATTTTATAAAATATAAATTTTGTAAAACGCCTTTGGACTTTTTCAATTCGATCAGAATAAGTGCTAAAAGTTGGGTTCCATATAACATATGCATATTCTAATACAGACCTAACAAGAGATGTATAAAGCGACAATAAAGCAAAAGGTTCACTAAAATCAACGCAGTTTCGCTTAATAAAGCCAACAAGTGAATTAGCTCTGCTGACAATATAGTCAATATGACTTTTAAAAGAAAAATTTGAACTTATAATTATATCAAGGTCTTTGATTTTAACCACTCGAGAAAGTGTATTAGCCTCTATTAAATAATTAAAATGAATAGATGTTTTAGATTTGAAGAATGTGATCACATTACATTTTTTTATGTTTAGATTTAAACTGTTAGCAGTACACCAATTCACAATTAAGTTAATATCAGATTGTAAGAAGTGGCAATCTTCAACACATTTGATCTTCAAAAATAATTTCAAGTCGTCAGCATATAAAAGACACTTAGAGAATTTTACAGTTGACGCCATGCCATTAATAAAAATATTAAAGAGCAGAGGACCCAAATGACTACCCTGAGGGATGCCAGAAGTGCATGAAATAGATTTTGAAAGAGAGCTATCAATGATAACTTTTTGCGACCTGCCCGTTAGGTAAGATGAAATCCAACTTAAAATCTTAGAATGGAAACCAAAGATTTTCAGTTTTTGCACCAGAATGTTATGATTCACAGAATCAAAAGCTAAATCGCATCTACCTGATACTTATCTTCTATGGAATTTATAATATATCTTGAAAATAGTATCATATTGGTTGTAGTGGATCGCCCAGATATAAAACCGTGTTGGAATTCAGATATAGATTCCTTGGTTAAGAATTCGATTTTGTTTTTTACAATACTTTCAAACAATTTATGTATTGCTGAGAGCTTAGAGATACCTCTATAATTTTGTATCATATTCTTAGATCCAGATTTATGAATTGGAACTAGATATGAAGTTTTCCATGTATTGAGAAAGACTCCTTCGTATAGGGACTTATTAAAAATACAAACATGAGGAATACAAAGCGCTGAAGCACAAAGTTTGAGAAATATAGCAGGGATGCCATCAGCTCCAGAATTAAATTTTGGTTTTAATGCTTTAAGTCCTGATGGCACTTCAGAACTACTTAGGTTTAAATCACCAATATCAACCTTACTTGGTATATTGGGAAAACAAGAATGATTGATAATATCAGGAGTTGAGTATACCGATTGGAAGAAGTTTGCAAATAATTCAAGAATAGAATCAATATTTGACCCTTCGGTATCCTTATAGGACATATTTTTGGGAAATCCATTTGGTTTCCTTGTAAAGGAACTTATTAAGTGTGAAAAAATCTTTACGTATTTTAATAAAATAAGCATAATTTAACTCACTTTTTGATTGCTTGTATTTGTTAAAAGCTTTACGTTTAGCGTTTTTTAGGTTAGATAATTGCTTATTGTACCACGGAAGCTTTGGATGTGTATTTGATTTTGAATTACGAGCACAAGGTATAAATTTAGAAAAACCTTCAAATATTATAGAAGAAAAGCGGAGATACGTTTTTAAGAGACTGAAATTTAGAAATTCATTGGACCAAATAAACTTAATTAGAAAATTATTCAATTCAATAAAATTTGCCTTCTTGAAGTTAAAACTTGTTGAATGATAATTCGAAACTGGACTAGAAAAAATATACATTTCAATTTCAATAAATAATTCTTCATGATGTATAGATCTATTTAAGAGATAAAAAGGACCATTTGAAACTCTAGAACTTAAGAGATCATTACAAATAAAAACCAGGTCTAATATTTTATTTAAAGAATTATAAATTCCATTAATTTGAATAAGATTTAATGCATAAAGAGAATCAATAAAAATAAATTCATAATCTTTTATGAAATTACTAGCTATTAACATTTTATCACAATCAGACCAATTCCATTCTATATTTGATAGATTAAAATCGCCGAGAACACATACATTATCAAATTCTGAGCAGTTATTATTAATATATTCTATATTCATAACATGTTTTTCATAAATATCTAAATTACTTCTTGGAGCAATGAAACTAACTATAAAGTATCACCCCAAAGTATTAGTCTTTCTAAGGCATTTTGTAAGAGTTATTTTAAGGTGTTAAGTTGCTTTCTTGAAACCACTTTAGCAACGTCATCTGCAATCACTCTAAAACCCTCCGCATCCAGACTAGTCAGAATTTCATTTACCACTAGATTCCAGAGGAGAGGAGATAGAACACCAGCTTGCGGTGTCCTTCTACTAACGAATCCTCTTTCAGGAAAGAGTTGACCAGTTTTCAGTTAATTATTCTGTTAGTCAACATAAAATGAGTCAACACCCCAAGTGAACTCTCTACGTTCAGAGATATAAGTGCAGATGTGTCCATGTTGTGCAGATGTGTCCATGGAGCATTCGATGGTGCGTACTAGTGTCCGATTTTACAGATTAACCTTAACAATAGGCATGTTGAGACGTAGACAGAAGTCTTGTATCAATACTTGCCCTTAAATTGATATCAATCAATCTTTCTAAGGTGTTAAGAAGAAATAATGATATACATATAGGTTCCAATTTAGGACAATTTAATCACTCAAAAAAGTATTACTTTGTTTGTCCTACAGAATTAGCATTAACTTTTGCCGACCAATGTAATAATATGCATACATCGATTAATTAACGACAAATTCAAATGATTACTTAACAAAATAAGATTCAAGCAGTTATGTTCCACAAAAAAAGATTCACTAGTATATTGAAAAAAGTCCTTTAATAAATTAGACAAAAATAAAGGGCAACCAAAACTAACATTAATTATTATCACTTTAAAATTAACAGAAGGATACAAAGCAGTCCAAAAACTTTTCCTCATAAAATTCACATTTTATATAGGGAGCTATATGATTTGCCATTTAACCATGACTTCGTTCTATTTGAACAAGTTCTATTTGTAAACCTTGTGTTTATATTAGGTTCCCCTGTTTTTTTTTTAGTCACAGGCAGACATTGGAAAACTCAAAATATAACAAACAGGCCAAAATAAATATTTACTTGCTATTTCATGACATCCTCTAGTTCTAATTCAATATTCTATAAAATTTGTAAAGGTATAAAAAGTTTGTTTTACTTTAAGGTTGTTCTTTATGCATACAACTTCAAAAAATAAAACAAAACAAAAAAACATTACAAAAATGGTTCATTCAATTGTTTTCCTTGTTGTTAAATATTATATTCATTAATTATTAATTATTTAAACTGAACGAAAAACTATTGTACGAAAATCGTAAATACGTAAACTTTTTTGTTGTTGATCTATAAAAGAAGTCCTTTATCTGTGGATATATCAGAAGCAATTTTTATTAAATTAAAATAAAAGAATTAAATGTTTAACTTTGAGGTCTCGAAAATTGCATTTACTTTTACAGTCATTTCATACTTATTGTATTTACATTTAAATATTTTAAATAAAATTATAGAACAATATTTATTATACATAAATCCTTTGAGATGTTAATAATTTATTTATTCATCATGTCTCTCTTTGCAGAATATTTTTTCGTCCTGCCACCACAAGGACAATTGTCAACCACAACTTAAACAGACGAGAAACTTCTTCTTCTTCATCATTGCATTTGGTCGTAATCAAGACTGTATTTTCATTTAAGATTGCAAAAGGTAATTTTGTTCTTATAAAAGTTAATCCTATTAGACTTGCAAATTTATTTGTATGTATATAATTATGAATGAATGAATTTATTTATAATTTCATCCTTTAGACTGTCAACTTACTCTTCGAGAAACATCGGGTACACTCAACCACACAACGTTACCATTCTACAGCACCGATTGTACGGTGCACTTTCCGTCCTTCCAGATGGCCACACTTGGCCAACTACCACCGGGTATCCTTGTCGAGCTGACACGCCTCAATGTGCCATGCATCAATGGGGGTTACTTAAAATTCAGCAACCATTCACAGCTGTGCGGCAAACTCGAAGAGCTCTCGCTAAACGAGCGGACGTATCATTTTGATGTGCTGCGAAAAACTAGTGTTAAGATTTATAAAAACCCCATGTTTAGCTTAAATTATAAATTAGTCGATTTCTGTTATAACGTTTCGTTGAACAACGAGAGCGGCCAATTTTACGTGCGTCCGACGCGACCCGAATCATTCGAGTGTTATTTTCGTATTCATCTGCCGTACGGAAATCGTATTCAATTACAATTAGTTACGAATAACGATAGCGATGTAGTGAATTCGAACTCAAATCCTAGCCCAGCAGAGGGCGCCACCACCACCAACACAATCACCACTTCTTCCTCCACCACAACGACAACACAAACGGCGGCAAACGACCGTGACGCCACCACGATTTACACGAGCCTAGGTCTAAGTATCGAAACCAATATTGTTAATCTATCTTTAAGTTCGCAAAATGAAGAAGTCTTTGTCAATAGAACGATGCAAGAGTCCTTGTTGCGGGGTCCTTCGGGTTCGGACTCGAACAATAATAATAATAATAATATGTACAATAGTGATACTGGATTTGCCTCGGATGAGAGCCCATTAGGCAAAGTACCGGCCGAGTGCCACGGGGTTGTGATAAAAATATTCGAAAACGATTCCGCCAAATGGACGCACTGTGTAAATAGTACAAGTGATGTTAGTGGATTCTTTGTCGAATCCTCGGGGAATACGCTGAATGTTCATCTATTTCGACCGGTTAGACTGAAAATGTTTGAAGCTCCTATGCCTGGTGTCTTTGGTCAAAGTCAGCCGGTACAGGATGATAAGGAAGAACCTAAACTTACGCAACTGCCGTCGATTTATTTGTCGTATGCGACAAAACCAATTGCAGAAATTGTTGCAGACTGTGCCTTCGGTTGGATTGCTCTGCAACAATTCTGTGTATCTGCCATAGAAAAGCCCCAGCCCTGGATTGAGGGTGAAAAATATTGCGCTAGCCTGGGAGGGCATTTAGCATCGATTCGTAGTAAGCTGGAACAAAGCATAATCGATAACTTACTTATAAATAGGTGAGTTTTGTATTAAGTTTATTTTTTTTCCTTCTTTTAGTGAAGTTCAAAATGTATCTTAAAAACAAGTGCATGGAATTTGAAGTTCAAATTTGCAAGTAATTTTTGAACTTAAGAGATACTCGTTTGGTTAGCTATATGGGAGATGGAATTTAACTCCACATGTTTGTGTTGGTCAGTACTTTGCTGTCAACAGTAAGCCATATAAATTTCTATCTTTTTCGTGCTTATTTTTTTTACCAAAAATTATACAGAAAATTAAAAAGTTCTACCTCAAACAATTCCTTCGTGTAGATTGCATAATAATTTACCGCTGGGCGGTTGCTTTAAAAACGTAAAAGAGTTGCCAAGTGCATCATGACTTTTGTGGAAGAGAATTCATGAACGTAATTATTTTAATAAATATGATTTAAAATCATGAAAATGAATATAAAAATAAACCAGCATGGTGTTCATATATGCGTTTTGCCCCGATGTAATGGTTGGGCTCATCAGAAGATGACCATTACAACTTGTCTTGACGCATATTTTCTCGAATAAATCGAAATTCCATATAATATGAGTACCTCGGAGCTACTGTGAATTATATGGTTGCTACAAGTCTTCAGAGAAGATAAATTGTAGCTATTTTTATTTCCTTTCTATGGAACTTTTGAAGATGAAATGTTTGACTGTTAACAGTAGAATTATTTTGTTTGTACTTATTTATGGCAAAATATTTAATCTGGTAAATTAAGATGAAAATTTGTGAAATTTTGGGTTATTGTTAAATATTCCAATCTTTGTACTTTAAAATGTTTACTGTACCATGGCTTTTATGGAACACTGTAAATAATAATATAACTTAAATAATACATTTTTATTTACATATACTTTGTTTGCAGAAGTCGCTTTCATATTCGGTTGAAGAATATCTTCATCTGGATTAATTATAATTGAACCCGAAATTGTGTCCCACATTATGTCGTGAGAAAAGTTTTCAGCTATTATGGCTTTTGCAGACACTTTTCGCCGATCATCAGCCGTTCTTTTTGAAAATTCTTCCTGTGCTAATTTTTAAACATCTAATATCTTGAATGTTGTGTTTCGTGAGCCTTTACTCTTGCCTTGACAGTTGCTGAAATAATCTTCTATTATATTTTGTTCATTCTTAATAAAATCTTGTTTCTATAAGAAAGAAATCTTTATAAAATTATAATATAATAATATAAATTAAATCTACTACCGTATAGAGTTCAGGTTTCAACATCTGAATGGTATGCGGAATATTGTTTTCGGTAAGCTATTGTATCATCTCGGATTTCTTTCTAGCAGACTTAATTTGTTTTCTTTCTAATTTATTGTGGTACGAGGCGTTGCCCATTACAATAACAGAAGGTTCCTCCAAGTTGTTTAAAAGTTGTTCTTATATCCATTTTTGTTTCAGATTTGAACAAAAGTAAGGAGTTTTTCACGAAACTTTTTTCACCAGTGTCCCTTTGCAATTGGTGTCTTCAACACTCTGCTATTTTATATCGTTTCTTCGTAGAATCCTGTTGAAAGAAGTAATACTTAAGTTAAGCTCCAGATTTTCCTGGAATCGTTGTCTCAACATTTTTAAGGGTATCATAATTTTGTTCTCCTGGTTGAAGCTGTTCGTTATACGTATATTCTTGTTTTCAACTTTTTATGCTTTTTTATTCGTTGAATGCACAAATCCTGTCCCTTCGTATTCCTTAATAATCCTTCTGATTGAACGTGAACACTAAAGCCTCACCCAACAACTTCTCCCTAGCTAGATGTCTCCAGTTTCGTGCTCCAAGTTGGGTGAGGTCACTTTCCACTTGTTCGCGCCACCTGATCCGAGGTCTTTCTCTACTGCGCTGTCCTGTGGGTGTGGATTCGAAGACTTTCCGGGCCGGACCATTGCTTTCTATGCGCTCTACGTGACCCAGCCATCTAAGGCGTTGGACTTTTACCCTTCTGGCTTCTGTACAGCCCGTACAGCTCGTCGTCCCATCTTCTCTTCCACTCCCCTTCGATGCATACGGGATCGTAGGTCACACGAAGAACTTTTCTCTCGAACCGGCCCAAAGTGCTTTCATCCGCTTTTGTCATAGTCCATGCTTCTGCACCGTATAGCAGGACGGGAATGATGAGGGTCTTATATAGCAACACTTTGGGCCCTCGAGAGAAGACTTTAAAACTCAATTGCTTTCTTAGTCCAATGAAACAGCGGTTAGCAAGAGTTATTCTGCGTTTGATCCCAGTGCTGGTGTTGTTTTCTGCGTTTACAGCGGAGCCTAGGTAGACGAAGTCCTTGACTACCTCAAAGTTACGTCTGTCGATGGTGACGTTTTGACCAAGACGTCAATGTTGTATGTCCTTTCTTGACGACAGCATGTACTTTGTTTTGCCCTCATTAACCGTTGAACCCATTTTTGCCACCTCTGCCTCAATACTCACAAAAGCCCCATTGACATTACACTGAGTTCTTCCGGTTACGTCAATGTCATCAGCATATGCTAGTAATTGGACACTCTTTTGAAAGATACTGCCTCTAGTGTTGACATGTGAGCTCTTTCAAGCACGATGTTAAACAAATCACATGACAACGAACAACCTTGGGTAAAACCGTTTTCGACATCGAAAGGTTCTTTTAAGTTGTTTCCAACCTTTATGGAGCAGCGTGAATTCTCAATGGTCATCCTGCACAAACGGACGAGTTTGGCAGGGATGCCAAAACCATACATGGCTCTATACAGTTCGTAACTGTAGATGCTGTCATATGCGGCCTTACAGATAAGTTGGTGCATGCTCCTAACCAACTTATCTTCAGCCGCTTTAAAGAGCTCGGCATTCAAGCCATCCGCTCCAGTGGCTTTATTAGACTTCAGCTTAGATATGGCAATCTTTACTTCGTCTAAGTTGGGAGGACGGGATTGTTGGCTTACGTCGTCTATGTTGAATGGATCATCCTGCCTGACAGCGGAATTCAGTTCGTCGTCGCCGTTATACAGTCTGCAGAAGTGGTCCTTCCATATCCTCAGCATTGACTTCGGTTCCACTATAATGTTTCCACTTTCGTCTTTGCAGCCTTCGATTCTAGGTTTATGTAGTTGTGAATGTCGTTTCACCTGTTCATAAAACTTTCGAACTTCATTTTTGCTTTTGAACCCCTCAACTTCTTCCACCACTCGCTTCTAATGCTCTCTCTTTTTCCTTCGGAGAAGTCGGCGTTCCTCTCGCCTCTTCTGCTCATAGAGCTCATGAGCTCTCATGTTTTTATGCAGTGCCACTTTGCGTGCCTGTGTTTGGCTGCATTTGCCTGCCGACATTCCTCATGATGGTGGCTGCTTGAAACCCAGCACATCAGAGGCGGCTTCTCTGATTGCATCTTGGCAATGTTGCCACTGGTTTTCGATACATTGTGTTGGCGGCAGAGACCTTCGAGAGAGGTTACTTGTAACTCGGTCGGAAAAGGCTTTGGCGATCTCTGGCGATTGTAACTGTTCGACGTTGTACCTTCTTCCAGCACCTCCCTGTTTTGCCTTGGGTCTGGAAACCCAAAGTGCAACCTTGGCAGCAACGAGGTAATGGTCCGAGTCGATGTTCGATGTTCGGAAAGTTCATTCATGATGCTAGAAGCGTGTCTAGCGTCGATCGCAATATGGTCAATCTGGTTGACGGTAGATTGATCTGGAGAAGTCCAAATTCGTTTGTGGATGTTGAGTTGTTTAAAACGCCTTCTGGTTACCATGACGTTGCGTCCCGCAGCAAAATCTATGAGCCTGAATCCGTTGTCGAAAGTCTTGTCGTGCAGGCTGTTCTTCCCGATTATTTCACCAAAGAGGTCTTCCCTTTCTAGCTTGGCATTAAAATCGCCCAAAACAATTTTAATATCGTAGCTAGGACACTGCTCATATGTTTTGTCTAAGAGCTCGAAGAACATATCTTTGGTGTTGTCGTCTTTCTCCTCTATGGGGGCGTGCGCGCATATCAGGCTAATGTTGCCGAATTTAGCCTTGATGCGTATGGTCATGATACGTTTATTGATGCACCTATAGCTAAAGACTTCTTGCCTAAGTCTGGCTCCAATGACGAAGCCGTATCTTAATAAGCGCTGTGGGTTTTGGAGGTAGCAGGGCACTCACCATAGTAAATATCGCAGTTTTTCATCTTCTTTTTCCTTTTCCAATGGATCCATTAAAATGTTGCAATAGACTTATTTTTATTATTATAGGTGCACTAAAATTTGTCCCAATAATGACAACAAACATTATTAATTTTATCTTTTCGAAGTAAAGTCTACACATAAATTTTTGTTGTTTTTCTCTCACCAGAAATGTAATAGTTTTTCTGACATATAGCTTTGAATAAAAAAAAACATGATCATATCTTATTCAAAGAAAGTCCATCGCTGAAAATGCATTTCTATTTTACTTTGAGAGAACCTATACACTGTCTGTGTCTTTCAAAATTAAAGATTAATTCAGAGGAATTAAAAGAGACTTGCGCCAAGAAATTAAAAGAGAATGGCCAACCGCATTGGTTGAAGCTATAGTCCTAAATCCAACAATTTGTCTTCCAATTTACGTACCCGTTCTTCCAACAATCAGCCTCATCGCTAAAAATTATTTTTCGACCCTATTGCTCCGAAATCCAATTAGCGAACACTTTCTTTTGGTTTCAGGTTCTGGGATTTTGTATAGGTACAGGCCCAAATCACAACCCAAAATACAACGTGTTCTGGTCTGCAAAATGCTAAGTTCTTGGTAGCGTTGCGGAACTGACAGCTGCGCACTTTCACGAACAACGGCAATGTTTTCGGCAGATCTTTCGTTTGCCTGGCATAGAGGTGTTTGTAGTTCACTAAGCCGGTAGACTTGAAACACAAACATTGTAGATGTGCTAACTTGGTCGATATTTGTTATTTTACTAAAAATTACTAACTTAATAAAAAATTGCGTCATCAATTAAAGCTTTTTATTAAATTTAAAAAAAGTATATTTTTGATTAATTTATTTACTTACAATTCTTAAATTCAAAATTATCAAAATTTTTTACATTTTTTTCGATGAGAAAATAGAAAATATTTGTACACGTTAAATTTTGAAAAGAAAGTCTAATTTAAACTTTTGTTGATTTTCTACAATAAATTCTTTTATAAATCAATAAATAAATCACTTTTTAAATTTATTTTCTGACTCGTGGAAATAAGAATTTTAAGTTTATTTTTTAGTCTTACACTTGAAATATGCAATTAGTAAAAATAATGTGGTTTTATAATATGGACTTAATTGGTATTTAAAACCGCGAAATGTGTAAAATCGAACTTACACTATTTTCGAAAACAACGATTTACTTGTTAGTAAACAAAATTTTTATTTTTTCTTTAAGAATATTGATGAGTTTCGTTTAAATCCTTTTGATTTTAAATCAATTGTTTATTTGATTCCTTATAACGCGTGTAAAACTGGAGAAAGAAAGAAAACAATGATGGCAAAGAATTCATCATAGAAGACTTTTTAGTATTTAAAAAAATTGGCTATCAACAAAATTATAAATATATGTAGGTACAAGGTTCTTATACCAACAACTAAAACTACGTCAGCTACCAACCGAAAAGAGTTAAATGCACCTGTATTACACACATCCAATCTCAAAGAAAAAAAAACTTAAATTCAAAAACATATTTTCGTTTTAAAACTTTAAACATGGGAATTTGAGGGGTTAAAATAAGGGTGTTTCCGGGGTAGTTTCAAGGGGATAGTTAATAGGTTAATCATTTATAGAACATTTTTTTAAGATATCTTGAACGACTTGGACTCGGATTGTAGATGTACCAGAAGGTAAAAAAAATGGAATTTTCAAACGTGTACTAAAAATGCCTAACTTACTATGACCGTAAGCGTGGGCTTAAAAATGAGCCATACAACAATATTCACTTTGTCACACCAACAACAAAAAGACTTTTGTTCAACTTCAAAAGAAAAATTCATTTATTTCATCTTCAAAAGTTAACATTTATTTTGACCATGAACATGAACAAGTCCATCAATTATCCTTAAAACGAATTTGCAATTTTTGTTCTTTTGACAAACGCAAACAACTCACGACGACGTATAATTGAATAAAATTCTGTATTACTCAATTACTTAACTCTTCTTCTTTGTTTTTGTATTGATTTTGATTGGAATTTAACTTCATTTTAGTCCTGGATACCATGACCACTTTGCCTACTGGGTAGGAGGTTCAGATAAAAATTTCGAAGGCGATTTTCGATGGACTGATGGACTTCCATTTCAGTATACAAGTACGCATAAGTATTAAACAAAAGCTTTTAACCAAAATTCTAACTTATAACTTTGTTATTTCTTGGCAGATTGGTTTCCAGGTTGGCCACAGCATGGTAACTATAATAAACAACCCAATGATGACGGTCTTAGCAGCCAGGATTGCATTGAATTGCGGCGTTATTTTCGAACTCCCCCCGGAATTCAATCAACTCGTAGCCCGATGACAAATAATTTTATGTGGAACGATCGGGATTGCAATGCCAACAATTTTATCATCTGCGAGAGACCAATGAGTGATGGTATGTGTATTAAGTACGTTTTTGTTTATTTTTAATTTACCTTTATTTCATTTGCTTATGTATGTGAAATGTGAATATGAAGTTAAAAGCGTTTTATTAATTAACAACAAAAAGCATTGCTGATAAAATTCTATAAATCATATAATTTTAAATACATTTTTTTGTTTTTGTTCATTTTATAGAAACATATCGCAAGAACTGGGTAAACGACTGTAATAAAACAGTATCACTGACAAAGGAACATCCTAGAGCATCGGTATGGAGTCCTTCGTTCCCTCGGCAGTATCCGGACAATGCAAATTGTTTCACCACAATAACCGCACCCAGTGGCTATCGAATAGTTCTGGAGTTTGAAGAACTGGTCATCGAAAGTGAACAGGGGTAAGTTGTTTGAAACAATATAGAACACAATTTCAAAAATATTACGTATACGCCAGAGTGTACTTTTGAACTTTTTGTTCATTTCTACTTTGTTTTCATAGTTGTACGTACGATTATCTGGAAGTAACCGAACCAACCATCAACGGCAACAGTCCGCACATGGGCAGTTTTAATATTGAACAGAAATTTACAAAATCTTCCAGGCATGGAAACAATAACAAAAACAAAATGCCACTTTTTACCAACAGCGCCAGCAGCGGTGTTAACCTAAACACAAATACAAATACTAATCGAGACTTTCAGCAGCAGCGAAATTCTTATGAGAACCCTAGCCTTAGTTTTACTTCTAGCCACATGAATGAAAATAGTTTTAACAATTTTAATATCGCTCAATCTAACTATCAGAATTTGTTGAATATCTTTTCGAATCTCTACAAACCGCATGCGAATTTTTTAATACAAACTCCAGACTATCCGAAAGGCAACACCTACTACCCGACGGGGAAGAACAGCAAACCGGAAGCTCTACCGAAACGATTATGTGGTGATTGGAGTTCAAAGTTGAAACTATTACGACACATATCGGTTGGATCGTATTTGGGTTTGCATTTTGTCTCGGACTATTCACATCATTTTGGTGGATATAAGGCGAAAGCTTTTATGGAAAATAGTAAGTTGCCTATGGATGTTGTAAATATTCATTAATATAGATTTATTTAGGGTATAGGGTTCGTTTCTATTATATTAAAATTACTATCATCATTTGTGTCTATAAACTCTATTTGAACTTATACCTATAATCAAATTAACATTACTCTAAATATTTAACCATTTCCTGTTCTATTTTTTGAGCAATTTATAGCACACACTATGTTATCATGATGTTCACTGCATGATAGTATATTTCTTTTTTTATTTTCCCTCGTGTACATACAAAATTTCATTTACATTTCATATTTTTAGGGAGGGGTTTGATTTTTACAAAACATATTTCCGCAAAATGGATATCAGTATAAAGGTTGACTTTTGATTCATTTCTGAAAGCGTTTAGTTCTCTGGAATCCATTCAGTCTTAAGATGATGTTTTGAATTAAAACATCAATATTTTCCATAATGAATTTTTTTATTTAGAGTCTGGGAAGAATATAGGTCCTGAACATGGTGTATTTGTAATATTTTAGTTCAAGAACTTAGATTTAACGATGTAAGACATTAGTTAATTCTAAATTATTATATTGTGGTAGCTAAAAAATAAAGGAGTTTAAGGATATTTTAGGGAATATTCGTGTATTTTGGTGAAAAGCTTGTTTCAAACATTGGTACTTGAACCGTATCAGAATTAAATAGTTTAGTAAAACCTGAACTCTTTAATACCCCCTCCAACACTAAATATCTTGACGGCAAAGTCAATAATCCAACATTAGGCCTAAATATAGCTCTAGATACTACATGTCCTCTTATACAAGGAAGAGGTAAAAAGAAACCACACTGGTGGAACTCAGGGCTAGATCCACTTCGAAAAGAATGCAGAAAACTCTTTAACAGAGCGAAAGCTTCTAGAGACATGTCTGACTGGGATTCATATAAAGAATCACTGAAGATATATAAAAACGAACTAATTAAAACCAAACGATCGTCCTGGAGAAACTTCTGTACCAACGTGGAAGATTTATCTGAAGCATCCAGGCTGCCAAAATCCTTTCCAAAAATCCAATCATGCCAAGCTGCTTGAAAAACGCCTCTGGCCTCTGGACCAGTTCAAGCAAAGAATCGCTCAACTTGCTACTAGACGTTCACTTTCCTGGTAACTCTAATATCATTAATAACATTGTACCAAATAGTTGTGACAATACATTATATCCCACACAAGGTCTAGTCACTACGGAAAAACTCAAATGGGCTATTAACAGCTTTAAGCCATATAAATCTTCAGGTTCGGATGGTATAATTCGAGCTGAACTTTAAGTTTTCTAGAAAACACCTTCAAGGGATGCCTTAAATTGGCATACATCCCGATGTCTTGAAGACAAGTTAAAGTCGTTTATATTCCAAAAGCTGGAAATCCAGCCACGGTAAACCTAAAGACCTAACACCTATCAGCTTATCACCATTCCTTCTCAAAACTTTTGAACGTTTGATCGATATCCACTTAAGGGCAAGTATTGATAAGTCCCTCCTTTCAAAGGCTCAACATGCCTACAACAAAGGGAAATCAGTTGAAACGGCTCTACACACTATGGTACGTACAATCGAATATTGCCTCCATCATAAAGAGTACACCTTAGTTGCCTTCTTAGATATTGAATTGCACGTGTATTGACATCTCTGAAGGAAGATAAGTCGATCAGCGAATTGATTAATCAGATGCTGATAAGCAGGATAATCAATTTTAAACTGGGTGATTTTACTGCACAAAGGAGTGTCAGCAGAGGTACGCCACAAGGTGGTGTCCTATCGCCTCTCCTCTGGAACTTAGTAATAAATGAATAATTAATTACTCTAGAAAGAGAGGGATACAGAGTTTTTGCTTATAGGGACGATGTTGCTATTGCAGTAACGGTTAAACATCCCCATAAACTAAAAGAACTCTTACAAAACCCTTTAAATAAGCTCATCAGATGGGCAAATCGGTGTGGACTAGGCGTTAACCCACAAAAAACCGACCTTGCCCTCTTCACAAAGAAATACAAAGTCCCACTCATTGACCCTCCCCTCATAAACGGTGTACCACTTAAATTCTCTGAACAAGCAAAAACAGTAATATTGACTACACCATACCCCATCCTCAGTTTAATAACTATAGCTTCAAAGTGACTATACCTTCCAGGTCTTCTTGGGAGAATACATCATTTTTGAACGATGATCCTATTAACTTTTATACACACGGATCAAAAACGGATTATTGGTTTGGTCGAGGCATATACTCAGATAGACTAAACTTGAGTCTCTCCTTTCGTCTACCCTATAATTGTAGAGTGTTCCAAGCTGAAATCCTGGCTATAAAATAAGTCCTATAATGGCTTAGAGAAAACGTTATGTCAACTAATGATATACGCATCTTCTTGGATAGCCAAGCTGCGTTAGAGTCCCTAGACTCTGTCTCCACTAACTCACTAACAGCACTAAATTGTCGATCATCTCTTACGGAGATGGCTACACAACACAGTTCAACATTCACCTTTTCTGGGTGCCGGGCCATAGAGACATTCCAGGAAATTGCAAAGCAGACGAACTTGCAAAAAGCGGAAAAAACTTTACCCCTGCTGGCTCACAATGCTAGCATAGGTATCCCCTTAGCTACATGTAAACTCATGCTAAAGCGAGATACCATAGGGAAAACAAACTTCAGGTGAAATAACACTACGACCTGTTTAGCGACAAAACTAATTTGGCCTAATCTTAGCGCCAGGAGCTCAAAATAATTAATCTCTGAGTAGATTGCACATTAGCTACGTTACAGGGCACTGCTTAATAGGAAGGCATGCTAATAGACTTCGAGCCCCTGCAAATGATTTTTGTAGGAGTTGCACGGACGAGGAGGAGTAGGAGACAATCTCTCATCTCCTGTGCACATGCCCTGCCTTATCACAAAGACGTAGAACCCACCTTGGAGACTACTACTTCAACGATACCAGTGTTCTAAAAAATTCTGACATTATTTGCCTCCTACGCTTTATTCGGAGCTCCAATTGGTTCGACGAGTTAAGCTGATCAACTGATCCATGTGGTATCACAACGGACCATTCTTTGGTCTAGGTGTGTAAGACTTCCCAACCAACTGCCACTTTTACCTAACCTAACCTTGTGTTAAACACTCTGCGGCACACTTCCATTTGATGATCAAAATTATCGAAGATAATTGATGTTTTATGTTAATGTGCCGAATTATCTCATCTTTAAGTTCTTGAATTCTTGCTGGTTTATTGATGTACGCCATTGAATTGAATTGGCGAATTGACATTTCCACCACGTAAGATAGCGCAACTATTAAATTTGTCAAGCAAAAGAACTTTTGTTTTCATAGCTGTGTGGCAAGTCGCACAGTCCAAATATCGTCTACATCTACATATATCTTCCAGTTCGGTCATATTTTAGAAGAAAATTTGGTAATTTTCATAAAAAGCCTGAATAACTTTAACGTGTTGCTCGATTGTTTACCTTGCCATTTTTCAAATTAAGTTAGTCCGAAATTGAGAAATGAGGTTTAAAAAAAACTTGACGTTTAGGTGTGTCTCATTTTTAATATCGGCCCTTAAAATTTAACCACCCTTTACAATCAAGTTTAGGAATTATCTTAAATAAGTTTTTTTTTAAATTGACGAATTAATAATAAAATGAGAAAAATAGATAATTTGCCATATTGTATACTAAAACTCTGGATTGAGAAGATTGGGACAAAAGAAGATAAAAATAATTTCTGATAAGAGCACTGCATCACCCCTTCAGGCGGAAGGGCTCATTTTTTAGAAAACTGAGTTGAATTAATGATTGGAAATTAACGGTCACGCGAAATAGCTTTTCTCAAAGCCAGAAATGTGTCTTTACGGAAAGTTTTTAAAATATATTGCTTTTTTGACATAGCATCAGAAAAAAATAGTTTTAAATCTAAAAATTAAAAACAATAGACAAAATGTGTAAACCAAAAAGTGTTTTGTTTCGTTTTTGTATGTTATTGAGTACTCAATATTGTTGTCAAGTATTGATGATTTTTAGTCAAGTAGTCTTTTCTCTGAACAAAGAGAGCCGTTTCGGTAAATCCGGAGATATTAGGGCTTATAAATATTCAAGGTTTTAAACCTCTAGGTCTTAACGCAACATAGCAACAAATCTACAGAACCGCAAAAAATGTATGTTTTGTTATTGATTTTAACCCTGATGAGCGAGTTTCTTCACCATGAGAATACCATACAATTTCAAGCCAACTGAACTTTCTTCAATGTTAGCTTAATTCATTTATTATGCTTGCATTTCGGAAAGTATTGTGTCCACAGAGACGTGATCTTAAATAAGTAACGAAAATATCAAAACTACCGAACTCAACACAAACTTACTTACTTAAGGTAAGTCCTGTGTGAACTAGGGCCTCACCCAACAAACTTCTCCATCTAACTCGGTCCCTAGCTAGATGTCTCCAGTTTCGCGCTCCAAGTTGGGTGAGGTCACTTTCCACTTTTGCGCACCACCTGATCCGCGGTCTTCCTCTACTGCGCTGTCCTCTGGGTGTGGATTCGAAGACTTTCCAGGCCGGAGCATTGGTTTCCATGCGCTCTTCGTGACCCAGCCATCTTAGTCGTTGGACTTTTACAATTCTGGCTAAGTCTAGGTCGCTGTACAGCCCGTACAGCTCGTCGTTCCATCTTCCCCTCCATTCCCCTTAGATGCATACGGGACCTTAGATCACACGAAAAACTTTTCTCTCGAAGCGACCCAAGGTGCTTTCATCATAGTCCATGCTTCTGTACCGTATAGCAGGACGGGGATGATAAGGGTCTTATATAGCAACACTTTGGTCCCTCGAGAGAGGACTTTACCACTCAATTGCTTTCTTAGTCCAAAGAAACAGCGTTGGCAAGAGTTATTCTGCGTTTGATCTCAGCACTGGTGTTGTTTTGTGCGTTTACAGTGGAGCCTAGGTACACAAAGTCCTTGACTACCTCAAAGTTACGACTGTCGATGGTGACGTTTTGACCAAGACGTCGGTGTCGTATGTCTTTTCTTGACGATAGCATGTACTTTGTTTTGCCCTCATTAACCAAATCAAATGGGGTGGCGCAACAGTCCGTTGTGAACCAGGGCGTAGTGGCTTACAACTCTCAACCATTCCTGTGTGCGAGTACTGTTGTCAGGAATGGAAGGGACCTACAATTTTAGGCCGAATCCGAACGGCTAGTTTGAGAAAACACTTTTTCATGACAAGAATTACTCTTGAAGAATTTGTCAATTCCTCGCAAGAGGCAGTACCCGCGAAAATTAATTTTTTTAAATTAAGGTGGCACAGGCAGGGATTGAACCCAAGACCCCTTGCATGACAGTCCAACGCACTAACCATCATGCCACGGGCACTACATTAACCGTTAAACCCATTTTTGCCGCCTCTGCCTCAATACTCACAAAAGCCCCATTGACATCACCCTGAGTTGTCATGCTAGCAATTGGACAGACTTTTGAAAGATAGTGCCTCTAATGTTGATGTGTGACCTCTGCACCATTCTTTCAAGAAAGATGTTAGACAAATCACATGACAACGCATAAACTTGTCTAAAAACTTTTTTAACATCGAAAGGTTCTGTTAAGTTGTTTCCAACCTTAAGGGAACAGCGTGAATTTTCTATGGTCATCCTGCACAAACGGACGAGTTTGGCAGGGATGCCAAAACTAGACATGGCTCTATACAGCTCGTCCCTGTATCTTACAGATACTCGTAAGTTGGTGCATGCTCCTAACCAACTTATCTCCAGCTGCTTTAAAGAGCTCGGTGTTCAAGCCATCCGCTCCAGCGGCTTTATTAGACTTCAGCTTAGATATGATAATATTTACTTCGTCTAAGTCAGGAGGACGGGATTGTTGGCTTTCGTCAACTACGTTGAATGGATCATCTTTCCTGACAGCGGAATTCGGTTCGTCGTCGCCTTTATACAGTCTGCAGAAGTGGTCCTTCCATATCCTCAGCATTGACTGGTGTTCCACAATGATTTTTCCACTTTCGTCTTTGCAGACACCTGTTCATAAAACTTTCGAACTACATTCCTGCTTTTAAACCTCTCAACATTTTCGACCGCACGCTTTTAATGCCCTCTTTTTTTCCTTCTGAAAAATCGGCGTCCCTCTCTCCTCTTCTGCTCATAGAGCTCATAAGCAGCTCTCGTCCTTTTGCCGCTTTGCGTGCCTGTTGTTTCGCTGCATTTGCCTGCCGACGTTCCTCATCAAACCAGGGGTTCCTTGTTGATGGCTGTTTGAAACCCAGCACATCAAAGGGGGCTTCTCTGATTTCATCTTGGCAATGTTGTCACTGGTTTTCGATACATTGTGTTGGCGGCAGAGAACTTCAAGAGAGGTTACTTGTAACTCGGTCGCGAAAGGATTTGGTGATTGTAGCCGTTCGACGTTGTACCTTCTCCCAGTACCTCCCTGTTTTGCCTTGGGTCTGGAAATCTGAAGTGCTACATTGGCTACAACGAGGTAGTGATAAAAGTCGTTGTTAGCTCCTCGGAAAGTTCGTACATCCATAATGCTGGAAGCGTGTCTGTCGTCGATCGCCATATGGTCATTCTGGTTGACGATAGATTGATCTGGAGAACTCCAAGTTCCTTTGTGGATGTTGAGGTGTGGAAAACGCGTACTGTCTACCATGACGTTTCGCCTCGCAGCAAATTCGCCCAGGACAGTTTTAATATCGTAGCTAGGACACTGCTCATATGTTTTGTCTAGGAGCTCGAGGAACATATCGTCTTTCATGTTGTCGTCTTTCCCTTCTGTGGGGGAGTGCGCGCATATCAGGCTAATGTTGCCGAATTTAGCCTTGATGGGTATGGTCATGAGACGCTCATTGATGCCCCTATAGCTCAAGACTTCTTGCCTTAGTCTGGATCCAATGACAAAGCCGCATCCAAATAAGCACTGCTAGTTTTCGTGGTAGCAGTCACCATAGTAATTATTGCAGTTTTTCATCCTCTTTTTCGTATTTCCTGGATGGCGGTAATGTCTGCTTCATAGCAGTCTAGGGCTTTCGCAATTGTTCGGCTGCACGTGGTCTGTTAAGGGACCTAACATTCCACGTGCATATCCGAAGTTCGTTGTACTTAATTTGTTTTACGTGGCCACGAAGTCACCGCGACGGCACAACCCCCAACCTGGAGGGCCAGATCCTAAGTATAACTCCAAGGATGGGAAGCCGGATAAAACCACTCCTTATAGGCCTGGGATCTGATTAAGTCGAAGGATCCCTATAAGTTGTTAACTAGTTAGTTCAACCTTACTGTAACTGTCGACGCCACCGTTGATTCCATCTCGGGAATTCCTCCGCTGCCGTCTGAATAAAGAGAGGTGCCTTAGTGGAAACACCTTTCCTCCCTCTCTCGTTTGCTGCCCCCAACAACTTTCCACTGGGGTTGGAGCCCAATCTTCAGTTGAGGTACTAGGCACCCGATGTTCACCACAGGGAGGTGAGAGTAGGAGTTGATAAACAGAGGTGGGTTTTGAGAATAACCTGTGGACGCTTGTGTCAACACATTTATAGAGTTACTGTACAGTAAAGAATGTTTATAATTTTTAAAGCTATGTTTTGAGAAACTTCCAATTTCTAAAGTCTTATCACTCAAGTTATCTTGTTCATCGAGTTTGCTTAAATACTGCATTATCGGACTTAATAAATATATGAATTTAAAGTTAGAAGAAGGTGTACGGAACTAGTTATAATTTAGGGAATATGTTTCATTAATTTTGAAACATTCAAAAAATTGCACACTGAAACCCTTATTGTTGTTCAAAAAGCGTCAAAGACTAGTTTTTCTATTAAAAATGCAAAAATCTTCAGATAAGAACAAAACGTTTAAATGTGTTTCTATAACTATTTAAATATTAAAGACTCGTAAAATCTCCACAATAATGCCTGGAGTCAAGTATACACTCGTAATATACCAATTTAATCATCATACAGTGTATGATAGAATTTATCACCATCGAATTATTATATCATCCCAATTCAATCACTTATTTACCATAATGGCAACCACAAAGGATTCAATTTTGACCAAACGCACTATAAATATAAATCGATAAGTATTCATATAATTATAATTTATGATCCCAAACATTTTCATTTGTTGCTGAATCATAATTCCCTCGACATGTTCACAGAAAAAAAAAAGAAAAATATAAAGCAATAAATCCATTGCACATTATTCGTAAATTATTGTTTTGCTCCCACACTAAGAAGCATATTTTATGAACAGGATGAAAAATACACACATGGGTTCATGTTTTGACATTTTTATCCATCGGAAATTGGTTTCACAAAATAAAAAAGAGGAAAAATTGAATTAAATATAAGCACTGAGCTGAGCACACACTCTGATGTCAATGCATAGTAATCAAATTTCACTTGATATCAAAAAAATTATAAAAACGAAAAACTTTGTCAGCTCACAATTTATGCAAATACTAACCCAGTAATTTTAGGTTTTTTTGTTGAAAATAAATGCTTAAAAAAAACATACCAAATTTTACTCTAACATATGCCATTGAAAAATTACCCTCTGGCAGTTTTTATAATTCAATTTTTGAAGTTATCAAACAGGATTTTGTATATTTAAAAAAAAATGTTGTTGTTATTAAATATACCTGCGATGTTATGGGTTTTTTTACTGACAGACATCAACAAGATTAATTCGTCCTTTGATTTAGTTTATTAAGACAATTGTTTCATTGGGACACAAGTGTGCACATTTCAAATAGAAACACTCAAAACTGAATTTTAACAAATAATTATTGTTAAAATACTTTCATAGAAGCAGAACCCGTAAAGCTGGTACTTCAATATTTGCGACAGTTAAACGTTTCAACAGTAAAAACGCCTTCGATTTGTTACGATGTAAATAAAAAATTGGTTCACCACAGTTGAATGGCCCAATAAGCCATTTTAAAAATTCCCTTAAATTTTAAAAAAATATTTCAATCCATATTTCTAAATAACACAAGAATTAAAATGGAAGTCACAAAACTTTTTCGTAACTTTGGAATATATAAATACAAAACCTGTATTTGCCTTAATTCAGCAGACAAAAACATTTGATGAAGCTTGGTATCAGGGCCTCTTATCGAAAATGTGTGCCTTCAATTTGAATGAATTCTACCTTTCCAAATGTTCATTACAAGTAATATTTTATTGGTTCAAGTCTTACAGCTACAACAAGTAAATACTAGTATGCCCCAGGGCTTTGTCCTGTCACCGCTATTCTTTCTCATTTTTATTCATTATCTCTGAAACTTTTGATGATAGAAAAAAAACAACCAACGGCTGTTGGCTGTCAACCAAAATGTCAAAATCAATCGATTTCGACAGTTTTTTGATAGCTGAATCGATAACTTTACAGTGATATTAAAATATAATACCATTCATGAAAACATTAAACCCCCACAGAAAAACTTGTTCGTGAACTCTGAATTGAGGATTAACTAGCTCTGGGTTTAACTTGGAGTTAACTCAGCTCTGAAAAACTAGGAATTAGTAGGCCATAAAATTTTGTATTTATAATAACTACACACTTAAGGCTTTCTTATTATGGGAAGAAACATTGTGAGCATTAGAAGTTGGAGAAAGAGTGAGTGAAAGGAGGTGCAAATTGGTTTTGAAATTCTTAATACATATTCCAATAACTGGGGAAGAGAGATTATGGTAAGGCTTTCTACATTCGTGTAGTACAGTTAAGGAACGAATCTCTGTACTTAACAGTACACAAGATGGGGCTCGAGAGTGTACTGATTAAGGAACAAAGGTCTGTTCTTGACAGTATACGAAATGGGGCTCGAGAGTATACTAGCTGACAGTTGATGTCTTTACCGTCACACTTAGATCAATACAGATCCATTGTGATACCCGTGAGTATTGCTACTCAAGCTAATACGAAAAACCTATGTGTTCAGTTAGTCAAGCCATTAAGAGGCTTTGACGAAGTTCAAAATGTTCGTACCAGGCGTACTAGAGAGTTCTTCTAAATCCCCGAAGAAATAGTTGCCAAGCAGATTCTTTCTTTGATTAGAGAGTGCGGGACAGTGACACAGAAAGTGTCTTCATGCACCTCCTCGTCACCGCATCCTCTGCATAGATCATTTGAACTAATTCTCATCTTTTTCATATGATAACCTAACAGATTATGTCCGGTGATTATGCTCACAAGAGATCGCAGTGATCCTTTGTGTAGCTGCATAATTCTTTCCCTTCTTTGTTTGTTAAAACAGGGCCAGATCTTTCTTGTAGTGCCGCAGGTGTCAAGAAGGTTCCACCTTTCATTGACCTTGATAGTTATTCTTTTTAAGATTTCCTGTTTTAAATAACAGGTAGAGCTGCTAACTAGCTGAGCTTGGCTTTCGTCAAGCATTGACCCTAATCTTGCAGCAGAGTCTAATGTTGTGCTTAAGCTCTTCGCGGCAACATGAAACAAGCTTTGATTTTATCTCAGTTGGAGTAATCCCTTTTATTGCCACTTGGCTATCAATGTAAAAGGTGATATCAGCTCGTGGTATGGCCATCGTTGATACCTTTAGCAGCTGTTGTCACTGCCAGGACCTCCACTTGGAAGACGCTACTCTAGTTTGGAAGCCTAAGCGATGCGGTTAACTTGAAAGCTTCAGAATAGAAGCCTGCCCCTGCAACAGTGTCCTTTATAAAGCCATCAGTATAGATAGCTATTGATGACTCACTGGAGTATGGTATATTATCTATCCATTCCTCTCTGCTTGGGATGGAAGAGGGAATGGTTTATAAAAATCAAGTTCGGGTATTTTAAAGTCTGTTGTAGTACTATGACCCATAACTTTATGAAGGATCTGGGCATGTCCTATAGAACTGTTTATCCAGACTTTAGTTTGACTAAGTCTCAGGGCACTTTTTGCCACAGATTCTTGAACAAGGAGGTCTAGGGGAATTAGATAAGGCATAACTTCCAGTCCCGCAGTTGGAGTGGATCTCATTGCTCCCGTAATGGCAGTGCACGCAAGTCTTTGAAAGCTTTCCACCATACCAAATTACCAGGTTATTGGTCTAATTATTGCAGAACACATCCATCTGATAATTTAAAGGTTTGGTCCCCAGGTTTTCCCGAAAATTCTATTGCATGAGTAAAAGGCAATCGATGTCTTTTCGAATCTATCTTTAGTGTTCAGGCCCCAGTTTAGTTTTTCATCTAAGATCACACCGAGATACTTTGCGTGATCAGAGATTTTAAGAGGGCAGCCTTTAATTGAAGGTATTTTAAAATTAGATATTTTTTTTCCTAGTCCATTTGCTTACCAATGAAAGGGCGTATTCGGTATGTTCACTGGTAGTGGGTAGGGACTTGTCAGTCGCTAGTAATGCAAGATCATCAGCGTAGGCTATTATCCTTACTCCACTTGATTTCAATTTAGAGAGTATGCCGTTCATGACAAGAACCCAAGATAGCGGTGAGAGAACTCAACCCTAAGGAGTGCCCCTGGATGTGGTTACTCTCACTTTCTTCCGCTTGCTCAGAGTTAATTTGTCTCTTTCTGAGCATACACATTATCCACTGTGTTATTGCCTTTTCGACTTTGTGGTCGTCAAAGGCTTGCTCCACTGTTTCGTTCTTCACGTTATTGAAGGCTCCCTCAATATCCAAGAACGTTGCAAGGGTATATTCCTTGTCATTCGCTGACAACACTGTTTCAACGCTTTTTTCTTAAATGTAGGCATGTTGAAATTCCGATATACAATCCGGTTTCAGGGTGCTTCGGATGTGTATATCAATTAGCCTTTCAAAAATTTTCAAAATAAACGATGATAGACTAATGGGTCTATAGCTTTTGGCCTTCGTATGGCTAGGTTTACCAGCCTTAGGGATGAAAACTGAACACACCCCCATTTAAGCTTTTAAGGCTATTATTGAAAATGCTAGCTATGTGTGGGATGATAAGGTTTATGCTCTTCTGAAGCATCATAGGGAAGATTCCGTCTAGACCAGGGGATTTGTACGGGGAAAAGAAGTGAATGGCCAATTTTATCATTTCTTCCGTTATAATATCCGATGACACTAGGGTTTCTGTATTATACTCTGTTTCTGGACTGCGGATATCAGCTACGCAGCCAGGAAAATGAGTAATCACAAGTAGCTCAAGCGTTTCGCCACCGGATTCAGTCCAGCTGCCTGTAGGTTTTTTGAGAGATCCTAGAGTGACTGAATCCTTGGTCAGAATTTTCCTAAGCCTTGCTGATACATTTGTACTTTCTATTTCGTCGCAGAAGGCCATTCATGAACTACGTTTTGCTCTTATGAGTTTGTATCACAGCCTAGTACCAAGTCCCATCTCTCAGAGGCAGCTTTCTCTACAAGCCGGCTTGTGATGTTAGCGGGAGGCCCTTCTGGTCCGTCATGCGGCATATAGCACGATGTCAGGATCAGTGGTGGGAGTCCCTTCCTTTCTAGTTTCACAGCACACTGGTCTGGATCACTGTAATTTGCTAAAAGAAAGAGATTTAACTTCTTCCTGGCTAAAATACAGTATCTGATACTACTATTTGCTACTTGTGTGGCTTTGTATAAAGTCTGATGCATGTAGTCCTCTATTTCTGCCACCTAAAATCCAGGGTTCTTGAATCAGAGCAATGTCAATTTGTCTACTTCCCAAGATGTAGACAAGATTTGAGCTGGCGGCTTTACAGTGATGAAGATTAATTTATATCAATTTCATGTTCATAAGTAACTGGTAAAGCTCTAGGATAACATTTGATTGGTTTGAGGGAAGGAAGGTAACTGGCGATTTCGCTAGAGCATAATCTATTAAATAATGATAAAAAAGGACAGATAAGCAAGTTAACGACGGTGTCACCAATGAGTTCAATTGCTCTTCCTTTAATACTCGCCAAGAGACTTCAGTAAGTTTGCAGGAGCACCAGTCCAGGGATGGAAATTGTGCTCAATCTTTGGACATGTTTATGTCTTATAGATAACAGTCAGATCATAAGGGTAGTTAAACTTCTTGCATCTCCTTAGAGAACCCAAACATACATTTTTGGCAACATTAAACATGTGATCCTAAAATTCTACTTGATTTCTTATTCCCCATTGTTAAAGATTCATTTCCGAAAATTTGGACTGGTAATCCAAAAACAAATATGAAATGACAGACAGTCAGGACAGAGCCCTTAGGTGAACCAGCATTTATTTTATGGTTTTCAGACTTGAATTAATCGCTTACTAATTGTGTTCAACGGCCCGAAAAGTAATTTCTAATTTAATGAAATATGGCTTCATCATGGATAAGAGAGTCTGGCTCAAACTCTATCAAATGCTTTTTTGTCAAACCTACCAAATTATTGTCATTTAAAAGAGTGGCACTAAGTGACACATAAAGTCGCTTATCGTGTTTTATTTAAAATAAATTTTAAACTTTAAACTTAGATAGACATTTATTAGAAGATCTGTTTAAATTTCCTACATTTGTTTGTTAATAAACTTAAAATTACTGGGCTATTATTTATGTTTATGTCATCAGAATGACATAAAATATAATTTAATGTTGTGCTTTATATTATTATATGTATGAATATTGCGATAGGAAGTCACCTGCGTGGTAAGTTTATGAATTTATAGTGTTTACCTTTTTTTTTATTTTTTTTTGTTAACTTTAATAAAACTTTTTTATTTGTTTTTAATTTGTGTGTAAAACTCTGTATGTATGGTTGTGTTTTTTTTTGTTTTTGTATTTATTTTATTTGAATGTTTGTGTCGTTAATTATATGTTAGTTGGTGTTAATTAAATGCAAACAAATAAATTATTTAAATAAGAAAAAAACATGGGGTAGGTAAAAATAAAAAAAATATGTTAATATTTATTGCTGGTATAGAAGCAAATAAAGTATTTCAATTATAAACAAAGCAAAAAAAGAAAACATTCATACATAATTTAACACCAAATTCAATCTACAATATTAAACAAATATGAATTTTAAATGCACGAAAAGGACATATGGTTTTAAAATTGTTTGTAAATTTACAAATTCTACTTATTACAGAAGATTTATTAAATATTGGTATATGGTTTGGTTAGACCACATATGGTATAGTTTCGAGGTTACGTTTTCATCGAAACTTTTGGAGTACTTTTGAAATTCCAACAGGAATGAGTTTCCGTAAAATAAATTAACCAATTTAAATATTTTTTTCAAAAACAAGTCATCCTTAACTTTTCTGTCGGTAGTTGAGGTCGTGCTTACATTTAATGTGGCTAATAATACAGGGTTATGCATGTTGCGGTTTCGAAAGTAAGCGTGACATTTCTTTTTTATTAGTGTTGCAGCATTGATTCTTGTAGGGTAATTTTCGACCACTTTTTGACACATATGTGGCAGTATCTCAGCCATAACTTGACGAAGGTTGGTTTTTTAAGTACTCAAGAGTTAGAGGTTTATCTGCATAAACGCGCTCTTTCGTGAAGCCCCACAAAAAAAGTGCAGCGATGTCAAACGTCATGTTCTTGGTGTCCAGTTGATATCGCCCCAACTACAAACTACGCGGCCAGAAAATGCCTTTTGTCCCTCATATTTTTCAAGAGGTATTCTTCAATAGCACGCAAAAAAAGTCGGTTAAAGCTTTTTACATTGACAGTGACAGTCGTTCCATCGTCGTTTTCGAAAAAGTAAGGTCCATTCACACCTCCGAACCAAACAGTTTTTGTAAATGTAATGGCTTCTCTTCAATTACTTGAGGATTCTCAGAACATAAAAACGGCAACGAGTGGGAAGAAAATTTTGTAAAAATCACCGTCCACCGCTATTGTGTTCTTGTATTTAATTAAACAGATTAGGTAGTTTATGCAATATAATTGAGTTCATATATATTTAGATTTTAAGTTACAATTAACACAATTCAGATTATTAAGTAGTTAGTTGTAAGGAAGGTTAAGCGCGAATGAAATGCCCAAAACGTGCACACCTCGTGTATCTAAATGACAGATGAAAATCCACAGTCATTTCTGTTCTGATTGTTGGTAGCAATGGTAATCAACGATTGCGGGGCGAGTGTGTAACAACCGGCTTTTGTTCAAGCACCCATTCGACGTATCAACGACGTTGTGAATTATCAGCTGGTTCTCAGTTCCTACGTGAGCTGGACTTTATATGGATGTAGGTTTAGATAGAAATGCTAAATACGCTATAATGTGCCGTAAGACAGTCCTAATTCCTGAGAATCGACACATTTGGGTCTTCAGAAAAATTTCACTTACAACAGCGATTTTTTCAGTGTTACGAGCAAAACGATAATGCACGTTCCATCATCCTCTTAAAGCATTTTTGTAATAGGTTTTAACAATTTGTATGCGTCATGCGATAGTTAAGCGATCCATTTTTGTAAATTTCAAACTTTCAACTGAAAAAAATTGGTTTAACAACTTAGTGTGACAGCTGTCGAATTCCATCCCTATACTTTAAAAACCACAAAATGGATAACACGTTAAAAATTGAACTTCCTTGATAAAAGATGTTTTTAGTTCGAAAACAATATATATTTTCAGTTACAAAAAATACGCAGCAATGTCGTAGGTCGTTACAAGTTTTGGTGTTTTTTAAGGGAATTTTTTTCATAAGAAATTGCATATCCCAAAAACTATTTGGCTCACTTATAATTGTATAAAAAAGATTAATAAGTAGAGACCTTAAACAATTCTTTACTCATTTTGTTTAATTTTCAGATTTAAAGCACTTTTGTAACGTAGAACAAAAATATTTAAGAACGCAATTATATCCTTTTCCCCAGAAATTCAATTAATTTAATAAACTTGAAAGAGGAACTTGGTCAGTCTTTCAAGTTCATATAAAAATAAAGTATAAGTTTAAAATGTCTGTGTTTCGTGTACATCTATTATTGAGTCCCTTTTGGTGTCCTTTTTTTCTTTTCTTGATAATTAATTGTGTCCATCCCATAAAAGTTCGAACTGACAATTTTTGTATATAATGTGCGTTTTATTGTCAACATAAATTATACAAAATTTATTAAATCGCAACAATTTCATCATGCGTGATTATTGTCATTGAAAATTTAAACATCTATTCTTATTCAATTTAAAAAAAAACGAAAAGTCTTTAATATTGTTTTTATTTTTTCAAAATGAATTCTTGTCTGAATTTTATTGCCAAACTGTTGAAACCAAAATTATTTCAAAATAATGACAGCTAACACGCAAATAAAATAACAGACACACCCAACAAATTAATTCATTCTACTTTAATCTTGTCCATCTATATTTGTGATTGCTACTATAAATGGGTGTAAGCTTTTAGAAGGTGAAAATTAACAAATTTATATTTAAAATCAATTTTGAATTTGTGGTTATAAATATTTCTTCTCTGTGGCTAACAGGTGTCTATTTAATAGAATTATTATTGACGGATTAATTTTTCAATTCGAGGGAAGTGATAACTATAACAGAAGCAATACTTACACTCTTTTCAAAAGAGGTGTGTAAAGGTTGATACATATTTTTTGAAGAACACATTTGAAGTCATGATAGCTCTAAGGCAATGTCTTTTCTGATTTGCGTACCTCAAATAAATCAGATGCTTCTTCTCTTCTTAGATTTTGTTACTCGATTTTCAATTATTACTTACTTACCTAAAGTGGCGCTACAGTCTTGCGTGAATTAGGGCTTCACCCAACCCATAAAGCTCGGCCTTCTTTTACTGCGCTGTCCTGTGGGTGTAAATTCGAAGACTTTCTGGGCCGGAGCATTGGTTTCCATGCGCTCTACGTGACCCAACCATCTTAGTCATTGGACTTTTACCCTTCTGGCTAAGTCTACGTCCCTGTACAGCCCGTACAGCTCGTCGTTCCATCTTGTCCTCCACTCCCCTTCCATGCATACGGGACCGTAGATTACACGAAGAACTTTTCTCTCGAAACGAGCAAAGGTAAAGCCGGACGGAGATAATGAGGGTACTAAATAGCGACACTTTGGTCCCTAGAAAGAGGGCTTTGCTACTCAATTGCTTTCTTGCCCCAGAGAAACAGCGGTTAGCAAGAGTTATTCTTCGTTTGATCTCAGCGCTGGTGTTGTTTTCTGCGTTCATAGTTGAGCCTAGGTAGATGAAGGCGATGCTAGTAATTGGGCAGACTTTTGAAAGATAGTGCCTCTAGTGTTGACATGGGAGCTCTGCACTATTCTTCCAAGTACGATGTTAAATAAGTCCCAGTACAGCGCATTACCTTGTCTAATACCTTTTTTGACATCCAAAGGTTCTGTTAAGTTGTATCCAACCTTTATGGAGCAGCGTGAATTCTCCATGGTCATCCTGCAGAAACGGACGAGTTTGGCAGGGATGCCAAATCTAGACATGGCTTTATACAGCTCGCCCCTGTAGATGCTGTCATATACGGCCTGATAAGGACCTATCAGGTTGTTGACGATGGGCTTCTTAAGACGTTCACATATTACGGCAGAGAAGATTTTATAGGCGATGTTAAGTTGACTGATTCCTCTATAGTTGGTGCTGTTTAGAGGGTCTCCTTTTTTAAGGATCGTGCAGACAATACTCAGGTTCCATTCATCAGGTATGCTTTCTTCCGAACATATCTTAAAGATAAGTTGGTGCATGCTCCTAACCAACTTATCTCCAGCTGCTTTAAAGAGCTCGGCATTCAAGCCATCTGCTTCAGCGGCTTTATTAGACTTCAGCTTAGATATGGCAACCTTTACTTCGTCTAAGTCTGGAGGACGGGAGTGTTTGCTTTCGTCGTCTAAGTGGAATAGATCATCCTGTCTGACAGCGGGATTCAGTTCGTCGTCGCCGTTATACAGTCTGCAGAAGTGGTCCTTCTATATCCTAAGCATTGACTGCGGTTCCACTGTGATGTTTCCACTTTCGTCTTTGCAGCCTTCGATTCTAGGTTTATGTTCCTGTAAATTTCGTTTCACCTGTTCATAAAACTTTCGAACTTCATTCCTGCTTTTTCTCAACATCTTCGACCGCACCTTTCTCATGCTCGTTCTTTTTCTTTCCGAGAAGTCAGTATTCCTCTCGCTTCTTCTACTTATAGAGCTTGTGAGCAGCTCTCCTGTTGCTTAGCTGCATTTCGCTGGTGACATTCCTCATCAAACCAGGGGTTCCTTGTTGGTGGTTGCCACTGGTTCTCGATATATTGTGTTGGTGGCAGAGAACTTCGAGAGAGGTTACTTGTAATACGGTCGGAGAAGGATTTGACGATCTCTTGCGGTTGTAGCAGTTCGGCGTTGTATGTTCTCCCAGCATCTGCCTGTTTTGCCTTGGGCCTGGAAACCCGAAGTGCTACCTTGGCTACAACGAGGTAGTGGTCCGAGTCGATGTTAGCTCCTCGGAAAGTTCGGACATCCATGATGCTGGAAGCGTCAATCGGTTGACGCTAGATTGTTCTGGAGAATTGTAAGTTTAACCCTGCAGCAAAATCGATGACCCTGAATCTGTTGTCTGAAGTGTTGTAGTGCAGGCTTCCCTTCCTAGCTTGTCATTAAAATCGCCCAGAACAATTTTAATATCGTATATAGCTAGGACACTGCTCATACGTTTTGTAAAAAGAGCTCGAAAAACATATCCTTGGTGTTATTATCCTTCTTTTCTGTGGGGGAGTGTGCGTATATAAGGCTAATTTTGTGAATTAAGTAATGATTCGGATGATCATGAGGCGCTCGTTGATGAACCTGTTGCGGGCTTCAATGACAAAGCCGCATAATAATTAGTGCTGTTGGTTTTCTCGGCAGCAGTCCACTATAGTGAATATTGCAGTTTTTCATCCTCTTTTTGCCCGGCCCATCCCATTATATTTCCTGGATGGCAGTGATATCTGCTTTATGGCAATCTAGGGCCTCCGCTTATTGTTCGGCTGCACGTGGTCTGTTAAGGGACCTAACATTCCACGTGCATATCCGAAGTTCGTTGTCCTTAATTCCTTTGCGTTGGTTGTCAACAGTAAATCCATTCGTATTCGAGGCTTGTTGGTCCTTCGCAACTATGAAAGCTTTTACGTGGCCAGGAAGTCATCCCGACGACACAACCCGCAACCTGGAGGGCCGGATCCTTAGTATAACTCCAAGGACGGGGAGCCGGATGAACCGCTCCTTAAAGGCCTGGGCTCTGAATAAGTCGAATAAGCCCTATAAGGTGTTCACAAAGTATTTCAACCTTACTGGAAGTGTAGACGCCACACTTCCATTTCATTCCATCGGCAATTCCTCCGCTGCCGTCCGGATAAGGAGAGGTGCCTTAGTGAAAACACCTCTTCCCCATCTCTCGTTTGCCACCGCCAACAACTTCCTACTGGGGTTTAAACCCAATCTCCAGTTGGGGTACTAGGCACCCGTTGTTCATCACGGGGAGTTGAGAGAAGGAGTTGATAGACAGAGGTGAGTTTTGAGAAAAACCTGTGTACGTTTGTAACTTCTAGAATGCACATGTCTACCATTTGAACATCAATACTTAGGTCCTTAAAATTAAAAATTAAATCCTAAAATTAAAAATCATTTTTAAGAAATATGTAAAACTGACAATAGCTCCAAAAGTTGGTATTAAAGAAATAATTTTTCCAAGTGCATTTCAACGCCTCAACGGCGATACATGTACATAATTAAAAATGCAACTGACTTTTGAAATCTAATAAGCTAAAACGACAGCCCTGATCCACAACCGACAACTCTGACCGGCAGGCATAATATAGCAGTTCTTCATCACGTATATACCTGCTACTCCTGTTAAATGGATAATTGAAATGAATGCGGTCTAAGCATGTTGAATGAACGTAATTTGCATACATAAATTATACACAAGTAGAAAATGTGGCACTTTGTGGTTATTAGAAAATGTATCCATAGCGGTTTGTACATCCTACTTATCTATGTACTTGCATATTATTATGGGGATTGCACATACATGTATAATACATACAGTTTTTGACATATATTTAAGCCACTGAATATAAAGTCGTGTTTTATTTTTAGCATTCATTGAACATTTTATTTGTTCAGATTATAAAAGACACAAAATTAACTCACCTGCGATAAAGAACTTGGAGATTAAACAAGTGACAGCTGTCAAAAGGACCAACTTCGAAAAAATAAATGCAGTTACTTCGTTGCACATTTTATTCACGGTTGTAACTACTAGCGGTGTAAGATCTTATCGCCCTAAACTATACCACCCGAATTGGAATTGTTTGGTAGCTTGAGTTATTGAGCTATGGCAGACGAAAAAACTTCGGGAACGTACGGAAGCACCGACGAACGTTAAAAATACGGGTTCTGTCATATTGTCCAATAAAATAACGCTAATATATTAAAAATGTTATATAGCCCAAACAATTTGTAAAAAGAAATTTCCACAAAGCCCAAAATCAATGCCATATTGCCTGATATTGTGTGTATGAAAAGCTTCGCACATTTATATATGCCATAATACGGGTGCTAGCAAGTAAACCATTCTTTTGAGCGTTATGACATTTCTAAACTTCGGCGTTATTTAATTAAAAGTTGGTTTAAGTGATATGACATTTTGTGTGGGCTTTGTAACGATTTCTTATTTTTTTTTTTGACAGGAGGAAATCTTTAAAAGACATTTGGCAGTATTCGACACCAAGTAGTGTGGGACTCTTAACCACTAGAACCACCTCTTCATCAGGACTAATCTTTTCTTTCTTAACTTTGTAAAATCAATTTGGAAGAAGTTTAAACTTTTTTTCGCTCCAAGCTCTCACTGTGTCGACTGCATTTTGTAGTTTTACTGCTGCCCTAGAGACACATTTGTCGGGTACCAAAATTGCGGTATCATCTGCAAAATTAACCATTATGATGTGATTACCAACTGGAATATCCATTGTGTATAGTAAATACAGGGTAGGACCTAGGACAGTTACTTGTGGTACACCGGCTTCTATTTTCTTCAACTCTGAGTATTCTTGATCGTGCCTTACTCTAAACAATCGGTTTAAGATGTACGATTTCAATATTTCAAAGTACTGCCTGGGAAGATCACTTTGCAGTTTGTACTCAAGTGTCTCATGCCAAACCTTGTCAAAAGCTTGAGCAACATCTAAGAAAATAGCTGAACATTCTTGTTTTTCTTCTAATGCTTTTTCTATTTCATCCGATATTCTATGAACTTGGTTTATCGTGGAATGTTTATTTCTAAAGCCAAACTGATGGTTTGGGATTAACCTTCTTTCTTCTATGATTTTGCTAAGTCTCTTCAGAAGCAGTTTTTCAAAAAACTTTTGCCATAATTGGTATAAGCGATATTGATATGTAAGCCGTCACTTCTGTAGATGGTTTACCTTGCTTTCGTATGACAATTACTTAAGCAATTTTCCAATGGTGCGGGACATACCGGTGCTTAAGGCATGCATTTATTATATATTGGAGTCTTATGAAGGCTTTCAATGGCATTTCTTTCAAAAATTGAGCAGTAATTAGATCGTAACCTGGTGATTTTTATTTGATAATTGATGTAAACACATACTTTTTATTTCTTTAAGTCTTACAATTGGTATTTCACTTTCGTCTATCTTATCAACAAACTGTAAGCTATTGATGAGTATGGCTTAAAAACATTCGCAAGATGTTCAGCGAAAAGGTTAGCTTTTTCTTTCGGGTTACCGATCTATTTCTCACCTTGAGATTTCAAGGGCGAGTTTTGTAACTGCGGTCTTTTCAGGCGCTTGGCTGCTTTCCATAGCCAAAAATCGGTTGAAGCATCAGTCGTTAAATTCCTTAGGAATGTACTGAGTGAATCATTTTTGAACTGGTTTTTTAAGATTGTTGCTTATACGGTTAAACGTTGTTTTATCATCTGGAAACCTAGTATTTTGCCATTTTCTTCGAGCTCTTCTTTTTTCTATTATCAACTCTCTTATCTCTAAAGGATATTTTATTTCATTTTGCCTTCTATTAGAAAGTGTTGGAGTACTTTCTTCAGCGGCCTGTTGCACATCAGCAATAAATTGTTCCACTTCATGGTCAATTTGCTCCATTGTATCCATGGGAGATCTTAGATTTATAAAACTTAAAAGCCTTTCTCTAAAATCACTCCAGTTTCTTTTCTTATTTACAAGCTTTGGATTACTTTTTTCTAGTACTTCCGATTCACTTAGTGATAGAATCACTGGAGTATGATCTGATGACAGGTTTGTTTCCTTTAGCTACGAAAAAGTCAATAAGGTCTGGTATTTTGTTAGTATCGGAAAGCCAGTAAGTTGGCTTTAAGAATTCGCAATTGTATTTACGGCCTGCTTGGAAAAGTCTTTTGCCTTTTGTTGATATAAGTCTTGAACTCCAATGGGTGTGTTTCGCATTGAAGTCTCCACCAACAAGAAAGTCATGCCCAAGACAATTAAATAGATCTGTATAGTCATCTTCTATCGGGGAGCGCCTTGGCGGGCAGTATATAGCTGTTATCTTAAACTCATTCTTTTTCATACCAATACTAAGAGTTGTTACTTGCATATTTTCTCTAGTAATCTTTTGTGTGGGCTTTGTAACGATTTCTTAGTAATATTTTTTTAGAACGTTTCTCTTTTTCGGCCTTATGTAATTTTATGATTTGGGCCATTGGGTGATAAGACATGAGAAACAATGTTAATCATAATCCTAGTAACGCGTTTTTTTATTTAAAATGTATTTACTAACTACGATGTTGGCTCTGGGTTTGCGATAAAATTTTGTGCTTTATTAAATTGTAGGTTTTGGGCGTTATGGTTTTGTGTGAAAAGACTTAACGCCCCACTAGCACTGCATGTTGAGTATATTCGTCAGAGATAAGCCTTATTAATATCACAGTGCTATTGCTCTTTAAATAATATCCCATAAATGGTTTAAGTAGTATCCGTGATGATGGTAAGTGCGTTGGACTGTCATGCCAGAGGTCTTGGGTTCGATCCCTGCCTACGCCATCTAAAGTTTTTTCACGGGTATTGCCTCTTGGGAGGAATTGATCTCAAATTAGCCGTTTGGATTCAGCATATAAACTGTAGGTCCCCTTCATTCCTGATAACATTACTCACACACAGGAATGGTTGAGAGTTGTAAGTCACCAGGCTTCAGTTCTCAACGGATTGTCGCGCCACCCAATTTATTTATTTATTATAAATGGTTTAAGAGGTTTTAATCAACATCGGGCTTAGAGCAGGCACACTTAAATAATTTTAATTGAGTTAGAATCAACCAGAATTTGATGATCGATGACTGTCCAAATTGTCTATATAAATATTTTGCAGCCATTGAGATGATGAAAAACTGTGCTGAACAGTTGGATTGGTTGATTTAAAGTACATTTTATTAGAACACCGACCCTTGATGTACTGTCTTTTCAAAACACTTTGAACTTAGATTTCTCACTCTTATCGATTAATTTCCAAAAACATGAAGAAATGAAAGCTGTTTTTCTGTTTCTGTTCTGAAAAATGTTTGATTCAGCTAAGTTGATGCAGAAGGACAATAATATGAACAAATATATTTTGTGTGGCTCAATTATATCACCACAACTGTATGTGATAAAATAAATATTAAGAGTTAAGAGTTATGTCTGGGGGATTGGCAAATAATATACATTACGTTTGTGTGCTATATCTTCACCTTCACAGGCACACACACACATACAGATCCAGAGGCAAAAGCCAAACTAAGCCAAGTTAAATGAAATATATATTTACCATGGTGGAGAATGTCATACACTTTGAAATAATTCATACCTAACTCGAATCAATTTAATATACAGCAACAAAAGATATATAATAAAAAATTCAATTAAAAAATTGATTTTTAACACACCATCATCTAGATACTATCGAAATATACTATATGGACTTATCTAGTGGAATGCTAAAAATTATTTTTATTTTTCCTTTAATTAATCATGATGAATGGAAATGATATGCATCAGCAAAAAATATAGACTACTTGTTTATTTGCAAACATTGTTGGTAAATTGTTTTATCATTGATTTAAAAAAGCACACACAGTTTTGAAAACTAATGGAAGCTTAAAAATTCAATATTCATAGTTACCTACCTACATTCTACCTGTACTGAATTAAGGAATTAAAATGTGAATATAATAAAATTAATAATAAACTAAGTGCACTTTGCTCTTTGAGGATATGCATTCATTTTGTTGGATCATTTTGTTTATGAACAATTATGCCAGTTTTTATAAAGAATTATAGACATCATTTATAAATTATTTGAATTTCTTTATTTTATAATTTACACAAGGATCATTAAAAATTTATAAAACTATTGGAATGAAAATTAAATAAGAAGCTTAAAAGGATTTAGAAGTCAAGCATTTCGTTTATTTAATACTAATTTTTTTAAACAAGAAGTTTAATTTTTATAACAGGTATTTTTATTAAAAGTGTGGTTTCATATCTGAAAATACTTTTTTTGGAGTTTGTCTTTTTGACAGCTGTCACTTGATTTAATCTATTTCATAATTAATAGACTTGAACAACATTTGGAAATCGTGAAAATTTATTACCAACATAATGGTTTCGTTGCAATAAAGCCAACTATCGATTTCGTGTAGCCTTCAAGACCATGCGTTTATAATACCATTGTACTAAATTTTGTTGGTATTTGTAAAGTGGCTTGTCTCTTACATAAGCCCGAGATGATTGACGCCTTGAAAGAGAATATTAGGTGCGTTGTTGCTGACGTACGTCCCCAATTCCTGCAAATATTTGTCGATAATTTTGCAACTCGGCTAATATTTATTCTTGGCCATATCATTAAATTATATGCGGCTCATTTCTTCTTGAAACACCCTTTCTAAAATGTATTTCATTGTAAAAAAAGAAGACATTTCAATAGCGATGGGAAGCAATATCAGCCAAATATCCAGGATCTCCTGATCAATTTCTATATTTCCATCTTTAATCTATGGTGGAGCATAAGCATAGACGTTATCTTTCACTTTAAGTCTAAAATTGGTAAATCACAAATAAAACGATTAGGACATTTTTCTTGTCATCACTGAAGATGATTTTGTGTTCTGGGGCCTCTTTAACAAAACATTTTTCACTAGTTACTTAAAAATTTTGCAAAAAAATAACATCCTGCAAAGTGTAAAGATTATAAATAAGTAAGTATTTATAAATTCTTTGTTTTACCTTCAACAACTTTTCAAAAGAAACATTTTTTTTTATACTTTCAAATTCCACTGAAGATGGATACAATGTCCATGGATTAAACCTCCTTTACAAAAGCAAACTTTTTTGAAATTGAGATGAATCAAAAAAAAAAGAGGCTAGGATGACCTCCCCGTCTGCCGATTTGTATTTCTTATATAATATTTGTAGAGTCTCGTGTTTTGTTAAAAAAAATTTGTCAGTTGAAGTATTCTATAAAATTTTAAAATTACCAACAATATTTTGCATATATGAGGAAATAGTTTGATTTCAAAATCTATTTTTATCAATATTAGTAGCATTTGCGTACTTTTTTTGTCAATTTTAATTTTTTGTATCAAAAAAAATGAAATGAAAAATATTTTTAAATGAAAAAATTTAAAAATATATTTAAATCATAAATCATTTTTACCAACTCATATTAATTTTTGTTTAGGTTTGAATTTTTAACTTTCCATAGGAAGTTATTGTAATGGGTCCGATTTGTCAAACTAAAAATTTTGACATTTCTCGACGTTTCAAGGTCATTAGAGTCGGAATAAAAGATTTTTATTAAGATGTCTGTGCGTTCGTGTGTACGTACGTTCGCAACATTTTTTTTGTCGTCCATAGCTCAAGAACCAGCAGATATTTTGATTTCAAATAAATTTTGTTATACAGGTAATAAGGCAGAAAGATGCAGAAAGGGCTCTCAAGAAAATTGCGTGGGTGGTTTTTTTACCATAGCAGTTTGAAAAAAAGATGAAAATGTTGGTTAACCCTAAATATCTTACGAACCAAAAACGCTGGAGACTTAAAATAAATTTTATATAATATATTGTAACGTGATATTAAAGAAGTTTATTTTTTGAAAAGAAAATCGTTTTAACGGTTTTTTTTATAAATCAAAAAAGTGAAAAAAAATGTCACCTCCAAAATTTTACGACTAAAATACGATTTCATCTCCAAAACAATTTTGTGCAGCGAAGAATAATACTGTTGACATCTGATACAATTTTGAGAAAAATCGAATTGACAGTTTTTTTTACAAAAAATAAAAACCTAAAAAAAAATTTATAAAAGTTGGTAAAAATTGATTTTCGAATCAAATATCTTTTCAAAAATTGTAGATATTGGCTTTACTTTACTTTTATCTTTCAAAAAATATTGTTGTTAACATTCAGTAAAATTTTGAAAAAAATCGAATTGACAATTTTAGTACAAAAAATTAAAAACCTAAAAAAAATTAACAAAAGTTGGTAAAAATTGATTTTCGACTCAAACATCTTTTCAAAAATTTGAATGTTGGCTTCAAACTAATGTTATCTTATAAAAAATATTGTTTTCAACATTCAGAAAAGTGTTGAGAAAAATCGAATTGATAGTTTTCTTACAAAAATAAAAACCGAAAAAAAATTAATAAAAGTTGGTAAAAATTGATTTTCGACTCAAATATATTTTCAAAAAATTGAGATAATAGCTTCTTTCTAATTTTTACTTATAAGAAATATTGTTTTTAACATTCGATAAAATTTTGAGAAAAATTTAATTGACAATTTTTTTTACAAAAAATAAAAACCTAAAAAAAAATGTATAAAAGTTGGTAAAAATTGATTTTCGACTCAAATATCTTTTCGAAAATTGTATATATTGACTTTAAACTACTTTTATCTTATAAAAAAATATTGTTGTTAATATTCAGTAAAATTTTGAAAAAAAAATTCGAATTAACAGTTTTTGTACAAAAAATTAAAAACTTAAAAAAAATTAACAAAATTTGGTAAAAATTGATTTTCGACTTAAATATCTTTTCAAAAATTTGAGATAATAGCTCCTTACTAATTTCTGCTTATAAAAATATTGTTCTCAACATTCGATAAAATTTTGAGAAAAATCGAATTGAAAGTTCTTTTTACAAAAAAATTAAAAACCGAAAAAAAATTAACAAAAGTTGGTAAAAAATGATTTTCGACTCAAATATCTTTTCAAAAATTTGAGATAATGGCTTTAATTTACTTTTGTCTTTCAAATAATATTGTTGTCAACATTCAGTAAAATTTTGAAAAAATCGAATTGTCGGTTTTTTTTACAAAAAAATTAAAAACCGAAAAAAAAATTAACAAATGTTGGTAAAAATGGTTTTCGACTCAAATATCTTTGAGATAATAGCTTCTTACTAATTTTCACTAATAGAAAATATTATTTTCAACATTTAAAATTTTGAGAAAAATCGAATTGACAGTTTTCTTACAAAAAAATAAAAACTTAAAAAAAAATGTATAAAAGTTGGTAAAAATTAATTTTCGACTAAAATACCTTTTCAAATATTGTAGATAGTGGCTTTAAACTACTTTTATCTTTCAAAAAACATTGTTGTAAAATTTTGAAAAAAAAATCGAATTGACAGTTGTTGTACAAAAAATTAAAAACCTACGAAAAAATTAACAAAAGATGATAAAAATTTACTTTCGACTCAAATAGCTTTTCAAAAATTAAAAATATTGGCTTCAAATTTATTTTATTTCACAGAAAATATTGTTTATGATATTCAGTATTTTTTATTAAAAAATCCAACAGTCCTTTTTTTCATAAAAAAAAATCTACAAAAAATAGTACGCAAATTTGGTAAAAATTGATACGAGTACATATAGACAACCTTTTAAGCAAGACGAATCGACAGACGGGATGGAAAGTTATCAGTGTGGGTCGCATCCCAGTCTCTTTTTTTGTTTTTAGTTTTCGACAGCTTTTCGAAACAAACTCTTTTATGCAAATAAACATTTCTCTTTTATAAAATTTACGTTTGGTGAAACATAATTTGCTAAGTAAAAATGCAAAGTTGAAAAGTGATTAGATTTTGGTGAAATAAGGGCCTGGTGTTAACTGAACTTTAGAAGATTGATAACAAATCGACAAAGCTGGATTTTCGTCAACAATACGTGGTACAAAATCACTATTCTCATTTTTTACCGAGGCATATTCTTACAATGAAATGTCTCAAGGACTTAAATTCTGTTACTAGTTTGCCTATTGTCGGGCGAGAAGAACTTCAGTTTTTTTAACTGTTTCTGCATCAAGTTCACTATAATTGCGAAGCAATTTAACAATTTAGAGAATGTAATTCACGTTGGAACTCGTCAAATGTCAAAAAATGATGGCTTTAAAAGAGGCAACTGTACGTAATAGGATCATCTCATAAGCAACTTCAGCTAATACTTAACATCGCAGAACAGGTAACTTTTTTAAATTTTAAGCACTTTTCGGTGCGACTTATCATTTGAAAACTTGCAAAAGCTCATCATATCATGGGACTCTGCAACCCATTTTTAAAAAACCGATGTGGGCACTATAATTCACAGAATCTGTCATTTAACAATCTTCGAAAGTTCTGAATTAGTTCGAAAAATATCCAAAATGATTCACTTATTTCTTTATATTTATTTTAATACCTCAGTAAGCTATTGTATTTATGTGATTTGTAATTTAATAATGACTTGTATTAAACATTAAAAAAAGTAAGAATAAAATTAAACATAGTCCATATAAATTGGAATCAACTATTAAAAACTCAAAAACAAAACTCTTTCGAATACATTTTTTAACAAATAATCAATAGATTTTCTTAATTCATGAAAATTTAATTTAAAACACAAACTAAATCTTCCTTTTGTTCAATAAGATTTAATTGAGTTTATTTCATATCCTTTGTTTTTCCAAATTGTTGCCTCAGATTTACCTTCCAATAGTGACACCGTTACAGGAACTGTAATAAATAACGTCATCCCTATCAAAGCTGTCTCCAAACCAAAAATAATTTTTATATCTCGTCTGGACCCAGTTACTACGCCAGAAGATATAACTTCCCACTTAGTATCTACCAAGAGCATACCTTCCAGCTCATCTATCAGGTGTACTAAGATCAGTAAACCAAAAAGCTTTGTTTCCTCTTTTAAATTAATAACGAATCCCACTTACTTTGACTCTATTTGCAACCCAAATATATGGCCCGAAGAGACTTTAGTCAAAGAATTTACTCAAATTCAAAAACAGGGTGTTTCTTTGAAAAATAAATCAAAAAACTTAACAGGCTTACGCTCTTCTACCAAAACGTAAGGGGACTTCGTAGCAAGACTACTGACATTTTTCTTAACTCCCAATCATTTCCACACGACGTATTCGTTTTGACAGAAACGTGGCTTAATTCAAGCTTTTCCGACACAGAACTTTTTAGTCAAGAGTTCGAAGTTTACAGAAAAGATCGTCATGTTGGTAATGCAAAGGATTTAGGTGGAGGTGTTCTCATAGCGGTAAAAAATACATATTTTTCTTCTTCTGTATCTTTTCCATTTGTATTATCAATTGAACTGGTATGTGTAAAGATAATGGTACAGACTAAGACTTTTTTCATTTTAAACGTTTACATTCCTCCAAAAAGTTTGGAGTCTGTTTATAACGATCTCTCCTTGGCATTAGACTATCTTATACATTTGTCCAGCTCTGACACCAATATCTTACTTTTAGGTGATTTTAATTTACCACACATTGACTGGATTCCATCCGAAGACGAATCCTGCCTTGAAGCCTCTCCTTCTTCTTCACAAATGGAACTATCTCTTCTCGATAAAGTCCTTCTTACTGACTTACAGCAAACAAGCTGTATTAAAAACTCAAAAAATCGAATTCTCGATTTAGTCTTTTCTTCTGACGCTATTAGTACTCTTGTTCTAGAGTCTAGATCAGGAATTACTAATATTGACAAATATCACCCCCCTTTGGACATTTTTTTTGACTTAAGTAATCACCTTACTAATCACAGTAATTCTTTTGATTGCTTATATAATTTTGATTTCAGAAGAGCCAATTTCCAGCAGTTGTCTGAAGATTTAACCATTTCTGGAATTGCTGATACACTAGCATTTTCTAACATTGACGAAGCAGTTTCAACTTTTTATAGGATCCTTAATTGTTGTTTTGAAAAAAATGTACCGATAAAGAAATCAAGAAATACAAACTTTAGCCATCCTTGGTACACGAAAGAATTGCGTTTACTGCGTAACAAAAGAAATAAGGCATGGAAAACGTATCTCAAAACTCTGTCTCCAGTCAACTTCTCTTTTTATGTTGAACTCTTTAACCAATTTAAATCTCTTTCTAATTATTTATATGCTTGTTATGTTACTGATATGGGCACCTCTTTGAAAGAGAATCCTAAAAAATTTTGGAATTTTGTAAACTCAAAGAAAAAATCAGATGGCTTTCCAGTTATCTTCAATTACAAGAACCTTTCGTTAGATAAAACTTTTGATATCTGTAACGCTTTCGCGACGAATTTCCGTGAGTCATTTGTTAATAGCCCTCAAGAAGTTGATGAAGTATATTTTCATAATAATCACACTTTTTCGCAAACTAGCTGTAGCCACATACCTGTACTACAGAGTACGGTCCTTGATCTTTTATCTACGTTGAATGATGACTGCACAGCCGGTCCTGATGGTATTCCCCCGATAGTACTAAAAAAGTGTAGTAATGTTTTAGTTGAACCCCTTACGTTTTTATTCAAACTTTCCCTAAAAACAGGCAAATTTCCCAGTATATGGAAGAAGTCATTTCTTACACCAATTTTCAAGAAAGGTAACAAGTCGGATATAAGCAACTACAGGCCCATTGCAAAGCTTTCTTGCATTCCTAAAGTATTTGAACAAGTTGTTTGTGAAAGCGTAGCATATTTTAGTAAAAATATCATTTGCGAACAGCAACATGGTTTTGTGAAAAAAAGATCAACCGTTACTAATCTCCTCACATTCTCAAACATATGTTCAAACGCTTTAGAACAAGGTTATGAAGTTGACTGTGTATACACTGACTTTTCTAAAGCTTTTGACCAACTAAGCCACGAAATTATTTTATTTAAACTTAAGGCTCTTGGTTTTCCACCATTTTTCTTAGCTTGGATTAAGTCATACCTTGAAAACAGATCCTACGAGGTAAAATTTAGAAATTGTCATTCTGAACCTTTCGTTGCTCAATCTGGTGTTCCCCAGGGAAGCCATCTTGGCCCTTTTCTGTTTATCCTGTCTATTAACGACGTATCGTCATGTCTACGCTCAAGTGAACTTCTTATTTTTGCTGACGATATGAAGATTTTCAAAATAATAAAGTCAAACCATGATCGTATTCTTTTACAAGCCGACATTGATAGTTTCACATTTTGGTGTGGGAAAAATAGCCTCTTACTCAACCCTTTAAAATGCCAGACTATAACTTTCACTAAAAAACTAATCAGTAACGTATTTGACTACTGTATATCACAGCAAAAACTCTGTCGTGTCTCCACATTTAAAGATTTAGGTGTACATTTCTGTTCCAACTTAGAGTTTACACATCACATCAATGTTATTGTTAATAAGGCAAGTTCTATGCTTGGTTTTATAAAACGCTGGGCAAAGGAGTTCAATGATCCCTATGTTACCCTTTCTTTGTATAATTGCCATGTTCGTCCTTATCTTGAATATGCTTCGCAGGTATGGACTCCCTATTACGAAATTCATAGAAAACGTATTGAATCAATTCAACATAATTTCATTCGCTTTGCTCTAAAAGGTCTTCCTTGGGAAGATCCCTATGATCTGCCTCCCTATGAACATCGTATTCTACTTCTTCAAATGCAATCTCTCCATCAAAGGCGTGTTAATAATGACTTAGTATTTTTTCATCAACTCATTAATGGTGAAATTGATGCACCTTATTTGCTATCTTGTGTACATTTGAATTACCGGGGCGGAACTCATCACCTGCGCACGTTTGATTTTATACATATTGACTTCCATAGAACTAACTATGGCAAGAATGAAGCTTTAAGTCGAATGAGCATTTTATATAACTTAAACTGTTCATCGATAGATTTAAATTTAAATAAGGTGGGATTAAAATCATTGTTTAGAACCAGTGCTCCACTATCGTAATTTTTTGTTCTGTAATAGTTAAATGCTAATTTTGTTTTGTATTTTGTGCGTGTGTTAGGCTATATTTGTATTATTTTTTACTAACAACTAACACATGCACTTATGATGAGCCTCTGATCGTAGTTTGACGCTTGCTATAAGCTTACTACTTTCTGAAATTCTGAAGTGTAAAAAAAATTAATTTAATGTCGATTATTATTTGCTATACTAATAAAAGAAACTTAAAGCAAACATATTGTGATATTTTAAATTTAATATGTTAAAATATAACACAACCAAACTACTGCACTTTAACTTATAAACCTCTTACCTTTTATGCTTGTTGCTTTAATGCTTTAGAAAATGCTTGATTAAACTTTTGCCTCTCTGTATATGTACATATGTAGTCCTTGTAGTCCTTTAGAAGTAGATCAAAAATATTTAATTGTTCTGCTTCTTCGTTCTCCTTAGACAATAAATTTGTTCAAATTATTGAAGAAATCATTAAAAAAAAACAGATATTCTCTAGAATAAAATGTTTAAATTGACTTCATTTAACTTTACATATTGACTAAAACTTTCTACTTTAGTTAAACATTCGAATTGTATTAATTTAAGAAAATAATTATAAAAATCTGTTTTCTATAGCTTCAATAATTTGAACAGATAAATTGATATAAAGCCTTTAAGAAATTAAATGTGACATAAAATTGTAAAATTGTTTGAATATTTAAAAATATTTTTATGTATGAACACAAATTTCAATACGTTTTTTTAGGTGCTTCGGAATGTGCCAATGAAAGACTCCGACCATATAATGGTTCGTGTTATCTATTCGTATCATATCCAGAAGCTGACTGGGGAACAGCTCAACAAGTCTGTAATGGCATGGGTGCTAAATTATCATCTGTCTCTTCTGCCGATGAGCATAAGTAAGTTATGAATGGACAAGTTTTTTTGAATTCTATTCTACAAAAAGATCATTTTTATTCTACTTATAGATTTATTACTTCAAATATTCGAAATCACATCGATTATTCACCACAGCTCGTTTATTGGCTTGGAGCTGAATTAGAGAAGAGTGGCCAATTTGAATGGATCGATGATACTAAGATGAACTTTCAGGTATTAAAAAACTTAGCAGACTCATTTTCTGAAAACAAATACATTTTATGTAAGATTCTACTTAGGTTTCGGTTTGAACAAGATTCAAGATAAAAATAAGTTTCTACTTGGTAAAGTTTCTTCTCAATCTTGAAAATGTTTTAAATCTTTAGTAATGGAAAGTGCCTTATGTCACTTTCGTGGTATTTTCCATGGATTCCCTTTAAAACTATAGAAATTAAATCGTAAACTAAATGTGACACTTTCAAACTTGTACATGGTTCAAATATTTCGTTCATTAATGCTGTTTTCTTACTTATTTATCAATTAGCAAAAACTCCAACAAAATTGTTACTTTCACAATTAATTTACAACTAATTAAAAACATACTACTGACCTAATTACATTTCCATCAGAAAATTTTGCTTTACTAAGTTTCCCTTTATCGATTGAAAACTCATTTCTGTATAAAGCAACAGGAACCACTGCAATTACAGAAATATACACAAATGTTTCATACACATATAAAGTCTTTCATTTCCATTAAACACCAACTTTCATCACAGCTATGTACAGTTTCACAACTTCACCATCATTTAATTATTTATATCCTTAGGGTTGGTTACCGGGACAAGGCCAATTTGATCAAATCCCCCACGATCCCACATGCTTGGGGTTGCAATGGAAAATGTCACCAACCCCCATGCTGCCATCCGGTCTTTACTGGCAGTCACAAAAATGCAACAGAGTTGGCGGCTATGTCTGCAAGAAACCCAAAGAGTCCTTTAGTGAATATGCTCTAAGTAACTCGACAGTAATGGGAACCGAAGGAAGACTTATCTCACCAGGTAAGACAATGCAAAAAAACTCCCCTACCTTTGTACATTTTAATCCTAACTATAATTGAATGCTAAGCTTACCCCAATGCATATCCGCACAACATCGACTATTGGATTCACATAAGAGCACCTGAACGAACTCGCATTATAGTGCAATTTCAAAAGATTGACCTGGAAGCACAGGACGAGTGTCTGTACGACTTCATTAGCATTCAAAACTACGAGTTAGTATCGAAAATCTCTCTCGAACCGGGCACAAATCCCATCCCGATGGCCATGTTCGCTGATGAACGAGAATTTAATGAAGTGCAATACGAAAGTAATCACTTCCCATCATATACCAGGCGAACACGAAGTCTACCACCAGAAGTGAACTTGAACCTTCACAGTGTAAGCTCAACCAACCCCGATGAGGATTTAATGGATCGCCTCAAAATGCAAATGAGAACTGTGCCAGATTCGGTGGCGTCCGCGTCAATCGCGGATATCCTATACAAAAGATTGCAACAAGATGACAGCGAAACCTTCAACTCGGCAGCAAAAGCAACAGCAGATGACAGTAACAGTGTCAGGAAAAAATCACAACACCCACCACTATCTCCATCGCTAACACCAGCAGCGCCATTGAACGACAATGAAAACCACGCAAATAAAGTACTATTAAATCCAAAACGACATCGTCGAAAAAATCTGCCGGAAATTGAAAATAAATTACCACAACATCGTAAAGAGGAACAGAAACAGAAACAGAAACGGCAGCGGCAACAGCAGCGCCATCATCATCAGCAGAAGCAGGAGCATCATTTAAGTAAGCGCAGCACCAATCTGAGGACGATTCCTCCTGCTGACAATGCACAATCGTTTTTGCCGTACGTACGCTGGTGCGGATCGCACGACTCGAATATGTCGAAATTCGATTTTGTGTCCAGCTCGAATCAGGTCGTCCTCAATTTTCACAGTGACTACTCGGTGACGGGCCTGGGGTTTGCAGCCGTTTGGAAAGCAATCGATATGTCCGGCTGTCCCATGCAAACTCTGACCTCGCGAGAAGGCACCGTTTTAAGTCCAAATTATCCGCATTTTCTGTTGAACAATTTGAATTGTGCGTATGTCATTCAAGCGCCGATGGGTCGACGTGTCTGGTTGGAATTTATTGAGTACGATTTGCTGACCGATACTTTATTGGAGGTGGACATTGGAAATGGTTATTTTCGACCCTTTCGGACGAGAAATCATGTGAATGAAGGTATTTTCGTGAGCATTCGAGAGCAAATCCGAGTTCAGCTGCGGACCGGTCAGAGGCCACGTGGAAGGGGATTTCAAGCTGTTTACCATACAGGTGAGTGAGCATTTGGATTTAACGTAGATAGAATTTAAATTCTTTGAAAACTTGTTATAATTTGAATAGGAATTCTGATGATTAATTATTGATGAAATGATTTAGTATTTATTTTTTATTTGGTGGAAGGATGATTTGATGAACATTTTATCGATTTCGAAAAGGATTGAGAGAGACAATTATTTTTGTTTGAGTGAGCATGAAAATTGCAAATTTTAATGGTTACTTCGAGAAACCATGAAATTTCCACCGCTTTCGGTAGCCTAACAATTCAAGCTGCTTACATTCTTTAAAGGAATACAAATGTTAACAAAAATTGTAGAGTAGTCTATTTTTTTATTGTAAATCCCCTTACTGCATGATTTTTTTTTCTTCATGAAAAAAATATATGTGATAGTTAATTATAATTAAAAAAACACGTGTTTCAGGAATTTAGTGGAAAGTGGAGAATTTTGCGATTTCCGGTTTGGATCATATATGGCACATTGAGCAGAAATGAAACAAAACATTTTTCAATAAATTAAATCAACTATTTATTCAAAAAATTATGTAGTATGGAATATCGTGAAACAGTTTCTTTTCTCATTCAAACAAAGATTTACTTTGCATTTTCAGCACTAAAAATAAGATCTTCCAGGGCAGTCTGGAACAAACAGGAAGGTGATCTAATTGATCAAATCGAACGTCCTGCGATGGCATTATGGCAACAGGTCCCTTCAATTTCTTCAATTGAAGATTATTCTCCATGACATAAGAGGGTCGTCCACGTTTGTTTGTTGTACTTGGTTTGCTGGAATGGCATAAATCTTCGGCTATCGCGCACTTAAAATCTGCTAGTGGCAGCCACGCCTTAGAACCATCAAGCGTTCGTCTGTACAATAGCCACGCATTCACGGCTGTCATGTCGATCATGTGGAAGAATATTTCGTGGTAAAATTTTTTTGATCTAATTTGTATTCTATAGTAGCCAAGAAGAGCATCCAACAGATCAACTCCACCCACATGCCGATTATATGATATGACAGCCTTTGGACATGATACAGTTTGGTAGCTCATTTCTTTTTTGTTGAAGCGTTGGACTTCAGAAGACGGTTTGCTACCGACATATGTCGAAGCAAGGTTCACAATTCTGTTGTCAAACCATGTTACCACAGGTTATCCAGGTTATCAATTGTCACCAGTTTTTCCACAGTTGCACCTCTTCCTTTTTTTTCAATTCCTTTTCGGTAGGAACTTTATATCCCGGAATTCGATCGGCTTTTATTGTTCCTAGCGGTAAAATCGCTTTCTTTGCAAGATAAGTCAACAGCGGTAAGGACGTGTACCAGTTGTCAAAGAATAATTTGTAGTTGAATCCGTCGGGAATAGTTCTCGCCAGTCGAACAACAACGTCACTGGATGTACTAATCTTTGGCAAATCGGTTACCAACTGTACATGTCCTTGGGCTCCAGTATAAAATTCAAAGTCGTAGCTGAATCCAGAGCTACTACTGAGAACAAAATTTTGATATCCCCATTTGTGTGTTTTTGTTTTGGTTGGTATGATTTGTTTTGCTTTTGGTTGGTATGATTTGTTCATCTACTGGCATATACTCTTCTCTAGGGACAGTAAGGAGTCTCTGCCTTGTTTGGTCCAAGAATGGTCTTATTTTGTGAAGGGGATCATGTCCTGGTTGTCCTTTGGGTACTTGCGTCGAGTTGGTGTTGAAATGTATGAATCTTTTTATTTCTTCGAAGCGGTTACATGCCATTACAGAGTTAATTTTTGGGTAACCTATGCTTTCATTCCAATAAAACCTAGTTGATGGTAACTGTACGATGGACATGTACAGGCATATTCCAACAAACTGTTCAAGTTCAATTGCTGTAATATGCGCAATCTTTTCGGCACGTTTTTTCACAGGAGTATCGGATAGTTTCTTGCTCTATATATTTGAACATTTCGTCTGTAAACAAGTACTTGTAGAATTGTACTGGCGTATCCAAGCTCCTTATTTCCTCAGGTAATGTCCTATCACCTGTGAATGCGGTTTCATGATCACCTTTTTCCAAAAGCCCATCCCGCCATCGGGGTTTTTCAGCTCTCGCACTTCTACTTGAGGGAGGTATCATCTGGGATAGGAAATATTATCCTCTAATTCCCAATCGGATTCATCAGACTCTGGAATATATATATAGGCGAAAGATTTTTGTTCACCTCGTGCTCATCATCCGATAGATCTTCGTCATTGCTGTTGTCGGGAAAATTTAGGATAGTAGTATGGATACCTCCGTAAAACCGATGTGGGTCCATATCTGAATTCTGTAATGTTCGTATATAAATAACTACGAAAACAAATTATGACCATTTTTTAACTCTACCTTACTTCCACTTAAAAAACTGCAATTTTATAAAAAAAAATACACTTTTATAGTAATCCGTTATGTGCAACGTATTCCAATTAAATTATCACGATCGTTTGATTCCTATTGTAAATACAATTCCTTATATATGAATGCCCTTATTGTACATAACCTAGGGCAATATACTCGTACAGGAAGTCGTAAAATAAAATAATTAAAAAGTAACTAGGGGTGTTGCCAGCAGTTTGTTTTTTATGGGACACGTAAATATGTATGAATGTAGGTAAAAAAAAATATTCAACTTTTGTGCTCTTATTGCACGTTGGTTCAAATGAACGTATATTTCTGCATGGTGTGCCATATTTGATCCAAACCGTTTTTTCAACTTATAAGTACTTGTTACTTCGAAAAAATTCACATTGTCAATAATATTGATACAGGTACATTTTTTTTCAATCACTGCATTTTATTTTTATGTTTTTAATACAATTTTGAATTTCTCAAACACGCATTTCTCCTACTGCACCCTTTGTGACGAGTTTGACGGAAAAATGAGTTGCCGAAACTCGTTCACAGATGGCGTTTATCAATAAAATTTAGAGCGTTTATGTTACTAATTTCACACTGTATGTACAAAACAACAGAATTAGTTGAAAACTGGAAAATATCGACAAAAATACGGTTTGGCTCATATATGAGCCACCATGCAGTAAAGGGATATTAAGCTTTCTAATAGGTACATGAAAACTCTTAATTCCTTTCACAAATCATCGGGCTGTCAATTTATTCAGCAAACTCAATATTTTTATCGTGGTCTGCTAACATTTTCTCCCGAAATTGGAAGTCGGTCACCGTAACTTTTCGTTTGTAATTCTCTCGGCAATAACAAGTTTACTGAAAAATTTGCGTCTAAATATTCGATGTACTCGTATGATAAAGCTGTGTCAGTGACACAACATGATAGATTCTACGTTAGGATTTTGGTTTACACCCAAACAATATCAGACTGACTCAAGATTTGAAGGCGATGTTGCATTTGAAGCGTCTTACGTTCTCCGGTTATGCTCTGGAGAAGAATCTCATTTTTGGCTTAGTGGGTTCGTCAATATTAGCAAAATTTGAGTTGTTGGTCGACTAAAAATCCACATTGGCTTTATAAACCACCAGTTAATGTGCAAAAAATAAATTTCTAACGCGGTTTGTATCCGTCATCTGTATCTGCGCCATATTTTCTAGTCGACAATAACGATCGTTACGTTACTGTGAGTAAGTTTGAGGCAGCCATTGCCTTTAAGCCAATAGTGAACGCATATTAGTGACCGAAACGTGTGGCCGACTCCAACGATTCGACTGCTGCAAACGTACCCAAAGATATGTACGAATTCGAGTTCCATTCATAAATGTTTAAATTATACTGCTAACCGATATCAAAGCTTCTAAAATATCCCAAATTATTTGCGATTTTTGTTTAAAAAAAAGTTGTAAAGATCTTATTGGAAAATCCTTTATACACATTTTTAGGGATATCAAGCTTTAAGCACCTTCTTGAATTATGTAAACTCCACGATTTTCACGTTTCACTAGTAACTCTATTAAAATAATGCCTCCAGTAACTTAATTAAAAAATAAAAAACATTATTTATCATTTATTAGTTTTTGTAGGTTTCCGTGTTTTGTAAAAAAGTTATCAATTGAATTTCTCTAAAACGTTGACTTAGCAACAAAACTTTACATATGATAAAACAAGGTTGATGTCAATATTTGTTTTGTACTCGACATTCAAAAACCAAATGTTTGATCAATTCTACCAGCATTTTTAGAACGTTTGCATTTTAATTTTATATTTATTTATTTTTTATTTATATTTTTAATTTTCTAAAAAGGTTTTTAAACAACACAATTTGCATAAAGGAAATAATTTTTCTTAAAATTTTAAATAATATTTTTTAATATTTTAATATTTTGTGTAAGGTAAAATTAGCTTAAAAGCAATTATTCAATTTTTAAAAAGATATTCGAGAAAAAAATTATTTTTTACGAACTTTTAGTAGTGTTTTTTAAGGTTTTTAGTTTTTGCCAACACAAGCGTCACTTCGATTTTTCTCTAAATCTTACCAAATGTCAAAAACGTTATTCTTTGTAACATAAAATTATTTTTAAGGTAAAATTTTGTCCGTAAATTATTTGAATTGATAAATATTTTTTCTTATATACTCGTAAAATACTAATTTGTTTTGAAGTCGCTAGCGTTATTGGTTCGTAAGAAATTTTTGGTCAAGCCAATTTTTTTTTTTTTTTGCAATATGGACGACGAAAAAAGCTTCTTGAACGTACGGACGTACAAACGTGCGTACATTCACACACACACTCAGATCTAGACTCTAGTAACCATGAAACGTCAAGAAATATTAAAATTTTTCAATTCGATAAATCGGACAGTTTACAATAACCCCTAGGAAAACTTTAAAAGGACTCGCACATGTTTCTCGAACTATGTCCAATACCAAAATAGATCAAAAGATGTCAAGCAGTTCAAAACACTTCAGAAGATGATTAATTTTTGTACAAATAAAGTCAAATGTCAGTTTTTTTTTTATATTTGACATTGTTGAAGCAAAGAAATTGAAAACACAAGTCAATGGGTCCAATTAAATTACCAAAACTAGCTAGTCTCAGCTTAAACAAGACAGATCATAATTGAACTTTTTTAAAACATGTAGATTAAAAAAAAAAGATTAAATTTTAATACCTGGAAGCTTTCAATAAATCAATGAGAACTTCATGCCCTGTAACCATTTTAAAGGGTAAAAAGAAACCTCATTGATGGCGCAAAGAACTAGAACCATTCAGAAAGAGATGTCGCAAACTCTTCAATAGATCTAAGTACACTAGATCTCCTTCTGACTGGAACTTATACAAACACGCTCTAAGGCAATATAAAAAGAATTATGGAAGAGTAAGAGGTCTTCTTGGAGAAACTGTTGTGGTAAAATAGAAAATACTTCAGAAGCCTCAAGACTCATTAAAATTCTCTCAAAAAGTCCAACAATTCTTAGTGCTTTAAAGACAGAAGCAGGTACGTGGACTATCACAGATGAAGAATCTCTTAATCTGTTATTAGACACCCACTTTCCAGGTAGCACTAACATACTCAACGACTTAAAATCATAGTCTCAAGCTTCTACAAGCGATTTAATTGATCTAATAACGCGGGAAAAACTGCAATGGGCCATAGAAAGCTTTAATCCATATTAATCTCCAGGACCAGACGGAATCATTCCGGGCTGAACTACAAAATGCTAAGACATGCTAAGACATTCCACCATTGGAAATCATTCTGACAAGCAGTTGAGATATATTCCCTAAGCCTGGAGAATGGCAAATGTAGTCTTCATTCCTAAAGCAGGGAAACCCGACTAATCAGCCTATCATCCTTCCTTCTTAAAACCTTGGAAAGATTGATTGAAATTTACATCAGACATAACATAAAACCATGTCTCATTTTCACAGCTCAACATGCTTACTTTAAGGAAAAATCAGTAGAATCAGCACCTCACTCGCTGGTACGTACTATTGAACATTCCCTCGAATACAAAGAATATAACTTAGTAGTGTTCCTAGACATTGAAGGCGCTTTCAACAACGTCAGCTTCCAGCAATGGATAAGCTAAGATAAGAGAAATCACTCATAGATCTTATAAGTCGCATGATCAAAAGCAGGACAATAATTTCTCACATGAGAAGTTTTACTACCACCAGATCGGTGAATCGAGGTACTCCCCAAGATGGGGTCCTTTTGCCTCTTTTATGGAACATGTTAGTAAACGACCTACTTACATCATTGGAAGCAGAGGGTTTCAAGGTGATTGCCTATGCTGACGGCGTTGCAATATCTGTATCTGGAAAACATCCCCAAGTTCTTTCGGAACTCCTACAAAATGCCTTAAATAGGCTAACAAAATAGGCTAAGCAATGTGGTTTGGACGTCAATCCACATAAAACAGAACTAATACTCTTTTCGAGAAGGTACAAAATTCCTCAGATTAGCCCGCCCAAGATTAAAGCAAAACCATTAAGCTTTTCGGACCAAGCTTAATATTTAGGGCCCATTTTCTCCCAACAATAGCCCACTGGCTATACACTTCGGTAATAAGACCGATACTCATTTATGGAGTTTTCGTATGGTGGACCACACTGGACAAGATGGTAAATCTAAATAAGCTCATCAAAGTCCAGCGGTCAGCAGGTATGTGCATCACAGGAGCACTTCGCTCAACACCAACCGCAGCACTGGAAGTGCTTTTAAACCTAACACCTCTTGACATCTTCTCCAAAATTGTGGCAGCCAACACATGCGTGAGGCTTAGAGCCACCTCTCAATGGAACAGTAACAATACTGGACATACTACTATTCTAGACAATTTCAGATCTATTCCAGATCGCTTAGACTATACCACCCAAAAATGGTATTCGGTAAAAGCTTCCATGTGTCCATCCCTTAAAGATCCTTCTGGGAAGAAGAGAGACCCCTGGAAGACGATGAGGTACACTTCTATACAGACGGTTCACGGACCCATTACGGAGTTGGAAGTGGTATCATTCGGAACAACTGAATCTCAGTCTATCATACAGACTTCCCAATCAATGCAGTGTATTTCAGTCAGAAGTAATGGCGATTAAAGAAGCACTATCCTGGCTCAAAGAAACCGTTATATCTTGCAAGGATATACGAATCTTCTCGGACAGACAAGCCGCTCTTAAATCTCTCGCGTCTATATCCACAAACTCTCAAATAGTCCACGATTGTCGATCATCTCTGAATGAGATGACAGAACAGTTTAATATTCACCTCATTTGGGTGCCGGGCCACAGTGACATTCCGGGAAATTGCTCGACAAAAACGGAACACTTCTGCCTAATGTTAGACAAAAACATAACATAGCAGACATTGTATAAGCTCTACAATTGGAGTAATAACAGGAAACTGCCTAATAGGAAGACATGCTCTGAGGCTAGGGGTCTACGCAAATGACTTCTGTAGAAGCTGCATGGACGAGGAGGAAGAGGAAACAGTCCAACACCTTCATTAGAAGGAATAATTTTCTCGGTATTCCCTTCTTCGATAATACCAGTGAACTGGCAACGATTGACACAAAATGTCTCTCTAACTTTATTAAAAGTACAAAAAGGTTTGTTTAAGTTCATTACTCTCCTATGAGTAACCTCATTAGTGGTATCACAATGGACCCTTGTGGTCTAGGTGAGTCAATGACATCTGGACAGCCACTCCAACCTAACCTAACCTAATACCTGGATAATTCTAGCCTGACTTATGTTTTCAGCTTTAGTTTACTTATTCATTTTGTCCTCGGTTGAAACTGAACATTTACAGCGAAGTGAGAAACTTTTCAAAGCACCTTGAAAAGGTTAGCTTGAATTGATTTTAGCTACTGGGAACCCACACTTGTGCATTTTTCTGGTACATTACAAGTCAATGACACCTTAAGTCTATAGAAGCCTTTTTAATTAATGAACTTCTTAGGATATCGTTGAGGTAAAATAATTCCAAAACTCCGATATGGGTGTAGTCGTTACCCTTAAAGGCGTCAGGATACAAATGTTTTAAATTCTCAGTTTGGATTTATGCTAAAACGGAATATGGACTAGAGTTTATATACGATAGTTTCATTTTACATTTTTGTATAATATAGTGAAATCCAAGTAAGCTCAGATATCTCAAAACTATTTACATCATCTGGTCAGAATTACATTTCCTCGCCAACTTGTTAGGAGTCCTTTAAAAAGGTATTGTAAAGCCAGTGAAATTTGTTTTGTTTCGAAACCCAATCATTAAAAGCATCATTATAAATTTCAGAACGTTTTTAATACATTTTTGTAATCTTCCTCGTATTAACATGGCCATAATTGCATTGTACCTAAAGAAAATAAAGGAGGTGCAAAGATCTTGATATTTTTCTAACTTAAGTTATTTTTTACATATGTAAATGGAAGATTAATCTAGAAAATAGGTCAAAGTTGAATAAAACTAATCTCGATAATTTTAAAAAAATTGATTTAATTCACTCAAATCTTGGATTTGATTTCATTTGTGAAGCAGATTGATGAAAAGCTAGGGAATCAGGTTGATTCTTTAATGAATAAAAAGGCACAGTGATTACTTTTATATTTAAAGATAAATTTAATAGTTGTATAACTTTAAACCTAGAAAGATCAAAGCAGAATAAAAAATACAGAAGTTGAATTGACTGATTAGAAATAAATTAGTTTGCTACGTTAGGTTGGTAGCTATGTTTGAGCAGAGAATTGCCAGGTATGTCCAACAGTTTTAAATATAGCTTTTCTTTTACAAGACCCAATACGTCATAACGAATCACTGCTCAACTCTTATGGATTGATTTTTTCAGAACATTTCGGAAGTTTCTTCTGTGAAGTAAATATGCATATCTGAAAGCTTTTCATAAAGAAACATGCAGAAGAAATTCTATTGATGTAGCTTTCAGCATCAATCGCCTTTTGCCTATCGTAAACTTATAATCGATTTTAAAATTGACCGACATTTCCAAAAAAATTCCCCTGCCATTTGAAATAAGCTTCTAACATAAATCAATTCCATGAGTACGTAGAAAATTCTTCCAATCAACACAATAATCTCACAAAATTTTCTCATAATTTACATGTTTTTCAGTTGCCCAAATGGAAAAGGACCGAGTGATAAACCTTACAAACAATTTTACCGGCTATTTGTACCAATTGAATTACCCCCACAATTCACCGGAAAACGTTGATTTCACTCAGCATCTGGTTGCGCCGTTCGGCGACAATATACTCCTCGAACTGCATGGAGTTGAGTTTAGTGACAATGGTTGCCCGGGCAATAATGTAATTGAGGTAAAGACTCCAATTTGGTTCTAAACCACTATGGTAGTGGTTTTGAATTGAAAATATATTTTAACCTCATTTATCTACAACACAAAGATGTACATATAGTATACATGCTCTCTATTTCTATATAAACATATATTTGCATATAGATATACGATAACTATGCCGACTACAATGGTACCAAGTGGCAACTATGCAAATACCCAAATTTAACTCAGCTAGACGATGAACAATATGTTGGCATCAGCAAGCCAGAGCATCAGAAACTACAGCAACAGCAAAAGCACGATTATCCTTTGGAACCGCAATTGGCCCCAGTCTACATAACATCATACCTGAATACATTACACATCCGGCAGAGGACTTACTCCAAATCAGATATCAATTTGAATGGAACCGTAAGGATCCAACAAGGTAATGAATTAATTATGTTCTTTTTAATAGATGGCATAATCCTTTGGTTTGTTTTGCCCCCCTTCACCCCCTAATCACAACATACCACATTCGGCAATAACAATTATATATGTTAGAGTGTGTGTTTGATATTTTTGAAGGTCCGAATGTGAATATTGGCCTTTAAGATACATAGGTCACATCAAATGCCTGTTTATGCATCCTTTCCATATACAGAAATTGGTGATGATGACAATGGCAATAAAGGATTATAAATGTATTCGGCCTAAAACAATATTATTGATTTAGTATTTACCTACACAAGTGTTATGACTGACTGATAATGTATTCGTACACATTTTGAATTTTATTTTTAAAGATAATAACTACAAACTAAAGCTGGCTTCAGGTGACAAGTCAGTAGAGTCCTGTCAGCTTAATCCTTGTCAATTCAATGGAAAATGTGTCGCTAAAAATGGAAAAAATCACTGCCAGTGCCATGGACACTATACGGGAAGGTAAGCGTATTTTGTTAATTTTAATTTTTAATTTTTAGTTTCATGTTTACAAGAAGATTTTAATTAATTCTTCTAATACCTATACATATTTACAAATAATTAGTTTTGATCTTAAACTAATTTTAAGAACTTATTTAAGTAAATATAACTTTACTTTTACTAAATATTAGTAACGTCAACGACTGTTAACTGATTTAAAAGCAGTCATAATTTGTGTAGCTTTAAAAAATGGTTTATCTCACAATGATATTGAAGTATTTATCACAGTGAGATTTTTGAAATTTCGAAACAAACAAAAAAGTACGTATCCGCCACAGTGAACAAGTTCATTCAATAATACTGCTATATGAAATTTTTAGAGTTATAGAATTAATTAATTCCAGCTCATCCATCAGGTGTACTAAGATCAGTAAACCAAAAAGCTTTGTTTCCTCTTTTAAATTAATAACGAATCCCCCTTACTTTGATTCTATTTGCAACCCAAATATATGGCCCTCAGAGACTTTAGTCAAAGAATTTACTCAAGTCAAAACTGAACAGGTTTGCACTCTTCTACAAAAACGTAAGGTAACTTCGTAGCAAGACTTCTGACATTTTTCTTAACTCCAAATCATTTCCACACGACGTATTCGTTTTGACAGAAACGTGGCTTAATTCAAGCTTTTCCGACACAGAATTTTTCAGTCAAGAGGTCGAAGTTTACAGAAACGATCTTCATATTGGTAATGCAAAGGATTTAGGTAAAGCTGTTCTAATAGCGGTAAAAATAAATAATATTCCCTTCTTCTGTATCTTTTCCATTCGAATTATCAATTGAACTGGTATGTGGAAAGATAATGGTACAGACCAAGACTATTTTCATTTTAAACGTTTAAATTCCTCCAAAAAGTTTAGAGTCTGTTTATAGCGAACTCTTCTTGGCATTAGACTTTGTTATCAGTTTGTCCTGCGCTGACACCAATATTTTACTTCTTCTTTACAAAATGGAACTATCTCTTCTCGATAAAGTCCTTCTTACTGACTTACAGCAAACAAGCTGTAGTAGAAACTAAAAAAATCGAATTCTCGATTCAGTCTTTTCTTCTGACGCTATTAATACTCTTGTTCTAGAATCTAGATCAGGAATTACTAATATTGACAAATATCACCCCCCTTTGGACATTTTTTTTGACTTAAGTAATCACCTTACTAATCACAGTAATTCTTTTGATTGCTTATATAATTTTGATTTCAGAAGAGCCAATTTCCAGCAGTTGTCTGAAGATTTAACCATTTTTGGAATTGCTGATACACTAGCATTCTCTAACATTGACGAAACAGTTTCAACTTTTTATAGGAGCCGTAATTATTGTTTTGAAAAAAAATGTTCCCATAAAGAAATCAAGAAATACAAACTTTAGCCATCTTTGGTACACGAAAGAATTGCGTTTGCTGCGTAACAAAAGAAATAAGGCATGGAAAACGTATCTCAAAACTCTGCCTCCAGTCAACTTCTCTTTTTATGTTGAACTCTTTAACCAATTTAAATTTCTTTCTAATTTTGTATATGCTTGTTATGTTATTGATATGGGCACCTCTTTGAAAGAGAATCCTAAAAACTTTTGGAATTTTGTAAACTCAAAGAAAAAATCAGATGGCTCTCCAGTTAACTTCACTTACAAGAACCTTTCGTTAGATAAAACTTTTGATATCTGTAACGCTTTCGCAACGAATTTCCGTGAGTCATTTGTTAATAGCCCTCAAGAAGTTGATGAAGTATATTTTCATAATCTTCACTCCTTTTCGCAAACAAGCTGTAGTCACATCCCTGTGCTACAGAGTACGGTCCTTGATCTTTTATCTGCGTTGAATGATGACTGCTCAACCGGTCCCGATGGTATTCCCCCGATAGTATTAAAAAAGTGTAGTAATGCTTTAGTTGAACCCCTTACGTTCTTATTTAAACTTTCTCTAAAAACAGGCAAATTTCCCAGCACATGGAAGAAGTCATTTCTAACACCAATTTTCAAGAAAGGTAACAAGGCGTATATATAAAGCTTTTTTGCATTCCTAAATTGTTTGAACAAGTTGTTTGTGAAAGTGTAGCATTCTTTAGTAAAAATCTCATTTGCGAACAGCTACATGGTTTTGTGAAAAAAGATCAACCGTTACTAATCTTCTCAGATACTCAAACATATGCTCAAACGCTTTAGAACAAAGTTTTGAAGTTGACTGTTTATACAACGAATTTTCTAAAGCTTTTGACCAACTTAGCCACTTTATATGAACCTAAGGCTCTTGGTTTTCCACCATTTCCACCATAGCTTGGATTAAATCATACCTTGAAAACAGATCCTACAAGATAAAATTTAGAAATTGTCATTCTGAACCTTTTGTTGCTCAATCTGGTGTTCCCCAGGGAAGCCATCTTTGCCCTTTTCTGTTCACCCTGGCTATTAACGATGTATCGTCATGTCTACGCTCAAGTGATCTTCTCATTTTTGCTGACGATGTGAACATTTTCAAAATAATAAAGTCCTGCCATGATCGTATTCTTTTACAAGCCAACATCGATAGTTTCACATTTTGGCGGGGAAACGATAACTTTTACTAAAAAACTAATAAGTAACGTATTTGACTACTGTATAGCAAAAGCTCTGTCGTGTCTTCACATTTAAAGATTTGGGTGCACATTTCTGTTCCAACTTAGAGTTTACACATCACATTAATTTTATTGTTAATAAGTCAAGTTCTATGCTTGGTTTTATAAAACGCTGGGCAAAGGAGTTCAATGATTCTACGTTACTCTTTCTTTGTACAATTGCCATGTTCGTCCTCATCTTGAATATGCTTCGCAGGTATGGACTCCCTATTACGAAATTCATAGAAAACGTATTTAATCAATTCAACATAATTTCATTCGCTTTGCTCGAAAGGGTCTTCCTTGGGAAGGTACTTATGATCTGCCTCCCTATGAACTTCGTATTCAGCTTCTTCAAATGCAATCTCTCCATCAAAGGCGTGTTAATAATGATTTAATATTTCTTCATCAACTCATTAACGGTTAAATTAATGCACCTTATTTGCTTTCTTGTGAACTCATCACCTGCGCACATTTGATTTTATACATATTGACTTTCATAGAACTAACTATGGCAAGAATGAAGCTTTAAGTCGAATGAGCATTTTATATAACTTAAACTGCTCATCGATAGATTTAAATTTAAATAAGGTGGGTTTAAAATCATTGTTTAGAACCAGTGCTCCACTATCCTAATTTTTTGTTCTGTAATAGTTAAATGCTAATTTTGTTTTGTATTTTGTGCGTGTGTAGGCCATAATTGTTTTATTTTTTACTAACAACTAACACATGCACTTATGATGAGCCTCTGATCGTAGTTTGACGTTTGCTATAAGCTTACTCAAATCAAATGGGGTGGCGCAACAGTCAGTTGTGAACCAGGGCCTAGTGACCTACAACTCTCAACCATTCCTGTGTGCGAGTACTGTTGTCAGGAATGGAAGGGACCTACAATTTTAGGCCGAATCCGAACGGCTAATTTTAGAAAGCACTTTTTCATGACAAGAATTACTCTTGAAGGATTTGTCAATTCCTCGCAAGAGGCAGTACCCGCGAAAATTATTTTTTAAAATTAAGGTGGTACAGGCAGGGATTGAACCCAAGACCCCTTGCATGACAGCCCAACGCACTAACCATCATGCCAAGGGTACTATAAGCTTACTACTCTCTGAAATTCTGAAGTGTAAATTAATAAATACATTTTTAGCTTAGGGCAACACAGTAAATTCAAGCTAGAATGCCATTAGAAATAGAATCATACAAGTTTCAATAAAGTATTGAAATATTTAAAACTGACGAAATCAGTATTGAAAATTGTGCAGTCACAGTTCGCAAAACTGAAGCAATTTTGGGTCGTCGTGAGGCACGTTTACGGACGGCAAAAAAAAAATCTGACCTGTGATAGTCGCATCTACGCATGAATTCGTACCTTGGAATGCATCAAAATGATCAAGGTCTTCATCAAAATATCATCTTCAGTGATAAACCCAATTTCACCTTGGAGTCTAAATTAAAAAGCTGAATTGTCGCATCTGAGGTTTGAAAAATCTCAATTTAAGAATTAATGTTAAAAAGTCTCTCAGTCCTCAACGTTTCACTTTTATGTGCGTTTTTAAAGTGGCGATGTGATTGAACCTTAATTACTATATTTTAAAATGATACTGGTACAACAGTGAGGGTGAATTTAATGCGCTAGTTATTATTCTTAAAAATCTTCTGAATTTTTTCTTGAGGCCACTTGCAAGACAATGCCGATGCTCCATTAATGTCTAACCAAGACCTTTAAGATGAAATTTGTGGAGTAATCGAGTACACATAGCCACCAATTGGAAAACTCTGTACATTCTATACTAAATTTTGGATTTGTAAAATCTTGAAATTGCATTCTTTCACGCTTATTATTTTTCTATAGATTCTGCGGATTGAATTCTTGCGAATTGGAGCCCTGTGTTTTTGGAAAGTGTGAATTAACTGCTACAAATTTTAAGGTACTTACAATACACTTTAAAGTTTTATAAGACTTTTAACTGTGCTTATTTTAAAATCTAAAAATCCTTAGTGTCATTGTCAACCTGGATACCAAGGAAATACATGTGAACATAAAATACGACCATGTGCTGATAATCCATGTGAGGGGCGTGGCACATGCTTCGAAAGAAATGGTGGATATTTTTGTCGGTAAGTAAATTATGATTTTTTTTTTAAAGTTAACTCTCAAATAAATACAATTAAACAATATTCTAGCTGTCATGCATGGTGGGAAGGACATCGATGTGAACGTCGCATGTTGCATATTCCTTACAAACCACTCTCTGAAAGAATGCTCCAGGAGCCATTTTGGTTGGGACTCATAACGGTTTTTGTCGTTCTACTGGCCATTGGCTTGGTGTGGTGCGCCAAACGTCATTTTCCCGAGAAAATTGAAAAACTTCTCGCCGAGGAAGCCGACCGTAATAGACGTATGCCCATCAAAAATAACTAATATTAAATTCTCTCAATTCTCTCTTCTTTGATTTTCTGATTAACTTTTTTTTAAAAATGAATTTATGAATTTTCTTACACCTGTCTGCATTTTTTTCCCTTGAATTTCCCTTTTTTTCTTTATCTCTCTCTCTCTCTCTTTTTCTTCTAATCGCTCATATTTTGTCTTTTAATTTTTGAATTTCTTTTTAATTTATATTTTATTCCTATTCACAATCAATCATAAAAATTATTCATCGATTTTATTTTGTTTTCTTTCTCTCTCTCTCTCTCTCCCTCTCTATCTTGTAACTATCTGTGTTATCTTAATCTAACTTTAGCACCTGGTTCAGTACATGGACATCACCATCACACATCACTTCGAGAGCAATTGCAATTTACTACAGCCATACCTCAGTCAACAACTAATGTCGCGCCGGGGGCGCCACGGTCCATATTCAACAGATTGGGTATAAGAAAACCGTCTCTTTTGAGCCTCAGCAGCCCCAATCCCACCGGAGGGGCGACAGCCCGTACTTTTTCGCTAGATGATTTATTACGACCGCCTCCCCGACGTAAGATAGGCTAAATTGAAATTTTAAAAATGCAAAAAAAAACACACACATGTGAACATTTTTCGTTTTTTTTTGTTTTACTTTTTTATTTAATTTTCTAAAACTAATTTGTTTGCAATTGGAGAACAACAAAATTAATTTTTATAAAATACTCAAACTCTACTACAGTAAAGTCAATAGGAAATGAAGAGAAGAAAAATGAGATAGTTTACAAATTGATGATTCTAGAATGATTAGCAACCTAATCCACCGAAAGTTAGATTTTTGAAGTCTGCGAAGCCTATAGATAGGGGCTAACAAGGATTAAAATTAAGTTATCTGAATACCTTGTCGAGAAAACGAAACACTGCTTTTAAAAAAAAATTGATTTATCGGTGAAATAGTTTTAGTCGTGTTTATAAACTTGAATCATTCGTTCAACTTTTTTAAAACTTTTTAGAACTCACTTTAACATTCATTTCTTTACCTAAGAGCTAACTACTAAATGGTTAATAATTAATTGTTACAGTAAGTCATGGCCATGATCAAAGCTTTTGCTATAAATTGTGTTTATTTAGACGTATGATGGTTCCCTAGGAGAAATAAAACACCAAACTGAGCATAAATCAAGTAACAGGTGTCAAAAAGCCAAACTCCGAAAAAAGTATTACCAGATACAAAATCACAATTCTAAAAAAAAACCGGTGGTTAAATTTTGAGTACCGATGTTAGTTTTTAAATCAAATTTTGAATGATACTGAGGCACAATTGAGGTTCTATGTTCTAGGTTCAAATTATCTCGTCCTTTAGCTCGTGTATTGTTGCTAGCTTATGGACGCATGTACACCTTTTATTTCAAACAAACCCAAAGTATGAAGTCCCTTCACAGGTCCACCCCTGCATATTCTTAAAACGTTTTTCTTTTTGCTTTGTATTTGGTCTCAAGCTTTTTCAAGCTTACTCCACTTCTTCCCTAATTCTTGTATTTGATCAGAAGATCACTTCCTTAATGATCAGCATCAGTGTCCAATGATCTTGGCGATGTCAAATTGCCACCACGTGACACAGCCAATGAAAAAAATAGCCATTGTTTCGTTAGCTGTGTGGCAAGTGCCACCGTCCTGTTGAATCCGCATGTGTTCCACATCCATATCTTCCAATTCGGGCTATAAAAAGTTAGCCCTATGATGTTGCCAGCCCATTATTCGCACTCTTTATGGGTGCATGGGTTTTTCGACAACCGCTTTTAGATTATCATTCGCCCACATGTTTCAATTCTGCATTATGACGAATCTACTGAGGTACAAATGTGTCTCATTACTAAGGATGATTTTCTTGGAAAATTCATTATCCACTGTTGCCATTTCGTACCACCATTCTGGCCATTGACGATGCGGACGCTTGAAATGGTCAAGACGCTTTAGTTCTTTAATCAAGTGCACCTGGTAAGACCGTTAGTGCAAGTCTATGCATAATATTTATCAACGACGAGCGTGAGAGTTGCATTTGTTGGGCACTATGACGAATTGTGGTGGAGTGCTCTTCAGCCACACTATCGCCAACAGCAGGTTGAGCATGAGCTACATCCCCTATACAGACCGGTTTATTCAAATTTTTGCACGATTTTTCCCATTGTAAGCACACTTAGAAGACTATGATATGCATTTTGATTTGAACTCCCATTTTCATAGTAAGCCTCAATAACTTAAACACGTTGTTTGATTGTGTAGCTCTCCATGATTTAAATTGAGTAAGTCTGAAGTTTAGAAATATCAATAGCAAACAAAGCTCCTGCTTAGACTTAGAAGTCGTATACAATACTTACATAATTTTATTTCTACAAATGATTCACAGGGCCACCCCTGCATATTATTAAAACGTTTTTCTCTTTGCTTTGTATTTGGTCTTAAGCTTTTTCAAGCTTACTCCACTTCTTCCATAATTTTAGTATTTGATTAGAAGATCACTTCCTTAATGATCAGCATCTTCAATTCTCTTAAGAAGAGACAATTCTTAGTTAGCTCATTTTGTTCATATTTTATATCAAGCACACAAAATATCTTAACTTCTTTTCATGTGTAACACAAAGTCTGTTATTTTATTCCATACTCATTGGGATTTCCTTCTCATCCTAGTTGCACGATTTTATTCCCATATTGCTCTGTTTTTTTCTTTGAATGGAAATCATTTCGCATGTGATGTACGTATGCATCCCCTATTAACTTTAAAGGTAAATACAATACTTTCGCTGATATGAAGATCGGTGCCCATGCCCACAAATCAGAGACCGTCCAACTTAATTGTCTGTTGACTTCAACAACTCCAGGTAAGCTTGAGACACAAATGTACTGGTGATTCGATTTTAAACTTATCAGATTAGTCAATGCTCTGATAAAAGCTTAACACAGTTAGTAGATATTTCCTAAAGTCTTAATAAATTTCACTGTCAGATAATAAGCTCATATAATTGTCAAAGAAAAAATTGTTAACATTTGTCAATTGACAATGTCTTAAAATGACGTTTTTGCATCTCTACTGAGAATTTATTTGGCCAGTTTATTAACACATGGTATCAAGGCTACTAGAAGTCAGTGCGTGAACCTTTAATTTGAGACCAATTTCGAGCAGTTGAAAGACAAATCGAGAAAAAATCAATCCCTATTTGTCAGAACACTCACTGATTTATTGGTGGTGTGGAAAGCAATTTTCTAGGTTTCAATATTTTAAAGATATCAGACATTTCTGTATTCCGATAAATATAAACAACATTTTTCTGGCAAATTTCTCAATTCTAGGTGAGAATATGTTTATATTTCAGTCTCCTGATCTATCAATTCATCTGAGAAAATCCTCTTAGAAGAATTCTTAGAAATATAAACTGGTCAATTTTCAATGTCTTGATTAACGATATTTTCATTTGACAATTGCTAGCAAAAGGAAGTTTACACACTTTTAAAATATTAAGGACAAGTTTTTAACTAACAGATCTGAAAATAAATAATATTTGATCTTGAAATTTTTTCTATAATTGAAGTGAAGGTAAAACAAAATAAACCTACAAATTACAGTTTTTCCCTTAATGAGCCAACTCAAATCCCTGACGTTGCAGGTCAATCCGCCAACACCCTAGACTTGTTTCTTATCTCTGACCCTAATAAATACACAATTAGTGTATTATCGCCTCTAGGCGCTTCAGACCATTGTATCGTATCTTCAAAATTCTCATGTCGAAAAAACCCAGTTAAAGAAAAAACTCCTATGAGAACCGTTTGGCAATATGAGAAAGCCAACTGGGACGGTCTCAATGAATTCTTCAGGAACTTTAACTGTCACTATGCTTCCTCGATAGTGACGTGGATTCCAGCGCAGAAATGGTAACAAATTTAATTCTTTGTGGAATGAGAAATTTTATACCGAATAGGGTGAAATCTATCAAACACAAAGAGAACTCATGGTTTGATTCGAGCTGTAAAGAGGTTATTAGGTTCAGAGATGTAAGTTTCCGTTATTATAAAGCCAACCCGACTGAGGAAAACCGGAATAAGTTTAAACAAGCTAGAAAGACCTGTAATGGTCGTATTTGACGAATCAAATTTTTATCAGAAATTACGGCAAAAAATACTACAATGTCCCAAAGGTAGTAAAAATTTCTGGTCATTTGTAAAAAACGTACGAAACACCACGTCATCCTCGGTTCCAACGCTCGTCCACAATGACACACCCTATGTAAGCTCGATTGATAAAGCCAATTTGCTTGCAGCACATTTTGCTGTTAATTCGACTTTACCGGATAGTGTCATGAGTTCTCCTGTTCTTGAGAGCGTAAATGATTCTATGGGACGAATTTTCCTTTGCACTCGTGCAGTGGAAAGAATACTGAAAGACCTTGACATACACAAATCTGCTGGCCCGGATAGTATTCCCGCTATTGTTCTGAAGAGGTGTTCTTCAACGCTGGCAAAACCACTGCGTAGGCTTTTCCATCTGTCCTATTCTACAGGTCTCTTCCCAAGTGGATGGAAAACTGCATTTGTCCAGCCTGCCCCTAAAAAAGGCGAATCCTTCTATCCCTCAAACTATCGTCCAATTGCAATTACGTCCCTTCTTTCTTAGGTCATGGAAACTCTGATTAATTTTCAGCTTAAGAAATATCTTGAAGAACGGAAGCTTCTTAATGATCGATAGTATAGTTTTTGTAGCAATAGACCCACTGGTGATCTCATGTTTTATCTCACAGTAGAACAAATCTTTACATCGTTTTGGAGAAAGCAAGATCAATGTACTTGTATGTTTAAAAGTCTCTCTTGAGCAATTTTCAAAAAAATCTGCGTTTTGACAAATTGTGTTTGCCGCCTTGATGCTACGAGATATTTGTTCATTATAACCATAATTTGTCCGATGAAATTGTACATAAGATAAATCAGTGGAATGAGTATCTCTTGGGGGAATATGAAAACCAATTTTTTCTAACAGAAATGAGCATTCGATTCGAGATGTGAGAATGTCCCGAACAAACATAATTGAAAAGAACTTTTTGCGAAGTTCGAGAGTATTAATTCCAATTAATAAACATCGACTACTATAACTGGGCATTTCCAAATTCCAATTAAGTTTGGAGATAGCATACCTTGTAAACCTTTGTTGCACTTTCTCAATTTAAACTACTGCCTGTAAATAATATGGGTTCCAAATCACAGAAGAATACTCTAAGATCGACCTAACCATTGAGAAAAAAGACTGCGTAACGTAAAAATGTCTGAAAATTCACGGGCATTTCTTTTCTATCATCCAGGATAACACCTAGATCTTTTTTTTTGAATGACTCGTTGAAGAGTTTCGTCTTGCAAACCGTAGCTAAAATGAATTATATCTTTTTTTCCTGGAGCAGGAAAGAACTTGGCATTACGATACGGAGAGTCTAGAAAAATCGTCTTGAAAAATAAAGCTTTAAGTCATCAGTGTATAAAAGGCACTGAGTATTTGTAAAAATCTCAGAAATATCATTAAAAGGAATAACAGAGGGCCGATGTGGCTACCTTGCGGAACTCCTGAAGGAACATGAATATAGTCTGAAAAAGAACTCTCAATTTTTACAATCTGCACTCGATCTGTTAAATAAGATTCTATCCACTTAAGGAGGTTTGAGTGAAATCCTAGACATCCAAGTTTATGAAGAAGAAGCTTGTGGCTTACTCTATCAAAGGCTTTAGAAAAGTCCGTAAAGATAGTATCTGTTTGGGAGTTTTTCTTAAAGTTTGATGAAGTATACCTTCCTTTTATAAATCCGTGTTGGTAAATTGATATATGCTCACGCACCACGAAGAATATCTTGCCGGAAATTATTTTTTCGAAAAGCTTGGGTATAGTTGAGATCTTACAAATTGGTCTATAATTTAAAATATCTTGTTTGGAACCAGCTTTAAAGAAAGGAGTTAGAAATGATACTTTCCATTCATTCAGAAATAACCCACTTTAAAAAGAAATATTAAATAATATTGATAATGGTTCTGCTAGAGAAGCAGCTGCTTTTTTTAGCAGGAATGGTGATAATCCATCAGGTCCAGGAGACTTGGAGTCATCAATTCCCTTTAAAGCATTTAAAACTTCCTCTTTGCTAACATGAAGGTTGCCAAGACTAAATTTTTGAGGAACAGTTGGCAGATATTGAGACGGAATGTCAAAAGCATAAACTGATTTCAAGTATCCCGCAAACAAATCACAAATTTCAGAAATGTTACTTGTCGAAGAAACCCTGTAGTTTTTCTTTTAGTTTATAAATTAATTTTAGCCCCAGCTGAAGATATATATTCTTTATAAAGAGCAAGATTCAGACTGTTGAAATCACGTTGGAAGGAGAGATACAAATTACTCAGAACAGGACCAATTTTCTTACTTTTATATCTTTTATATGCTTTGTTCTTTTGATTTTTAAGCCGAGATAGTCTTTTATTTATTTATTTATTGCGTAGTACCCGTGGCATGATGGTAAGTGCGTTGGACTGTCATGCAAGGGGTCTTGGGTTCAATCCCTGCCAGTGCCACCTTAATTAAAAAAAAATAATTTTCGCGGGTACTGCCTCTTGCGAGGAATTGACAATTCCTTCAAGAGTAATTCTTGTCATGGAAAAGTGCTTTCTCAAACTAGCCGTTCGGATTCAGCCTTAAATTGTAGGTCCCTTCCATTCCTGACAACTGTACTCGCACACAGGAATGGTTGAGAGTTGTAAGTCACTAGGCCCTGGTTCACAACGGACTGTTGCGCCACCCCATTTGATTTGATTTGAAGGACTAAGATTAATCTCCAGTGCATAGTAGTGAATAGAGTTCTGAATCATTGGTAGCAGGAACTTATCAGCTGATACATTTAGATGTTTGTCAACAAATATGCGATCCAAATCATTAGTATAACTATTAATCTGAATGGAGTCTTAGTGGTTAAAAAAGTCTGCTACCAGTGCTTCGATCTCAGTTGTGATATTAAAAGGAACTACATTTTTTTCATCTGGATCAAAAATCCATTGTATTGCTCCAAGATTAAAGTCGCCGGCATACAAAAATGCTGCGACCCAGAAAGGTTTTCAAGAATACTTAAGCAATTATTAAGATGTATATCATATAAATGTATAGAGCTCCAAGGTGGAATATAACAACATATTACGAAAAGTTCGATCTCATTAGTCAAGGAAAGTTTTATAATAAGTTGATCAACATCAAAATCGGAGCTATTAGGTAAGGAGTCAGATAAGAGTTCGATAGGCCTGCAGGACAAGCTTGACCAGACAGCTATAAGGACTCCTCCTCCTCGCTCTAATCTTGTTGTTTGTGAACACCTATCCTTTCTAAAAATAGTATGATTTGAATTACACATTTCAGATGTTAAAAAGTTATCTGTCAACCAAGTTTCAGTAAATATGATGATATCGAACAATTCGACAGAAAGAGCTAGACATACCTTATTAAGCTTGGTTCTTAAACTACCTACGTTTTGATAGTATACAGATAAATTATAAAAATATGATGATGATGTTTCAAGATGATGTCTTATGGGAGTAGAATCGTTGGGAAGAAAAACGTTGGACGTTATACAGCTTCCGGTAGGATCGAGGGATTTTTCTGTTTTTTTTTTTTTTAAATTACTGAAGAAAGGTTTAACTTGAACTCCATACGGCCAAATTGTAGAGTCATTCAATAGACAGTCAACGTTCCCAGCAGGCACACATAATTTAAAGTTGACATAATTTATTTCACCCAAAGGTAAACCTTTTTTAAGATCTCCCTAGACTGAAGACTCCTTCGTACTATAACTTTTGAGACTTTTAGGGACCCGTTCATAATTGCACTATCGAATGTTAAGGGAGTGATTATAATTGGAACGTTGGTCCATCTTCCCACAAATGTAGATCGGTCCTTTATCATCAAATACTTTAAGGCAATAGAATAATAATAAGATATACTCGTCTAAAATGCCAAAAACTAATCAACCTAGAAATCATCAATTAATTTTTAACCAATTGACTTTACTTTAGTAAACATTTCCCTTTCACTCTCTATCTCTCTGTCTCTTTTTCTACCTCTAAGTGTGTATTTCACTATCTCTCCTTATACGCTATACGTTGTGGCATTTCCTTGATCCAATATTATATTATCTCAATTTAAAAAAAAAAACATACAGACAAATTTTGTAGATATTTTTGAATATTTAATGCAATTAATCCTTCCCATACTATATTTTTGTAAAAATACACAAATTATACAACTTACTATATATTACTCGTATCTCGTACTCTCTTTTAAAAAACACTACTTTTCAAATATAAAATAACAACAACCATACTATATGCGGTTTCATTTCAAAATATATCCCGTTTTTTGCAAATATTATATTCTTTTTTTATTTATTTTAACCTTTGTTTTTAAATGGTCAGCACCTGTAGTTTGTTGCTTTGGCAAAAAGGTCCCAACACACAAAAACTTCTCCTTTCCAGTATTAATTTTTTGAGTTTTCTGTAATTTTTTTTTTGAAATTTTGTTTTATACAAAAATGCAAAACAAAATGTAGATACATACATAATTTTTTGTTTTATTTTTTTTTATTTTTCCCTCAATAACTATCTGTAGATACATCTACTAAAGTGTAAATATAAAAATCAAAAAACTATAAATTCTTCAAAAAATTCATCCAATAGAAAAACTTGCAACGGCTACCTTGGAACTATCGCCAATAAGTATCTACATTACAAAAAACAAAAAAAAAAAAAAGCATTTCTCCTTCCTAGACGTAGCTAGATACAAAATTTCACTGAGCTTTGTCCTATCGTTTATATCATTATATTCCCGCTTTGCTTTGAAGCTTGTCGTAAATCAGTGGAATTTATTGTTAAAGCTTGCAGTTTTTTGAAAAGTACATTATAAATATTAGACAAAATATTATTTTATATGAAGTTAAAACACTGAACAAAAAAGTGTGATTCAGAAGAAAAACATTTATTTATTTGTGTGTTCAGGGAGTTTTCTTTTTGTATTTTAAGTTTTGAGAGTTAAGTTTATTTCTTTTGAACATTTTGCAAGGCGACTTTGATCTTCAAAATTAGTCCACGTGGACCTCCCTCTTACATCTATCATATATGGTTATAGGCAAAGGAATGTTGTCACTAAAACAGTCTTACGCTGATAGCTTAACATTTTATACTAAATGCAAAATAGTTTTGCTCGAAATCGGAACTTTCAGTTCGGAAAATAACAATTTTTTGTCCGTTTTTTGAGGTTCTTTATGAATATAGTGAACATTATTAAATTCTTATGATAGTTTATAACACATATTTGAACTGAAAACAATAAATTCTGCTGTTATTTTTAACTCCTGGTCCCCACTTTGGAATTTCAAAAGCTTAATATCGTTCTGATCTTTTTAATTTTATTCTTGAGCACATGTGTTTTGAAACAAAATACAAAAAAAAAACTTTAAATTTACAAATATTAAAATTAAATGCAGTATTTATGCACAAACAAATATTAAACAGTTTACTTGTTTGAAAATATATACTTTATAAAAAAGAAATCCAATTGTTATTTACATTATAAGTGTTCACACTTGTATTCATATATATTTTTACCAAAAGAAAAAAAATATACAATTTAAAATGTTCCAAACAAAAATTACTGTACCAATTACAAAAAAAAAATAAACTATATATCAAAAACCAAAAGCATATAGTTTTTTTATAGGATTTATATCTGGAACATTAAGAAAAACAAAAATTAGGAACCTAGAATTTGTTTCTATACATTTTAAGTATTTAATAATATTATGAATTTATATTTCAAAACTTACACATTATATATGTAGATATAATTTAGTTGTATTAAAATTGTATTATTTTTTTGCTTATATTCCAAATGAAATTTAGGTTTGACACAGTTTTTTTTTATTATAAGACATCCATAGAAGATTTTTGATATCTTTAATGACTCGCTTTTAATTTGAGTGGCAATTGATGTTGCTTTCAAGCTTTCCCATGGACATTATGTCAAAAAAAAACTTTAAACTCAAAATTTAAAACAATAAGATCGGTGTAAAGAAAGGCATTTTCCTAAAAAAAGTTACTAATGGCCTTACTACATACCAAAAATTGTTAGCACTTTCAAATCATAGGTTTTCATATTTTATTGAAAGATGGTTATGATGTCGATCCTTTACAAAATCCAGAATGATGACGAGATAATCAGAAATGATCTAGAAATAAAATTGTTTTTTTTTGAAAAAAAGCAGGACATCAAGATCGAGCCTTAATTAACTTAACTAAAGAGTTTTCCAATGAAAGGTTTCTTTTTTAATAGCCCGCTATAAGTTGTCAAGTTTAAAGATGTTATTTAAACATATGACAAGTAAAAACTAAGCCAATTATAAATACAGGATAGTTCACGGGAATATTTAATTAATATTTTATCATACACAAATAAGAGCCATTTATAGTTTTGAAAAGAATATCGAGCATATGACGTCGATTTTGTTCGTAGCACGAAGAAAGTTGGTCCAGCAAACTTGAATGAATGCGTTGAAGCAAGTTTTCGTCTATTAAGGCAATTCCGTGAACCTTCAAGTCAGATGATCTAGGAGGCCAATGCATAACTCCAAAACGTGAAATGAGGTGGCCCAGAAACATCTCATGTATGACGTGTATTGTGGCTATCGCAATGTGAAGAGGTGCTCCATCTTGTTGAAACCAGACATTTGACAGGTTGATAATTCGCTTTTTTCTACGCAACTCTGATTTTATAAAGTTATTAAGCATGTTAATGTAACGGGCGCTGTTGATGGTCACATTATTTTCTTGTTCCTCAAAAAAGTAAAGACCAATGATTATTAACTTCCCATAGGAAGTCATTCTAATGGGTCCGATTTGTGTAATTGAAAATTTTGACATTTCTCGACGTTTCAAGGTCCCCAGAGTTGAAATAAAAGATTTATAGAAAGATGTCTGTGCGTGCGTGTGTACTATTCGTACGTCCGTACATCCGTACGTTCGCGACGTTTTTTCGTCTTCCATAGTTTAAGGACCAGAAGAGATATCGACTTCAATTAAATTCTGTTCATGATAATAAGGCAGAAAGATACAGAAAGGGCTCTCAAGGGAATTGGTGGTTTGGTGGTTTTTTACCATAAAAAGGTAAAAATCTAGAGACTTGAATTAAATTTTATAACTTGATACCAAATCAGTATATTTTTGGAAAAAAACAATCAAAGGTTTTTTTTTTAAATCAAAAAAACTAAAAAAAAATGTTCCACCTCGAAAATTTTACGAACACAAAATGATTTTATCTCGAAAACAGTTTTATGCAACGAAAAAAACGTTTTTAACATCTGGTAAAATTTTAAGGAAAATCGAATTGATAGTTTTTTTACAAAAAATAAAAACCTGAACAAAAAAATTAATAAATGTTGTTAAAAATTTAATTTCGACTCAAATATCTCTTCAAAAACGTAAAATTTAGGCTTCAATTTTATTTTATCTTATGAGAAATATTGTTTTCAACATTCTGAAAAATGTTGAGAAAAATCGAATTGTCAGTTTTTCTACAAAAAATAAAAACCTACAAAAAAAATTAATAAAAAGTGGTAAAAATTGATTTTCGACTCAAATATCTTTTCAAAACTTTGAGATATTGGCTTTATTTTACTTTTATCTTTCAAAAACTATCGTTTTCAACATTCAGTAAAATTTTGAAAAAAATCAAATTCATAGTTTTTTACAAAAAAATAAAATCCGAAAAAAAAATTAACAAAAGTTGGTAAAAATGATTTTCGACTCAAATATCTTTTCAAAAATTTGAGATAATAGCTTCCAACTTATTTTTATTTATAAAAAATATTGTTTTCAACATTAGAAAAAATTTTGAGAAAAATCGAATTGACAGTTTTTTTTACAAAAAAATAAAAATCTAAAAAAAATTTATAAAAGTTGGTAAAAATTTATTAACGACTCAAATATCTTTTTCAAAAATTGTAGATATTGGCTTTATTTTTAAAATCAAAAATATTGTTGTTAACATTCAGTAAAATTTTGAAAAAAATCGAATTGACAGTTTTTGTACAAAAAATTAAAAATAAAATAAAAATTTAAAATAAAACTCTAAAAAAAAAAACAATAATAAAACTTGGTAAAAATTTACTTTCGACTCAAAAATTAAAAATATTTGCTTCAAACTTATTTTATTTCACAGAAAATATTGTTTTCGATATTCAGTAATTTTTATATAAAAATCCAACTGTCCGTTTTTTCATAAAAAATCTACAAAAAATAGAACGCAAATTTGGTAAAAATTTTAAGCAAGACAATTCGTCAGACGAGATGAGAAGTTATCAGTGTGGGTCGCATCCCAGCCTGTTTTTTTTGAAACTGCACACCAAACAATTACCTTACGGCTGTGGAACGGTCGTTTGTTGAGGCTTTCAGGGTTTTCTGCAGCATATAATAACTTAAATTTAGCTTATTAACAAAACCGTTGAAGTGAAAATACGCTTCATTCCACATAAATAGCAGCATATCGTCATTCACCTCACGAGAGCATCTCTTTTACAAATTCTGAATGTTGGTGATAATCATTGAGTTTCAACTGTTGAACAATTGTCAACTTATACGGATGGAAGTTTAACTCTTCCGTCAAACGGAAGAACGATTCAGTTGTAAAGCCTGAGCTTGTTTTCGCACCAAACGCCGACGTGGGCTTCGGAGAAATGAGTCTCTAACCTTTTCCATATTTTTGGGAGCTGTTTTTGTAATTATTCGCGTTTTTCGAAAAGCAGTGACCCATCTCATAATTGTTTTTCGATTGAAAAAGCGCACCATAACGAATGCACGTTTTACTTTCACTACCGATTCCTTGTTTTTGACAAATGAGTCGTACGCGATCACACGGTGTAGGGCACTCCACTGCTCCGTTGTGGAAAGCAAATGGCATTATCTAAAGAATCCAATGAGACCTTTCCGACTTACTCACATTCAGCCTGTTTCGAGACAAAACCTATCTATTCTTAGCCCTATTTCTGTGACCCATCTTGTATTTATAAAGTATGCTTTGCGTGCTCTTAGTTTTTAGACTATACAAGGCTAGTAAACTTCTCGTGTATCATTTAATTCGATACCTTTTAAGAGCTTCAATATTTTCGTATTAAAAAAATCTTAAAGGACAAAGATTATTAGAAGACATAATGTCCATGAATACAAGATTTTCCTATTAAATGTTGGCAGCATATTAACGTGTCTATGGTTTTATGCGAGCTTTTGCTCTTCAAGACTCATAACTAAGATATTGATAAACTATTGTGCTTATTCAAAAACCATGTGTACATATTTTTATCATGCTATTAAATGTTAATACACTTGAGTACACCTTTTTCGGTATTTTTTTTTTGGGTCTTATTTTATTTTTGCTTAATTTTTTTTTAAGATAGGTATTTAGAAGATTCATTTTTTTCTTTATTATTCTTCAAAACTTAGATATTTTAAACGTATGTTAAGGTACTTGAAAATATATGTTAAAAAATCGTTCAGATTTTGGATATCGCAATAATAATGATGGACAAAATGTCCACAAATTTATGATCTAGTCAATCCCAAAAAAAGGAGCTTTTTGTGAATCCTTGCTTTTACATTTCATATTTTTATTTCCAATTGGAATATTGATTTAGTCTGATTGAGATATACATACGTGTGTAAATCCTTTACAGCCTTATAGCCTATGCCATGATGGCAACTCTTATCTAATATTTATGAAGGTTATCGTTGATTATTTTAATCAATAATAATGTCTGATGAGGAGGTGTTTAAACAACTACAAAACCTATCATTAAAAATACAAATTGTCTACAAAACATTATCAACCAATGCACTTTGTATTTTTCTTTTGAAAATATAGTAAATGTGTCTGTAAAATGTATGTAAATTAGTTCCCAAGCTCAAAATAAATAAACATGTAAGCACTGTGTCAATGTTAGCACCAAATTCAAAGTAAAAACCAAATTGAGTCACATAATAAAATATCCCGTCCCTCCTAAAAAGAAAAAGAAATGAAAAAAAAAATTAAATAAAAAACTTTTATTTTATTTATTTTTTAAAAAAAATCACGTGTACAATAATTTATTTAAAAAAAAAAATAAAACCTATTTTTATGTTATCAATTTTTTTTAAGGACTTGAAAATGAATTTCTTTGTGGCTGCTGGTGGGCAATTTCACTATAAATGTTTTTCTATAAATGTGTTTAAACTATATATTATATTATAAAACTAATTATTATTATATTGTTGTCATTTTTTTAAGTTTAATTTTAATTTGTAGAACGTTATGTTGCATATATAAAATAATACATATAACTTTTAATTTTCAAAATTAGATTTGTTTAATATTTTTCTTTTTCTAATTTATGGCATTTTGTTAAAGTAGTTCTTCTCTTAGTAGTTCACGGTAATTTGTTTCATATCAAGTTTAATTAAAAAAAAATATATTTAAATATTTTCCTCAAAAATATATCACAAAATTGCTTCCTAATTATTATTAGTAGTTTTAATAGTTTAGTTCAATGTTTAAATTTATATAAATAGGTCTCTAATGTACGGACTCAATGATGTATTCTAATATTGAATTGTTTGTTCTTTTTTTCTGTTTGTGATTAGGTTCTCCCTCACCACGAAAAAAACGCAACAACTCAACACCAGTCAAAAAGAATGCAGCCGAAAAGAAACAAATCCTTCAACAGCTAGTCTCACCAGCTGCCAATCCTCCGAAACCCAAAGTTAGTCTAGGCGAATTGATTCAAATGTCGGAAAATCGGCTACGTGCTGTCGGCACTCAGGACTCGGGTGAAAGTGGTGGCGATAAGGAAACAACTTTCTCAGAAAATTCCGGATCAGTTGCATCATCATCGGCAGCAGTAGCTGTTACAAGTGCAATCAATGATCCTAAGTTGGAGAAAAAAGTGACATTTGCTCGATTGCTGAATAAGGTTTCAGCTGAAATGAGTTCGGGATCGGAAATTGATGTTGGACATGTAAGTTTAAATTATATTTTTATGAAATATCCATTTATTAGTCTGATTTTTCCCAAACTGTGTCATACTGATCTTCTATATAAACAAGATATATTATCAAAAAAACTATTTAGGAAGAAAGTTCAGGGTCTTACGATTACGATAAGTTGATTTTTAGTCTTAGAACTTTTGGGTTAATAATCAAATGATATTTTTTAAGGAATTTCTTTTAAGTTCTTGAAAAATAATTTCCAAATCATCATTATTATCAAAATTACTGAAGTGATAATTACATTTTCTAAAATATTATTTAACATAACAAATCATACAAGTCTTATATGTTTAGTCCTAGAATCCTCCTTTTTACCCATTTTCAAATTTCAATTTGTGACAGTGATACGTATATAAAAGTTTATTTGTTTCTTCTATCAAAATATTTCTGCTTTTTTGTTTTCTTTCATCTTTGCTGCACCTGCTCTTGTGTGTCTTGCGTCTTGCGTCTATGTTATCCAACAACAACAAACAAAAACTCAAAATTAATCCAACCCTACCCACCATAAAGTTTACACGGAATTCAAGCGCCCTAAGTCTACCAACTGACATCCAATTCCGAGCTAGTTCTATGCCCCCATCACCATGCACAAATGACATGCGTTCACCGCACAGCACCTCATCAAATCAGGGAAGTGATTCATTGTCCAGTTCTGATCTCGCACTAACCGACATCGGAATGCGAAATATAATGCAATTTCAAAACATCAGTCGCAATCGATCGCGTCCGAAAGTTTCCAGTGCCGATTCAATATTGGCGATGTTTCGTAACTTTGCCTCGACAACAACAACTGCCTCAAACACTGCAACAATACCATCCAATTCATCAACATTTATGTCACCATCAACAACACCGACTGCCTCTAGTCCCCAGGATGATGTTCCCGGCGATGATGAGTCAACAACATCCTCAATGCACACACCAGTCAGTTTCTCGTCGAGCGGTGCTCCGGACTCGCCAGTATTCTATAGGCAAACAACTATCGAAGTACCTGTCCTCGATGCCCTAAGCGCCCACAAGACCAACGTCACAAACTCAAATCTTCTTCACCCACCGACAGTTCTACTCGAGATCCCAAGCAATGGAATCAATAAGTGCCTATCGCCGATCCGTGAAATGCCAACGCCAATACCGTCCCCAGCATTAACACCCATCATGCCAAGGCCACAGCGATCGATAAGTCCGATTTTCCAGGACGATCAAATATCGGCAAGTTGTAGCGATGACGACGATCGAAGCAGTGACAACCAAATTTCGGTAACTATCAATCAGTATGGATGTTTAAATTATTATTATTATTTTTATTATATTTTTAATTACAAACCTCAATATATAAAGTAAGCTTGATTAATATATATTGATTTAAAGAATCCATTTTTATGTATTTTATGTATGGTAATCGTTTTGGTGTAAGCCCGCTAATCAGTTTCTTTGTCATTACAATGTCATATAATTGAATATTTTTGTATTTGATTTTGTGATTTAAATTATTATATTTTGTTGATTCGCTTTAATTGGCTAAAATTCATGTCAGAAAAATGAAACATAAAATATATTTTGATATTAATTATTGAGAGATTGGCTGATGTATTGTTTAAAAATTATTATTTCTCTTGAACAAAACTGTTTATAATTTTGTTCGTTTTCCAGGTATAAATTAAGGGTAACATATAATTAATTCAAAAAAAGCTCCAAGCTTTTATGATTTATGGAAGTATTGGAATAACATTCATTTTTTAGGTACACAATGTTTTTTTTAAACAAAACTATAAAATTATAAGTATAATTTCGTTGGTCGTAAAAGTACATTTTAAAATGGCCTTGTTCAGCGATTGCAATCATTGAAGTGTTTTATGAATAATAGAAACGTACGTTTAGACTTTAAATTAAATTGCATTAGCAGATATAGAAGGTGTATTATTTCGTCTTCGTCATTATAAATTAAATTTACTTCGATGTTCAAAATATTGCAGTGGAAAACAATATAAACATTAAACAAATATAGCTCCGAACTTATTGAGTGGAATTTATGGAATATATTGAATGATTTTGAAAAAAACTTAAAATATAAACAATTAAACAAAAGCTAATGTAATTTAATTGAACATAGTGTTTTAAAAACAAGTAGTTTGATGTTATCTTTAACACCCTTCCTCAAACGCATTGTACTACAGCTTTTGCTCTGAATTTCTCGATTTTTGAAGAAGACAGTGGCTTGGTAAACATATCGGCTATCATTTCTTCACTGGGACAGTAAGTGCATATAATATGATTTTTATCAATGTGGTCCTTCACGAAATGAACTTTAGTGTCGATATCCTTAGTCCTGTTGCTTAGTTTCTGCTCTTTGTATTTTTCTTTTGCTGACATATTACTTAATTTTAAAGAAAAATCTATTGTGCCTTTTAAGTATTTTAAGACACGTTTAAATTCAGTCCAATCTTCTTAGTTAGGGCAGCTTACTTTTCTTGCCGGAATGGAAACTGCAATATCAGGTCTTGAATTCACACTCAAATATAAGAGAGAACCTATTAATTTTTGGTAATTTGTATTATTCAAAAGATTTTTCCATATCCAGGGTCGAGTATGGAATTTAGATATCTTTGAATTATCAAATCCAAAATCTTGTAATAAATTTTTAAAGTATTGACTTTGCCGAATGTTAAAATTTAAATTTTGGTCTTGAAAAACTTCCACTCCTCCAAGGTTGCTTACTTCAAACTTTGTTTTGAGTAAACTCTTAACTTCATCAATTTTAGTCCGATTAGAACTTGCGACTAAAATGTCATCGTTGGTCGCATACAATCGTTTCGTTGTAAGATTTAGGTTCTACTGTGGATGAATCTGATGTTGAAGCTTTAAATCCTGGTCGATCGGGGGGGTGGCCTTTGTTTAAACTTTCTGACCTACGAACAAAACCCTCATCCTCTAGATTTGGTATTTCTGTTGTGTTCCCGGAACTGTCAGAGTCTATGTTGGCATCTACTCGTAAATCTAGACTATGGAATGAAGTATCGTCTTCTAAAACTAGTTGTTGTTTTTGCGTGTTATTGTCCTTATCGTCATTTGAAGATTTATTGCGACAAAGAAATTCAAAATCTATATCAGAATGGTGATATACCTCTGGATCAATGTTGTTAGTCATTTCAGTGTCTTTTATAAATTTAACGTCTCTGCTTATTGTTATTCTCTTTGTTTGTATGTTCACTAAACGATATCCCTTCGAATTTTCATCATACCCAACAAACGTTAAGACTTGGGTTTTTGAATCTAGCTTTCTACGGGTCTCTCTAGGAATCAAACGGTAAGCTTTTGAACCAAAAATTTGTAGATGGCTTATGTTTGGTTTTCTACCTTCCCAAAGTTCCAATGGATTAGAGGGAATTGAACTGGATACTAAGACATTTTGTAAATAATTTGCTTTCATAAGCGCTTCTCCCAAAACACATTTGTCATTTTTGCTTCAGCCAACATACAACGAGCCATTTCCACAAGCGACCTATTTTTCCTCTCGGCGACACCGTTTTGTTGTGGTGAATAGGGTTTTGTATACTGATGACGAATCCCTTTATTCTCAAGAGTCGGTACAGCCCATTGGATGAATCAGCTCCCCCAATTTCTTTTCCGGTCAATGTCTGGATATTGCAACTTGCGTCAGAGAATAGTAGTTTGAATCCCATCTTTAGCATTTTTGTGACAGAAAGAAGATTTCCATGAAATGAAGGAATGAATAATACATCCTTCACGTCGACGATCACCTTTTCACCTTAAATAGTTAAACGACAAAGTCCTTTGCCGCTGGAAACAACGGATTTTCCATTCGCCACAGTCACTTTTTCACAAACGGACTTATCTATGATGGCAAAATCGGATTGTCGTGCGCTGATGTGACAGGTGGCTCAGGAATCAGCAACCCAAAAGGTCTTATCGTTAGCCGAAGAAAAGCAATAGTTACCAATTTTGACTACATTGTTTTCTTCAGCTTGTTTAACTTGGTTGTTTGCCTCAACTTCTTCATCTTTCAGCAATCCTTCTTGATATGTCCTTTAGCCTTGCAATGATGACAAACCTTTCTATTGCGTTCTTCTGGACTTGCAGACGACTTCAAAGCTGAATTATTTTCTGAAAATTGGTGTGATTGACTCTGGTATTCATCGATTAGGCTAGCTTCGACAACCTTAAGTGTCAATTCTTCCATCTTACGAGCTTCCAAGGCCGTCACCAACGTATCGAATGAGGATTGAAGACTGCTTAGTAACATAGAACCGAGCCAACGCTCGGAAAAGTGCTCACCTATAGCTTCCAACTTCTCGAACAATAGCTTCATTTCCATAATGTGCTCTGCAATGCTCCGATCCATGGAAAATTTCATTTCAATGATACTCCTCATAAGACGTACGCTGCTTCCCAAAATATTCTTCTCATGGTGACTGCGTCAAGCATCCCATGACTCATGTGCTGTTTTGGACTTCTGGATCAGCTTGAGTTGACTATCTTCCACGGACAATCCAATGATCACAGTCGCCTCATCGTGGATAGGCAGCACTGTTCAAACGTTTTTCTTGCTTTATAACTTTTTGCTTTATAACATCCCCCATTTGTTATCGGAAAGAAGCTTCATCTGCATACATATAAGATTCAGTTGAAAAGAGAATCGGCAGAGAGATGTTGTCGGAAATTATCACCAATTTCAAGGATCCCATTATTACATGAAGTGATCTTGGAGATGGACATTTGCACGACTTTATTTTTTTTTCTTAAAATTTCCAAGGTTTTTTGGGTTCTTTTTCTGAGACACCCTGTACTTCTCTGATTTTGGAAAGAGTATTTGTTTTGTCAACCCATAAAAAGACAGTCCTATGGTCCATTTTTAAGGTTCATATAAAAGACATTTTAACGTTTTTCTTAAGACAATTAAAAGCTGATAAAGAGTTTTTATTCGACGAAAAGTTTTTTAGAAGAAAGCTAACACAAATAATTTAATATTATTCTCAAGAATTCAGCTTTATTAAAAAAAAAATAAGGCTGAGCCATAATGTTTTCTAAATCATTTCGGGCTGCCGCGGCTGGCTCGAATAAATTCCAGACGAAAAAGCCCAATTTTTGCCGTATGGCTCCACTTTTATTTAGTAGTGTTCAATTGCATGATTTTAGAGACCACTCCTCAAACCTCAAAAGCCCACAAAGCAAGGTAATGCGTCTACCAAAAGTTCCCTTCAATAAATTGGTTGTTTCGTTGGCACACCAAAACAGTAACTTTTTGGGGATATAACGCCGGCCGACGCGCGTCTCAACAACGGTTTGTGGATTATGATTATTCCAAATATGACAAGTTGGTTTATTAACGTAGCCATTCAACAACATAGTCTTGGGATCGGTGGCAATCTGGTTTTGGTTTTTTTTGTAACGAACGTGTGACGAGTTTGATGTTCGCTCGAAGTCAAAAACCCTCAACCGCACATCTTTTTGCAAAATCTTCCATAAAGGCGATGACACAACTCCATCCGTCTCTGGCGTCTCTGCTAGATTGAAAACCCCACGTCTTAAAAACACCCTTTACTTTACTAATGGCTAATAACTTATTATTTTAAAGCAAATAAATAAGAAAACTACCTCCAGTGTTTGCACCAACCGTGAAACAATGTTTAATTTGATCCAGGATGTATAGGGACCTTCATTTTCTGGATTAAAATTGTTAGCGCTGACATTTAACAGGTGCCAAGCTAAGCTGTCATTGAAGTATCATAACATTAATTGCTTAAAGCTTGCTACATAGCGTCTTAATCGATGTTTATTTTATTAAAATCGGTTTTATTTTAAAGAAATTTAATGACGGTGTCAGAAAAACCACTAAGCCCTATTTCAAATTTAGAATTGTAGTTGAGAAACAAGAGACCATACAAAGTACATTTTGTTTTGCCTCATTCAGCGATGAATATGTAAGCAATCAAAAGTTTTGCCTGCTTATGGGGCTCAAAACACCCACAAGTGATCAAAGAGGCACAATTGCATCCAAATAAAGGTTTGAAGGGTTGAAAGATATCATTGGTCCATATTTATTTAGAAAATGCCAAAACTCAGACAGTTACAGTCCACTTGGAACGATATGATGGAATCATGACCGATTTTATTTGTGGCGCGTTGGGCGGTCAGCCGGCGTGGAGATTCAATTTCATGACAATTTGTGGTTCCAACAAGACATGTAAAAATGGTCAATCATGGATCAAGATCATACGATACGATGATATTTCTTTTCAATTAGTAAGTGCAAATAATCGTATCCAAACGAATAATTCCGGAAAAAAAAAATGTGTGAACAATTCGTTTAATATTACTGCAAAAAGAATTCCATGTTATAAATTTTCCTGAGGCATCCATTTGAATGATATTTTTTGCTTAAAAAATCATAAAATCTGAACTTTCCATAGATACCATACAAAATTTGCCTAGACTTATTAGACTTATTTCTCATTTTAACGCACTTATAGTCGTAGATTGACGTAACTCTTCGATTGTGCCAAGCATTTTAGTTAAAGTGTAATACGATCATATCAATGTCAACTAGCCATTAAACGCTTTTTTTTCAACATCAAAAGTTCAGTCGTCTTTTAAATCGACTTTCTGTTTGCTATAAAATTGAAACAATTTTGTATACCAATAATTTAGGTTAATCTGGATACTGGTAAAATGCTGCGAGGATATAGCACTGAATGACTACTCGATGCACTCGTATTATGGTCAGTGAATTCTTCAAGTTAAAATGTATTCATTGAATGTCTAGAAAAAACTATTGGCTTTGAGATCAATATCCTAAATCATATGCAATGAAAACAATCAAGAAAAAACCTTATGGGCTAGAAAAGTCGCATTTAACCTTGATATCATTCAAAATTGGTTTTATTACCTCATACAGTACGCGTAACTAATGGCGCAACATGCATTTATTTCCCTCAACGCTTTAGAAAATGAAAATTAAAAGTATTTTAAGCAACTTCCAAGTGTGATTCTCAAAAAGTTTATACCTACATCATTATAGTTAGCACACATACACACACACATAAATGAACACAAACATTTACCCACACGACAACAAATCGGTTCATTTATACAAAAATTGCATTTTTATTTTTATAAAAATTCTTTCCCCTCAAGGCAAGTATATTCTTGGACCTTGGCCAGAACGAGAGCTTCATGAGCCATTTAAGCCGCGAATCAGAGAATAGCACACCAACCGAAATGTTCACTACCTTCAAGGCGGACGTGCACAACCAAATGTCTTTCAAATGTCGATTGCCACAGTCATCTATGCAGCCGCAGCAACAACAGCAGCAGCAACAAAAGTCACCAACATTCCTTATGCCTAGTATCACCATTGACATTGAACCACCAACCCCTGAAGAGAAAACACCACGTCCTAGAGATTTAATCATACCAACTTTAACAGTGGAACAACCTAGTCCAACGAAAAATTGTTTCCCTCGGAATGTCTTCCCTGGATCACCGCCACCTCAACGTGCAAGCATCGGCGAGACTAGTTTCATGTTTCCTAACAAACAGCAACAGAAAAGGTATCAATTATAATTCTCAAACAATAACAAATAAATCTTCCACGACTCCCAAGACTTTTTAAACATTTCCCACCATTTCCATTTTAAGTGAACTTCCTCTGTAACTCTGTTAACCGTAGAGTGTTCTTTGTGTAATCTGTCAAAAACTGCCCTTCTAGATCTATAATTTATGGTTTCTGTTTGCTTTTGATGTGTCACTAAGCCGTAGATCTGTAGAGCTATAGAGCCTCCTAATATTGCATACTAGTATTGTAGTTGTTTCGCCTTCGATGTTGCTTTATACTTCTAGCCATGTTGGGACATTAACTTTTGATTGTTCATATACGAGTAACGTAGTTTTAGATCAACATCAAGGCCTTTAATCTTTGATTGCAGATTGCTGAAACAATTCGAGAAGCCTACATCTCTTGACCTGCAGTTTGTGCCACCCACGATTACAATTACGTCGAATATGAGCGAGCTTGAGTCTGATACGGAACCACTTTCGCCTGCCCCTAAGACAGGTGGACCAGGATCACTCTTGGCACCTGGCAACCCTGGTATGTGTTACCTTAGTCCGTTTACGATGTGCAGTCGAGCCGATCGCACCATATCGGAGAGTAATCTCAGTTCGTCAGGATACTCAAGTATGGCAAGTCCAGGCCCAAGTCGCTGTGGATCGAGCAATCCACTGTGTCCGAACGAAATGGACGAACCTGGCAGTGGGCATTCTGGGCCGAGTTTGTCACTCCACGCCAGCCTTCTGAGTCGAAGGAAGAACGCTGCTTTGGCCAGCTGCAAAGAGAACATCACCAATGGAAAGCATTCAGCATCTAATGATGATCACCAAGAAAGACTGCGAGCCCGATCCGATTCCGAAACTATGTCAGATGATATTCTACTCGAATCCAATGACGAGGGAATCGGAACGGATCATGTTGATGAAAAACTTGATGACAACCGTAATAATGGCGGGCAACAACTAGGAGTTTTCATCGAAGAACAAATACTTGTCGAGGTTGAGGAGCCCGCTCCAGCGCCAGTCACTCAAATGGCACAACTACAACTCCCACAAATTGTCATACAGATAGATGGAACTGACAAGGGGTTGTCACCGGTTTCGTCACGCTCGGAGAGTCCACTGAGTGAACGTGCTGGCATGGGCCGTTTCTCTCCTCATTTCTATGGTCGTAAAGACCAGCTACCATTTACTGACTCCGATGGTCTCTATGATTTTCCATCTTCCGATGGTAAAGCAAGCACTTACAGCCATCAACGGAGGAGTAGCAGTAAAAAGCGGGAACGAAAACTCTCCAAATCAGGCTGTACACAGTCACCAACAAAGAATCAAAATGATGTGTCGGCAAAAGATTCCAGCACACCGACTACAAGTAGCCACGTCTGTTCGAAACACTGTCGATCCTATCATCATTCATGTCCCGTCAACGCAGTCACAGCGAGAAAAAGTCCCAAAAGACGGCCGGTCAATAGACATCCTGTGGCAAGTAGTAGTAGCTCTTCAGAAAGTTTGACATCTACCAAGGATATGACAATCCGATCGATGCCTAGACGTATGTCAATTACAAATGATTGATAATGACATTTCCCTAGCGGTACAATTTTGTTTTTTTTTTATTTTTTTCTTTTTTGTTAAGGACTGAACTCACCAAATAGGGAGAAAAGACTCAGAAAACACGATAGCAATAGTGAGGATGACGCCGCTGATGTAAGTTTCTATATAGTATTGAACCAAGAGGTTTTAATGCTTTTTATATGTATGTACATTTTTAAATGTAGGCACTTCTGCGACGAATGTCTCCAAGCATTGTAAGCACTGAAAATAACCAAATACAACCACGATGTAAAATAAATCGCCTTCGGGCAATAGGAAATCAAATTAGGTAAATATTGATTGTTTTATAGCTTAAAATTAAACTTTAACAATTTTGTTTGTATATAGATTCTTAAGACGCCTTGAAAAATCAATTAAAACCCGTGAACGTCTTGTATCGCCATCAGACAGTTGCGCTGAGGAAAACACTGATGACTTGGACTCCCCACAAGCCACATCTCCTCTCCTACAACCAACATCACCAAATCGAACAAAAATGGCATTATGTCGTCAGAACCGTATTCCTCCGGGAACTTACAGTTTAACAAATTCAGCTGTTCTCAATCCAGGCAACTGGAAAGGAAGAGACCGCAGTATTATCACCGCAGATGTTAATAGTGATTAAAATTATGAACAAAATATAGTATTTTATTCTAAATGGCGCCCAACAAAAAACAACATTCTTAATTCTAGAGTTGAATTTTTTGAAGTTTACAGGACTTAAGAAATAAAAAAAAGCAATAGTTTAAGGATATATAATTTACTAAATACTATGATTGACGTTTGAGCAAACAAAAAATAGTAACACAAAATTAAATGGCGCCCAACGCAAGCCAATTATTTAATGAGTTAAGATAAAAAGCACTTTCTTAGATGTATAATCGCATTAGAAAATCTGCAACAATTTCTAAAACCAGTGCACCTAAAAATAGTGTTAGTTTTTTTATAAGTACATAAGTTAGCATAACCATAGAAAAACAAAAATTATAGAGCACTTTTAAGCATGGGTGTAAATAGCCACTTTTCAAAAATTATAGACCTTAAACAAAATAAGCACACCGCACGAAAACTTAACAAAAAAAAAAACAATATTTTATAATTCTTCGAAATTAACCTATAAAAAAAAAACAAAACTGTAAATAAAAAGTATAGAATAAGCAATATAAACTTAAACGTGATATGTGATAAGAATCTCTGCGCTTAAATAGCATTAAATTCGTGACACTTTACAAAAATATATTATTTTTGAACTAAAATTTAAAAACAAAAACTACATATTTTTTCTTTTTAAGTTTTGTCTAAAAAAAAAAACTTTTTACAACAAAAAAAAATGATCTACTAAACATGTGTTCATCATCACGTTATTTAAAACAAATTTTTGTTGTTTATAATTTAATAAATAAAAATATTATTGACAAAATATTGTAAGAAAAATAAAAATAAAACAATTTCAAAACCTTGGGAAAATGAGGACAATCGTTTAATCACTTTTATCTATATTTTCGCTTTTGCGTGCATAAACTCTTTTGTTGCAATATTTCAGTGTTAGATATTTATTTTAGAAATAATGAAAAATATATTTAAAATAATCAGCGAGTCTTGTGACATAATTATCTAATGTACATAATATTTTCTGACCATTGATTGTAAATCTCTTAAGTATAAGGTGCAGGTCAAGGAACACACATGGTAATTCTTTTTTCTTTTATGCGTGAAAATAATTATAGAAAATTACTTTTAATGTTAGCTTTAAACAGTCATTAATAATGGAAATATTTTACTTTTTAAAACGTTTTTGTTTCTTTTCATTTGATGTTCACGGAATTTTGAAAGGCCAATCCTAGCATCGGGTTTCGAAAAACTCTATGTTAAAAAACCCTCATAATGTGTATTTATTTTCCAAACCAATTGTTATTATTTCTTTAGCTATCCTTACAGCCAATATATAAATTCAAAATAGTTTTCTGAGCTCTCTTTAAAAATGTCCTCATTTTTGTTCCCAATTGAGTTAATTTCAAATACTATCCATATTACATGTTATTAACCCCCGTGTGTTTTTGAAGAGAAGAAGTAACAGAAATAATGTTGCCATTTTACAATGTTTTGGTAGAATTCAGAATGAATTAGTTTAAATTGTTTTAAAAGCATAGGTAAAAAAAGAAAGATACTGTACATGTTCTATATTGTTTTATAGAAAACTTTAAAAGAAGCTGATTGCAAAACCCTTGAAGATCTTCTGTGTTCTGTAATTGTCAAGAATTCTTCTGTGTAAATTATATCGTGTTTTCTCTAGAACTAGTGGAGACTCAGATACCCTATAAATGTCTCATACAAACAGAACCATTTTGAATCATTCTGACCATCGACATACTATACATGGACTGCTAGTAGCCAACTTCACGATGGTTCCACTTTTAACGGACAAAACACTAGCGCAAAGAGGGCTATGCGGATAAATTGTGTAACATTTAATACTCACAGCCACTGCTGTCGTTCTTGCTACTATAGAAGTATTTTACTATTTTCAGAGTCAACTGTTACTCTACCCACGGACGAAAACTACTCCCCAAAATAAAACGGAAAAGAAATTTGTATTTGGTTTACAATAAAAATTTGAAATATAATGCCCCAATAATAGTGCAACAACAGGAAGAAAATTTTCAGACGTAAGCCTTATAAAAGATAAAAAACAAAATCACTCAAGGTAGAAACGGTGAATGGGAATGCCCTACTTACTGCTAAGGAACTTCTTAAAAACAATTTCACCGAAAAATGGGAGCCATCGAAAACTTTAATCTAGAATAACAAAACATTGTATAAGGCGCCAGTTATAGCTATCATTGGTTTTCATCATTGAAAACAAACATTGGAACTTTTTTAACAGGTCGTCTATAGCTATCCTTAAACATTTCTGTCATTAAAAAAATTTCCCGATTGAAATCCACCGACAAAATTTTACTGAGTGAAATCTATCATTGCAATTGTGTGAAATTAGAACACAAATCAGTGGAATGATTCCTTTAACATTTGAACATAAAGTATCAGCTGTTCAGGAAAATGAATTTTCGTCCGTTGTAGAGAAAAATAAATGCGCAGTTACACTTTTTTTTCTCAAAAAAAATTCTTTGTGTGATTTCCAATGGATGATTATATAATTTTCATTTCAAGTTCTAAAACCCCTTAATGTTTGTAACTGAAAATATGAAACATCGAATTTACAATCATGAATTTAATTTATTCATGAATATTCAAAAATGTATGTTGATGTAAAATATAATTTTAATTGTCGATTTCTTATTTAATAAACAAAAAGTATTGAATTTAAATTATTTATTTCAACCATATTATTTTAAAATGTTGGCCTTTAAGCAGTGAAAGCAAAAATTTGGTCCGACATTACATCCCTCTATTTGTCTGTTTTCGGAACATTAACCTTCGCAATAGGCTAATTAACTTCGAATTTGGACATTATTATTTTCAGTTTTTAATTTTATTCAGGGGCCAAGCATGTGTTTGTTGTTTTTTTTTGTTTTACTCCTTATTTAAGAAAATACTCCCCAAAGTGATAGAAAAATACTACTCTTGAAATTTTTAAAACGACAGCACTGCTCACAGCAAAAAAAACATGGCATCGTTGGCTTCAACAAATTATACTAGATGTCAATAGTTTCTATGTCAGAAAAAGCTTATCTCAACTAAATACAAAACAGATGTCGCTAAATATTTCATACCCTTTTTTTGCCACTGAGCCTAAAAGGGGTAGTGTAGCTAATTTAAAGTGGAACCATTTTTATTAAAATTTTGTATGGAAAATTCACACCACTAGCAGTCCATGTATAGTATGTCAATGATTCTGACAATAGAATCTTAGTTCTTTTTTAATTCAGAGGTCAGCTCCGAGCAGAGTCTGAGCGAGCAGAGTAGAGTAGACTAGAGTTCTGAGCAGAGTATGTTCGGAGCTCTCTGATTTAATTATGAAACAACTTGAGCACTAAACTGTCATGATTTTACATGTCTTCTGTTTGAAGGCGTTCAAAATTTTCTTTAATCAAATAAAACACGAATTTGAAGCTCTGAACGATCAGAGCTCAAAAAGAAACACAATTATTCTTTTGACAGTTCGAGCTTTGGTCTGAACAAAAAAAGAAAAACGCCAAATAACAAATTGTAAAGTTAAACGTCAAAATGACAGTTTGTTTTTATTCTGCATTTTTTTATAAATTATTTGATTTAATTATTCAAATAAAAGACGAATTTCTGTAATGAAAAGATTGACTAAGAAAAATTTGTCTTCAAAAAAATCCAATCTAAAGAGACGGTTATTTACTTTTTATTTAAATTTAATACAAAAAATTTAATAGAAAACATTGTTAATGAAGAAAGAAATCTCAAGATATTAAATATTTTCTTTCTTCTTTCTTCAAAAGGAGCTGACTACAAAATAGTTGACGATTTTCCTTGTTTTATAATTATAATGCGTTTCTTCTTGTAGGCTATTTTGGACTTTTGTGGTTAGATATCAGAACTGGGGGTGCCTCAGATACCCTATAGAACACGGCCATTTTGAAATAATTCTGACATCGGAATATTAGTTCCCAATAACACATTTTTCAGTAAGACGTCAAAATATTGGTTTGTTACTGTTCTGCACGTTTTTCTTAAGTTTTACTCCATTATTCATTATTAAAAACAAAAATTGACTAGGAACAAATCTATCTCAAAGTTAAAATCCAATCTAAAGAGGCGGTTATTTACTACCAAAGGCAAAATAGTTAATGAAGAAAGAAATCTCAAGATATCAAATATTTTCTTTATTATTTGGTAGTAAATTTGAAAAGGAACAAATTGTTCAGTTAAACGTCAACATGACAGTTTGTTTTTATGCAGCACTTTTTTATAAATTATTTGATTTAATTACTCAAATTAAAGACGCATTTCTGTAATGAAACCATTGACTAAGAAAAAATGTTTCTTCAAATGAAAATTCAATCTAAAGAAATGGTTAATTACTTTTTATTGAAATTAAATACCATAGGAAAAAATAGTTAAAGAAGAAAGAAATCTCAAGATATTAAATATTTTCTTTATTATTTGGTAGCAAATTTGAAAAGGAGCTGACTACAAAAAAGTTGACGATTTTCCTTGTTTTGTAATCATAATGCGTTTCTTCTTGTAGGATATTTTGGACTTTTGTGGTTAGATATCAGAACTGGGAGTGCCTCAGATACCCTATAGAACACAGTCATTTTGAAATCATTCTGACATGGGAATATTAGTTCACAATAACACATTTTTCAGTTAGGCGTTTGGTTGTTACTGTTCTGCACGTTTTTCTTAAATTAATTTACTCCATTATTCGTTATTAAAAACTTTAATTGACTAAGAACAAATGTATCTCAAAGTTAAAATCCAATCTAAAGAGGCGGTTAGTTACAGCTTTTTACTTTATTGCATTAATTAATGGTCTTGGAACCCTAAGCTCTTAACAAGATTTCAATGCATAATGGGGATGTAAAATTTAAAATAAAAATTTTCAGACATTAAGTATTTTCATTTTAATAATTCTCTAAAGGGTTTTCAACAAGTTGACTTAGAGCACTCATCTTAATTTTTTTGTTGAACAGAATATCTAATCGCTGCAATGCGTATTTTAAATTAAACTGCAATCATCCTATATTTTTTGCTATACAAAGAAAACAAACTCAAACGGGTAAACTATTATAGTATATGTATGTAGTAGGTATATAAAATCTTTTACAGATACAAAATTAAAAAAAAAATTATTAAAACTAAAATAAAAAAACATTTTTGTTCAAATGTTTATGGTAGAGATATATAAAATACAAAAATTATTCAAAATAAATAACAATAACTGTCCCATTTACGAAAATCGCAATTTTTAAAAATTATATAATATTTTATTATTCATGCCATAAAATTCACTGTACCATTAAATGTAGATAAATTTCTATCAATTTCGTAATTAGGACAGTTCCTTCCAAAGCATTATTAATTCAACTACTCGTAACACAACATACAAATAATCATCGGCAACCTTTCTACTGCTTACCCCATCGAATTAAATTAAGAATATAAGTTAAATAATATTAAAAAATAATGTTTAAATAAAACAAAAGAAGGAAATATTTAAAAAAAGAAAAAAAAAAAACGTATTTGAACTTAAACAAAAAAAAAAACACTATATAAATCGCATTAACTTTAGGCGAAGAAAGATTTAAATGGCTTGTATTGAGACTGATTTTGTAAAAATTGTAAAAGAAACAAAAAATAATAATAATTACTAAAATTCAAACAAAAACTATATAGATCTATAAATGGCAAATAAAATAAAATATAATGTATGTTTTATTAAATTAAACTTTTATTAAAAATAATTCATTATGCACAACATGTTAAATATTTTTCGACTATAGAGATATATTTGCAAAATGAAAAAAAAAAAACAAAAAATAAACAACTAAATATTTATTCATTTACATACCTACCACCTAATTTACACTCATCAAATAGAAATTAAAACAAAAATATTAGGTAAATGTAGTAAAATATATTTAGAAGAGAAAAAAAAATAAATAAATAAACATTTGCACTTTTCAAATTTAACATTAAAATTCTTCGTACAACTGCAGTTTTAGTTTTAGGACTCTGTGATAAAACTTGAAAGAAAATGTTAATGCTAAATTTTACGATACATTTTGACAATATATGATACAAAATATATTAATTTTTATTTATTGTTTCTTTATGAAGCTGCTGCAAACAGAAAAGTATCCAATCAATAGATATTATTATTTAAACTTTGATGTTTGATTCAATAAGTGTTACATATGGAATTTTAAAATCCTTTCCCTACCTTATTTTTCTTGTTCAGAGTCATTACCTTCAGCTTGGGTGAAGGTACGTAATTGGTGTTGGTGAGAAGGTAAAATGTTAAAGTTAAAAACAGTTTAGAAGAAAATATAAATTTTAACATTAAACAGTAAATTTTCTAAGAAAAACATATAACAATAAATAAAATAATAAGATTGAAAATTTATCTTATAACTTGTATAAGTCAGTTTGATTTCATCTAGATCAAAGATTTGAAGTTAATATATAAGGAAATAATGATTTCTTTTACCAAATGAGTTAAAAAGGTACAATTAATAATAATTGTAATTGAAAAAGTATGAATTTCAATAACTTGTAATTGTAATTTAAAAAATTCACTTACTAGTTACATGTTTTTGAAAATTGTAGTATTTTTATTCAAGCTTTTGAAAGAATACACTTTTAAATTGCAGTCAATAGAATGGATTTCGTTGTGGAATTATTAATTCAAAACATAACGAATAAAATAACTTAGAATTTCAATTTTTATTATTTTTTATTTATTGCAAAAATGTACAATTTCAACAAATTTTTTTGTAATATCGCTCAAAAGTGCTTTAAAAAAAGTTACCATTATTGTTTTGTATTTTTATCATTAGTTTTATTTTCAACTACGTTTATGTAATTAAATTTCAAGGAATTGACGATTTTCAATTACATGTAATTAATAATTGACGCTTTTCAATTACATGTTTTTAGTTTTTGAAATTCTTCAATTAAATTTTAAAGTAATTGAAAAGTGTGTGGACTTTTAAATTGCAAGTTATTGTAATTTAATTTTGTTAGTAATAATCATTTGTTCACAAGTCTCAATTCAGTTAATGATTGATAAAGAATCTCTCAAAGCAATTTTTTTATATCAGAGTCCTCTTCTTTATGTAATTTTTAATCTCAAGAATTTAAGGAGTCTCTGCATAAATATACACAAATTTGATCAAAACGACGCGATGTCTAAAAGAAAACATTAATGTGCAATAAATACACCTTAGTACATTTTTTGTTATTAAACTTTAAATGAACGGTAGTTAAAACTTAAAAATGCAGAAAACTAATCTGATATGTAACGAAACGCATTTATAAGGTGATTTAGTGCTAACTAACCAAATTTATTGATTGAACTCGAATCTAGAAGTCTATTAAAATACTGCAAATCAAAAATAGTATACAAAAAATAAATTCCTTTATTTTACTTCTTTTCCGTCAAAGAAAAAATTGCTATTCAAACTATTTCCATAGACACCTGGTAGGCGGTAAGATGGAAATTCATCCCCCCTGAATTTAAGCCTGGTCACTTTTTATTAAATTGATTTTCTACCCAAGTTATAAATTTTTCTTTTTCAAAAGAATTAAATGATATGCCGAATCGTTGAATAAAATCAATTTTTTCGTATTCTCTTTAAAAAAAGTTAACTTAATTTTAGTTTTATCTTCCTTGAACGATAACAGGCCTTTGACTTATTCCTTGTAACACTATTAAACCCTTTATCTCTTCGATTTCCTTCTAACTACCAACAACAATGTTAACACTTCAGGTTTATGCCAAAAATGCACATTTCATGGGCATACAATATCAAAATAAAAATATTCCAAACATCAATAAAAACTGCAACAGCTTAAAAATTAAATATTTATGCTTTCGTGTAAATATACTAATCCATTAACAATAACAATAACAACAAATATTAATAATCAAAAAGTCTCTTAACAAATCTTATGCAGCAAAAACATTATTTAAATTTTATGTTTACCTAAATGTTTATAAAAATTTAAAAAAATGAAAAAAACATTCCTATGACACCTACTGACCTTAAATTTAAAACAAAAAAATATGTCTTTAATCTTTACAAGCAATATATTATCAATAGTAAATTATTATTACTGTAGCTGCAATAAAGCGAAGTAATTAATTAATTGAATAGAAATTAAAAAAATAAAATCACAAGAAATTATTTGTAGGTATATTATGTAACAATATTCTAAATAACTTTTATTTTGTATATATATGCACTCTTGCATTTAAGGAAAAATTTAAATTATTACATGAATAAAATCAATTATTATTTGTATAAGTTCAATTATTCAAAAATTACACACACACATTGTATAAAATTATAAAAACAAGAAAAGAAAACATGAACAACATAAAGCAAAATAAAAAAATTATATACTTAAGAAATATATTTGCAAAAATAAAAAAAATAACAAATAAAACCGATAACTCTATTGTGTCGTTATTTTTTAGAGGTTGAAATCAAAACCAATGAGACAATTATTTTTGCAACGTCAAATTTATCACCATTTTATTGTTTGGAAATACACCCTTTTTCTAGAGAACGAGAACGTCCACTCACCAACTCTTTAAATGTGTGAGTGCTCCCGAAGATAGTTTTCATATCATATCAGACAGTTGTTACTTACTTACTTACTTAAAGTGGCGCTACAGTACGGGAAGGACCTGGGCCTCAACCAACATGCGTCTCCAGCCAGTTCGGTCCCTAGCTAGCTGTCTCCAGTTTCACATGCCAAATTGGTTGAGGTTCTCTCCCACCTGGGTGTGCCACCTGAGTCGCGGTCTTTCTCTGCTACGCCGCCGTCCCTCGAGATTGGATTCGAAGACCTTCCGGTCATGACCTAGCCATCTAAGCCGTTGGACTTTAATTCTGCTAACTAGGTCAGTGTCGCTCTACAGCCCGTACAGTTCGTCGTTATATCTTCTCCTAAATTCTCCATCTATGTGTACGGGACCAAAAATCACCCGAAGAATTTTTCTCTCGAAGCATCCTAAGACGCTCTCATCTTTCTTTGACAGGGTCCAGGCCTCAGCGCCATAAATGAGAACTGCTGGTGTCTTTGTCTGAGGTAGACAAAGTCCTTAACTATCTCAAAGTTATAGCTGTCCATGGTGACGTTTTGTCAACGACGTTGTTCAGTGTCCTTTTTTAATGACAGCATATACTTGGTCTTGCCCTCTTTGACAACTAAACCCATCTTCTTCGATTCCCTAGCAATGCTCAAAAACGCTCCACTGACATCACGCTTTGATCTTCCAATTATGTCAATATCATCTGCGTATCCGAGTAATTGGATGGACCTTTGGAAGATTGTGCCTCTAGTGTTGACGGTTGAGTTTTGCACAATTCTTTCTAGAACGATGTTGAAGAAGTCGCATGACAGTGCATCGCCTTGTCTAAAACCTTTTTTGACATCAAATGCATTGGTGAGATCTTTTCCGACATTGATAGAGCAGCATGCATTCTCCATCGTCATTCTGCACGGATAAATTTGACAGGGACGCCAGGGAGCTCTGTAGAGCTCTTCCCTATAGATGCTGTCATACACGGCGATTTGAAGTTCCTGGGTTATTTCCAAGATCTGCCGTAGTGTGAATATTTGGTCGATAGTGGACTTTCCTCTACGGAAGCCACTCTGATAAGTACCAATCAGGTTGTTGACGAACGGCTTCAGACGTTCACATATTACGGCAGAGAGGATCTCATATGCAATGTTAAGGAGACTAATGCCTCTGTAGTTGGCGCAGTTTAGAGGTTCTCCTTTCTTATGTATGGTCTTTCCATATTCTCAACATCGACTGCGGTTCTTTTACGATGTTCCCCTGATCGTCTTTACAGGCTTCGGTTCGTGGCTGAAACCCTTGGGAGGTTTTTTTTACCTTTTGGTAAAATTAACGAACCTCATTCCTGTTGTGACATCCCTCTATCTCCTCAATCGCGCGCTTCTCATGCTCTCTTTTCTCCATCTAAGAAGCCGTTGTTCCTCTCTCCAGCTCTAGTCCTTTTGTGCAGCGCCGTTTTGTATGGCTCTTGTTTCGGTGCGCTTGCCGGCATTTGTCGTCAAACCAGGAGTTTCGCTGCGGTGGCCGTGTGAAACCTAGCACTTCAGAGGCGCCATCTCTGATGGCTGCAAGGCAATGTTGCCGCTGGTTTTTAATGCTTAATGCAGGCAGCATAGGACTCCTTAAGAGGTTATTAGAGACTCGATCGGAAAAGGACTGCCATGTCCTTGCGATTGTAGCCGTCTAACGTCGAATCTTCTCACAGTACTTCCTTGTTTTGGCTTGGATCATGATATCCGTAGACGTACCTTGGCTACAACGAGGTAGTGGTCCGAGTCAATGTTGGCCTCTCGGAATGTTCGGATATCCTGTATACTAGAGAAGTGTCGTGCGTTGATCGCAATGTGGTCAATCTGGTTGTTGGTCGATTGATCAGGAGATTTCCATGTCCCCTTGTAGATATTGAGATGTGTGAACTGCGTACTAGCTACCAGAACGTCTCGCCCCACAGCGAAATCGATCTGCCTGAATCCGTTGTCGAAGGTGGTGTCGTGCTGTATCTCCCGGTTAAGCCACCAAAGATGTCTTTTCTTCCTAGCTTGGCATTCAAATCTCCTAAGCCAATTTTAATGTCATAGCCAGGGCACTGATCATATGTCTTGTCCAAGAGCTCGAAGAATATGTCTTTGGTGTCTTCATCTTTCTCCTCTGTTGGGGCATGCGCGCATATTAGGCTTATGTTGGCGAATTTAGCCTTGATGCGAATTGTCGTGATGCGCTCGCTCACACTGTTGAAACTCAAGACTTTTTGCCTGAGTCTAGTTCCAACAACAAATCCACACCCAAATAGACGCTTTCTATGTTCTCGGTAGCAGTCGCCGTAGTATACATCGCAGTCTCTTAGTTTGCGTTTGCCCGGTCCATCCCATTGCACTTCTTGGATGGCTGTAATATCTGCCTTGCAGCAGTATAGGGCTTCCGCTAATTTTTCGGCTGCACGTGGTCTGTTAAGGGACCTAACATTCCACGTACAGATCCGAAGTACGTTGTCCTTATTTCGTTTGCGTGGGTTGTCAACAGTGAATCCGTCCATATCCGAGGCTTGTTGGTGCTTCACAACTAAAAGTATTTTGGAAGTGGCCAGGAAGTCACCCCGACGGCACAACCCCCAACCTGGAGGGCCACATCCTTAGTATAACTCCAAGGAAGGGGAGCCGGATAAACCGCTCCTTACAGGCTGGGCCCCGAATATGTCGAAGAAGCCCTATAAGGTATTTACTAAGTAGTTCAACCTTACTGGAACTGTAGACGCCACCGTTGATTCCATCTCGAGAATTTATCCGCTGCAGCCTGGATAAGGAGAGGTGCCTTAGTGGAAACTCCTCTACCCCTCTCTCGTGTGCTGCCCCAACAACTTTCCACTGGGGTTAGAACCCAATCTCCAGTTTAGGTATTAGGCACCCGATGTCCACCGCGGGGAGGTGAGAGTAGGAGTTGATGGACAGAGGTGTGTTTTGAGAAAAACCTGTGGACGCTTTTGTCCTCTTGAATGCACATGTCTACCATTTGAACATCAAACAGTTGTTGATCTAGTTTATTTGTGGCTTTTGGAAGTGACAGACCTTTAAGTATTTTCGGTCAATTTATTATATGAAAAAATGATCAGAAAATAGAGAGTAAGTACTTTTCCTTATTTGTTATCAATGCAGTGATATTTTCCATATTTTATGTTGTGTTTTATTATATAAATTGATTTTGAGAACGCCTTAAAAAAACAAATTTTGTGAACCATCTCTGGGGCGTCACACGATTTTCACCAAAGATCAAGAATGTGAAATCGCAACAGAGATCAAACATCGTTACAGATGAGGCAAATAGCTTTCGAATACGCTGAAAAAACGGCATAGTCAACAACTTTAATAAGACCTTCAAAACTGCCGGAAAGGAATGGCTTAAAGGGTTCAAAAAAAGAAAAAAAATATCACTCCGGAATGCCGAAGGAACTAGCCTGAGCAGAGCAACTGCATTTAATCGAAAAGAGGTAGATTTATTTTACCAATTGCTGGGAGATGGGATGAAGAGATATATAAATTTCAACCGAGAAACATTTGCAATGCGGATGAAACTGGGTTTTACACCGTCCAGGATCCTGGAAAAGTTCTAGCAGAAACTGGTCAAAAAAGAGTGGCATCTATAACCAGCGGGGAGAGCGGCAATATAACGGCATTATGTGCTATGAGCAATTTCGTTTCCGATTCTTTATTTGAATAAAAAAGATATATTTTTGTGATCGCAGAAGATCACAATCAACAATTAAATAAAACGCATTCATGTATTTCAAACTTAATATTATTTATTAAATCAAAGCTTCAGATCCCTTAAAACTGGTGGGGGGAAATCTTAGGCTGTAGAATGACAAACTGTGAACTCCACTTGAATTGATCCATGAAGCCCTTTTTATACTTATAAAATGTTTACTAAGCAAATCTATCTTCTACTGAAGATCGTTTGCTTTCCATTGTTTTTTAAAATTGCTGACACAAGAATTCTTTTAGAATTATTTAAGATGCTTTTGGCACACAAGTTACTGAAGGCAAAATGTGCTGATATGATATTTACAATATTGGATATCATCATCCGCTATGAGATGAAATTATGAATCAATGTGTGAGCATTACATTTTGTTTATATAAAGATATTTTGTATCTTTCTTCATTATTATAGGGTGTTTAATAATTTTACAAAGTTATTTGAGGGTGTTCTGATAATGTAACCGAGCGCTGCCGGTAGTTTCATTCCACCAATGTTCATTTTTCCTCGTGGAAGACACTCTCCTAGCCTTGAACATGGTGGGCCACCTGGGGCTCTCTACAAATGCTCGAAAAATGGATGGATAACAGAAGATCTTTTTGCAGATTGGCTAGAGCACTTCGTTATCCATGCCAAGCTAACGAACGAAGAAAAAGTTCTGCTTATCCTGGGAAATGATTCTAGTCACATAACACTTCAAGAATACGAATATTGTCGCAAAAACAATATTGTTATGCACTCAATCCCACCACATAGCTCCCATAGGATTCAGCCACTGGACGTGGTATTTTATGGTCCACAAAAAGCAGCGTATTTTGTACATGAAGTCTTGTCTTGGCCGAAAGATAACACCGCAGGATTTTGCTTACCTTTTTCAAAAAACTTTTGCTAGCGTTGCGTCTGTTGTTAAGGGAGAATCTGGGTTTAGGGCAACTAGAATTTTCCCGATTATTCCGGGAGTCTTTTGTGACCAAGACTTTCTTCCATCTGAAGCGCTTTTTGACCAAACATAAGAAGTTATAGAATTAGTCGAATCAGTAAGAGAACAAACTCCAAACCCTGTTTTGCAAGCCCCGGAAAGTTTGCCCCACATCGGCCCCTTCGACTTCATCTGCTGTCTTGAACGAAAGTATAAAAACCCTTCTCCCAGTGCCTAAAAAAACCGGCGTTAATCGTAAAAGGAAGTGCAGGGATAAACAACATGCTGCTCTACTAACATTAACACCTATAAAATAAAATTTATAAAAAAGCGAACTAAAAAGAGCAGCCAACAAAAAAAAGAAGGAAAACAAGGAAAAGCGATTCGCAAGATTACAAAAAAGATTCTTCAAGCATCCACATCCGAGTCTGATGAAACTGCTGATAACTTAGATGACTCCATAGAAGATGGTAGCAATAGCAACAAATGCTTTATTTGTGCAGAATTTGGGTACAACATCGAACTGTGGTATAGGTGCATACGCTGTGTAGACTGAATTCATGCTGAATGTTCGGTCCATCTGCATACATATGCGATTTGTGCCTATAGAAGATATGACCGCCATTACCAGAATCCCCATTATCTTAAGCCTTTTTTCCGTCCAATTAACTTAAGTTTTTTAATGTAAATAATAACAGCAATATAAATGAAGTCAATAAAAAGTGAAGTTGAATAATTATTTAAATAACTTATTAAGTTTTATTTGAGTTTTTCCTAAAATGACCGGTATTACCCAATTGTACCCTACCACTCGCTTCTTCTTTGTCAACATGATTTTTGATCCACATTCTTTTAAAAATCGAATTTCGAGACTAAAATGTCAAACCAAATTAATATTGTATTTTGGGATTCCAAAGAAGGCGAAACTATATAGTACATACAAGTGTCAGACCTTTCGAGTTAGATTACAATTATGAGTGACAAATTTGCTAGAAACCACTTCAGCCATTTTAAAACTACTTCTAAAATTTTCGAAAGTATTAGTGAACATTTTTAGCACATTTGGATTTGCGTAAAGCACCTTTAACGACAACAACGATGAATGAAATTGGTGGAAACAGCTGTTAGGACAAGTTAATGATATGAAAAATCGAAACTCGGAATTTTAATGCTGTAGCACGGAGCATTAACAAAACCCGAGGGGTGAAATCGGCAAGGGTGATAAATGAATGTCACATTTTTGATAGCCTAATGTGACAATCAATGAACTTTTCGTCATTTTTTATAGTTTATTTGATATCTATACTTATAGGCACTCCACAAACGAATATTACCGTATGCATGTCGATTTAGATTTCATGCATAATACTTTTGAAGTTTCGTTAGAAAGAGGACCCAAGATAGACGTTCACTAACAACATTCTATCCGAGCTGATTGTTAGTAGATATTTGGTCGCCTTGTCCGCCATTAGGCCCATTTTCAAATTACTAAGCAGAATTTGCGTATTAGTAGCACGGAAAATACAAGATTATTAAAAGCCCCTCCATTATCAAAGCGTCATTTATTGGTGCAGTTTTTGGATTGGCAAAAACCTTCAATGGGATTACAACAGTTTGGGGCCGGTAGTAGCTATCAGTAAATGTTTGTTTTTAGTTTTTGAACACGTTACAGATTTATTTCTAGCAAAAGATTGATGCAATAAGATGAATCCTATATTCAAGTATTTTTTTTTTCAAAAAGAAACCATGCATTTAAAGTTGTATTTAATTTATAAATCCATTTTAATTTTTTTAATAATGAAATTTCATTTTACTAAACAGCGGACTGATGAAAACAACAGTAAAAAAATTGTCTGAGGCTCGAAGCTCGATGTTATGATCAAAAGACAACAACATTTAATGACGTAAATAAACTGATTCCTATAAAAGCTGATCACTTAAACATTTCAGATTCCTTTTGTTTTAAATTTTACCAAACAAATGGATTTTACTGATAGCTCTAACCGACCCCTTGCGGTGAATGGATTAATTCTACAACTGAAGATATGGAAATCTATATTCATATTATTTTAGTTATAGCCAGAGTCCTTTGGATTTAAAACAAAATCTTCCAAATTTGCTTTGAGTGGCGTGTAGCAAAATATCAAGGTTCGTGTATAGACTTTGATCGAACATATAAAAGACCATTTTGAGATTTAAAATTACTCAAGTGATTGAAATACGAAAAAACTGGGTTTACCTGTTCTCTCAACTATGTGACTATAAAATGACGTTACATGTAAATGTTTGTGGCAGTTTAATTGCTCACAACCGATTATAAAATTTAATTTAAATTTGAAAGGTTTTCTTTGTCAGAGGTTATATTTAAATTTGCAATATCTTTCATTAACTTCACTTTTTAATGCATAATTCCATTAATAATAAACAAAAACAACCAGAAAAAGCAAACAATATTTTTTTTTATTATTACTTTACACATTCTTCTAAGAAAACCTTCTTTAGTTCATTAACTTCAAAAGTTACAAAAATTATATTTTTATTCGTTCTTATTGATTCTCATTATATATAATACGTATTTTTTGGTTAATTAATATCCCTTTTCCGGATTTCACACTGTAAAAATATTTACAAATAAGGTGTATACAAATAAAAAGTAGGACCTATAGTTATGATTTCAGCATATAGCTACAAAATAAGTTTGTCCTTAAAAATATAAGTGTCATAAGTTCAACAAAAAATCTTAATATTTCAAACAAAAATTTGAAAATCGTTAAAGCCTTTTTTTTATTAATTTTGTACCCATACAATTTTTCAATTATGGTTTAAAAATATTTTTAGTAATCAGTTATATGGAAATACATTTTATGTTTGATTTTCCTTAAAAAAATCTTTATTATTTTCCGAGATATTAAAAATAAATAATATTTTTTTTAAATCCAAACAAAAATTGATATTTTTGATCATCAAATATTATTTAGAACTTGTGCACAAAAAAAATATTGAAATCGGTTTGAAACAATACAAATAAGAAAAACAAAACTAGAAAAAAACGCATAAAAAACGATTGGTTCGGTTTATTGTTATTTTTTATCTTAAAAATAAAAAAATGCCTAACCTTAACATAAAAGTTTGAACTCAATTAACTTCTTAATTATTGTAATGTCATGTTTGTAAAAATCTCAAGTTAGAATTTATTTACGAATGCAAAACTAGTCATATAGAAAAAAATGACAGAAATATGTCATTTGAGTTGTGTTAAATTGGAACGATTCGTTTCACTTTTGAACATAAAAATGAATTTACTTCCGGAAAATATAAAAATATATTTTTAGAGAAAAATATATGAGTAGTTGCCCTTTTTTTCTCAAAAAAAAAATAATTGTGTGATTTCCGATCGATCACTATATAATCTGTATTTCTAATCAAAGGAAAAAGGCTAAAAAGCGTCAAATATCTTTTTAAAAATGTTTCCGGATCGATTTCAATGATAGCTTTAACTGGTCCCTTAAATTGCATTAATGAAAACTTGCTCAATTTTGTTTAAAATTTTATATTAAATTTTATAAAACAAAATCTACTTGATTATCTGTTTCTAGTTGAATTGTTGAAAAAATAATTAACTCAATTTCGACTCAATATGTAAGTGGACAATGTTCCATAATTTGTGTAAATCATTTTACTCAGTTTTAATCATAAATAAATGAAAAAAAATATCGACCAACTACTCTCAATAATTAACTATCCTCATAACATCCCTGTCAATGAATTCTGGAAATAAAGTAAAATAAAACAAAAAAAAATACAGAATGAATCATTGATATCAAAACAAACCCACTCCATCTCTCTTCCACCCATTCAATAAAACACAACGTTTCAAACAAAATGAATCATTTATGATATTTTTTTTGCTCCACACAAGTAGGTACACAAATTCATTTCTTCACACAAAAAATCCAATTCGCTTTGAGCTGTCATCGAGTCCAGTCGGTTTTGTGTTTTCGTCTCCATTCATTCAGACTCAACTCAGATTTATTTTATACTTTTATTTGGTAAAAAGCAAATCCTCAAGAAGACTTTTTAAACAAGTTCGTTCGTTTTCGTTACCACTTACCTGTGCTTCAAAATAAGTTATCTATTTTAAATGGTTTGATTCGATAGCTAAAACATAAGTTTGCAAATTTGAACTACTTTTGATTTGATTATTCTTACCGAAAGAACTCTTTTAATGTTTTATTAAAAACCGAGTACCTGCCTATTTTGTATGTGTTCTAATTCTAATTGGGAGAAAAGTCCAAAGCAACCAAATTGAATCCCTTGAAAAATCGATAAAAATAGAAATACCCATCGCGCCACACCACCACCGTTGGATTTTTCTTCTTTTTTTTGGTATCAGGCGAATTACATTAGGCGCCAATAATCTTGTCCTGATTTTTGTAGACAATCAGCTGATTTCTTAAAGTAAACAGGATTTACAAAGCAATCTACGTGAGACGGGATAAAGGGACGGACGTACAAAAAAGAAAAACTAGAAAATCAATCCATCAAATCCCAACATATTGTGTGCAACTCTTGCAAAAGACATAAATAGACTTTTAACGACAATAATTTTATAAATCAATAGGATTTTTTGTTTTTCTTCGATTTTATTTGTCTGTTTTGTTGTTGTTGATTTTGTCAATTATGGGCACAGAAGGCTGTTGCCAGCAACAAACCGAAAGTATAGCAACATCGAAGCTTAACTTGGAGACTGGTGAAGAATGTTGTAGTCGGAGCAATGGAAGTTGCAGTACGAAGAATATGTGTCGCCAGCCAGAAACGGAAGTTCCATTCATACCAGTGACCGTTGACGAGAACGATGTCATATCCGGTGCCAAAGATATTTTAAAAGTGATCCGATCTAACTGGGACATGTCCTCAGTTGAATTTAAGGTAACTATAAGTATTTTTTTTATTATTATTGTTATCAGTTAAATTTAAATATTCTTATAAGTAAAGCTTATCTTTTTGTTGTTGTTTTTGTATGGACTAAAGGTTATCAGTGCACTGGGGTGAATGGATGTTTGAGACTTGGTTGTTGTTTCTATGTGTCTACTTAGTTTTGTATTAATAGTATTTGAAGTAAATTTACAAAGTGAAAATGTTGTCAATTTGTATGTTTCATAAATATTTTCACTATCTCAGATGATTTTTCTTTCAAAAGGTGTTTTTCAGGCCTTTGTTTTTTAAGAAGTATTAAAACTCATTTAGGCGGTTTTTATTGGTAAATTTATACGCAGCGCAGCAAAATTTTACACACTAAACAACAACAAAGAAATAGTGCGGATAAATAAGGCAGTAAAAATAGTTCAGATAAAGTTTTGAAATGCTTGAAATAGAATGACACTTCATCCAGTTCCAGAAATATTTTTTACTTAAAGGTTGGCAGGATTTTATTATTTGGGGATGCGTTGGTATTTTTCTTGTGCTCTTTTTTCACTAGAATTCAAATAAATTAGTTTGAAATATTAATCTACGATTAGACTGTCAACGTAAATATTCAATGCGTTGCCTACTTGACATCACCCAAAAACCATCAATAATCACAGTACTATTATATTTAGGCCCAGAACTAAGGTTTATTATAAAGATAAGAGTTTGCCATTGGGCAGGTTCAGGCAACATAAGGGACTTAAAAGTAAGGCGAGTTTTTAGTATCTGATTGGCCAGCTGTCAAAAAATTCTTTCCAATTAAGGCAACTTTATTGGAAAGTTGTCTGGAAAGTAAGTCAAGAAAAATCTCCCTAACTATTAAGTCAAGTCAACTTATTTCAAAATGACAATTGATCATGTTCTTTCATTCAAGTGAAAGCTGAGCTTTACTACTATATAACTTATTTATTTTTTGCACAAGTCCATTTAATGTTTTCTGTTAAAGGGTTCCTTGTCAATTTAAAAAAATAAATAAGTATTATTTGTTTACAATACAAAAGTCAAATCGTAATCGACTTGTAGCTTGTCTGAGGAGTGGTTTTTGAACAATTATGTGTTTGGTAGTTCTTGTACTATGAACTTAAAGTAAAAATTTGTGAAGTAAAGTTCTGAATTTAAAATTCATGACACTTGAAAAACTAACTAGTTGCGTTGGTCAAAATTTACGTTCAAGGAATGAAGTTGACTGCAAATAAAGTCCCTTATGTTGCCTGAACCTGCCCCTTATGTTTTAAAAAGTAATTCCAGTCGAGGTACCAAATTGATGTTTAATGTAAAAGTTTTTCTTGCCAAATTTGAAAAAAGATATTTCTTTAAAATACAAAAAACAAGTGGAGATTAAATTGTAGCTCGCCCGACAATTGTGTAGTTGGTAGTTTTTGTAGGGGCAAGTGAAAGTAGAAGTTGATGATGTAAAGTTCCGAGTTTGAAATGACACTTGAAAAACTAACTAGTTGCCTTATCAAAATTTGCGTTCTAAGAACTTGTAGCTTTACTTTACTAACATATACAGTTGTGTTCATAAAAATAGCAGTGCTCTCCAAATAAAACAAAAAGGCCTTCAATATCAACGTTATAATATATTTCGTTAAACTTCTAATAACAAACTAAAATATTTTATTCATAATAACAGAAAATAAGTATTATCGATTTTTTTACCATTAGCTTTGTCACAATAAAAACCGTTTTTTAAATATATGGCTGTTCATAAAAAAAGCAGTGAATGACAAAGTACTGGGTTTATTACTTAAGAAGTAAGAAGAAAACTGTAAAAATAATGTTGGCTTACAATTAGTTCTTTGTTGCATAACCATTGTTTCTTATGATGCTTCGCATCTACGTGGCACCGAGACCACTAAAACCTGACACCTCCCGACTGGTATTGCGTTCCACGAATTACGCACTGCTTCCCACATTTTTTTCAAATTCTAAGGTTTTGCTTTATGAACCGCGTTCTTAACATCCAACCACAAATTTGCGATGGGTTAATGTCGGGGAATTGAGCGGGCCACTTTTTTGACGTATCCTTTGGGTCATAGTCTTGTTGGTATACCCAAGCCAACGGCATTTCCTCTTCAGCATAGGGTAACATAACCTCCTCGAGAATTTTCACATTATACCCCCCTTATACCCCCCATGGAATAAATAGGCCCGGCCCCGTAATATGAAAAGCAAGTCCATATCATAATTTTTCCTCCACCATGCTTCACTGTTTTTATAGTGTACCGTGGATAGTATGCTGCATTTTAGGGTCTTCTCACATATTCTCGACGACCCTTGGACCCAAAAAGGACGACTTTGCTTTCATCGCTTCACAGAACATTTCTCTTTTGCCCAATCTCTATGCGCTTTAACAAACTCCATTCTCTTTGACACATGCCTTTTCGTTATGAATGGTACCTTGCGTGACTTCGGGCTGGTAACTTTGCTTCTAAAAGAGGTCTTCGTATTGTAACAGCGCTAACACACAGTTGAAGTCCATTTCTTATTTTCCTAGAGCCTGTGGAAGGGTTCTGTTTTGCTAACTGAACAATTTTTCTGTCAGTTCTTTCAGTAGTCATTCTTTTTGGGCCTCGCGTTTTCGGTTTATTTTGCCATTTTCAGGCGTTACTGACCATGCTGAGCAGCCTAGGATATCTTGAGTATTTTGGTAGGTTTTCCATCCAATAAGTTTTCGAATTTCTTCGGTGCAGTGTCTTGACCTTCTGATTGTTTATTTTTGAGCTAATATTTATTCATTTCATTTCATTTATTTGACAATAATGGCACGTACAGTAAGATTACATCTTTTATAGTACTTAGATATAGTAGGCTTACAAAATTACATTATATTAAATACAATTTGAGAGAATGAGATTTTATTAAAGTTAAGGCAATTCTTTGTGATTGAAGGGAAAAGGGAGAGGATTATAGTTGAATTGGGAGAGACGAAAAGTGAAGAAATATTGCAGTTTTAAATCTTGTATAGTTAACAATTAATTTAATTGGAAATGGGAGCGAGTTCCAGAGTTTAACAGCGCGTATGAAAAATAAACGGGACGAGTTCAGATAATTTCCGAGTTGAAGGGTAATGTTTATGCTTCTAGCGGAACGGTTAAATGAGAGTTTGGTAAACAGATAAGACGGAGCTTTAATATGTATTACTTTATGTAAAAATAAACAGTTTCTTGCGTTTATGTATTGCTGCAGTGTGCAACCCGATATATTTTTAGAAAATTCCGAAACATGGTCATATCTACGTAACTATAGGCGTAACGGACAGCATCATTAAAACCAACTTGCAGTTTTTGTTTAGATAGTGAATCCAGATCACTATTTCAGCATATGATATGAGGGGAACTATTAAAGCAATTATTAGTTTACGTCGAGTTTCAACAGGGGTAAAGTATGCTGAGGGCCAAAGTTTACGTAAGCATCCATAAATGTGACCAATGACATAATTAGTGTGTCTGTAGCCTGACAGATGACGGTCAATAGTATATCCAAGGCTGGTGCAATGATCCACTACTTTAATTAAACGATCACTTAGCCAAATATTAGGAAGAGTAGAGAGATCGAACTTTTTCTTAGAAATTGGAATGACTAAGGTCTTGGAAGGATTTAAAAATAGGCTATTTGCAATGGACCACGCATTAATTTGGTTAAGATCCCCGTTGATGGAGAGGGACAGTTCATTGAGCTGATGAAAATTCCTGGCAAGGTGGAGTTGAACATCATCAGCATACAGGTGAACCGAAGAGTGCGAACAACACGCAGGCAGATCATTGATGAACATACAAAAGAGTATTGGACCAAGAATCGAACCCTGTGGGACTCCTTGCGTAACAGGTCTAAGAGCTGAAGATTTCCCCCACAAAAAACTCTTTGTGATCTGTCAGATAGATAGCTAACCAATTAGCGAGCATGCCCGCTCACTGAAACCGAAGAAGTTTCCACTTTAGAAAACTGTGATTCACTTTGTCAAAGGCCTTTTATAAGTCGAGTAAGCAGAGGAGATTTATTTGACCCTTATCATAGTCCACCCTAACATCTTCAAGAAGATTAACCATTGCAGTAGAGCAGCTATGATTTGCTCTGAAACCCGATTGTTTTTCAAACAGCAAGTTGTTAAGTGAATTATGACTTAAGATCTGTTGCTCAATTATCTTTTCAAAGATCTTAGAGAGGCAAGGTTGGATGCTTAAAATCATTTGGAGAATTAGAGTCACGCATCTTAACCGTTGGAAGAACTCTTGCATTTATTAATTTTGTATATTCTAGTATGTTACAAATACTTAAAACTTTATATAGTAAAATATTTATTTACCGAAAAATAAAAAAAATTGAATTTTTAACACTTTTTAATTATAAAATCAAAACTACTGCTATTTTTATGAACACTCTATATCGAGAGAGTTTGAAATAATGGGTGTTCACCGGGAAAAGTAGGGTATAACTTCAAGCTAAAAGTCTAATATGATAACGAAAGACCGTTAGATGCAAGTAACATTTTAATTTTTTTTTGTAAGAATTTTCGTTCTTTAATTAATTGATAATCTAATAAAATGTGACCAGTACTGGTATTTTTATGAACACAACTGTACCTTTAGTTCATCATGCAAAAGTGCCGAAAACATTAGTGTTTTGGAACCCGAAAAAAACACCCGTTATAATATAAATCATATTTTTAGTATATGGAAGGTCCCAACGAAACCTAAATAAATTAAGTTTTTGAGCTATAGTTAAATTTCCATTTTATACTAAAAACTGTATCTACCTGTTATTATATATAGATTAATGGCTGTAATTCACAATAATGCGATTTTAATTTCCTATTCTGTCTGCTGATTATTATTTATTAAATTGATGCACTTTTTGTTATTTTAAATATATTTAACAACGATTAACCATATTAGCGTTAAAATGAATAATACCTACCTCATATTCAGGTATTTTTGTAAATTGTGGAATCTCGGTTTATAAAAAAAACAAAGCTTCCAAATATTTCTTTAGTACCTAAAGTTAGCTATCTAGAGTAGGAAGTACAACAAAAATATTATTTAATTTTTTCTACGCCTTAAAAATTAATTCGAGTTTAAACTACTCATAGATAGATACATGCTAAAATCGTGTAGATTTTTTTTTTCTTAACGACTGCTTGAACACGAGTACTTACAAAATTCGTTGTTAGTATCCATTAAATAGAAATGATTAATGGGATAAACACGTAAGTGCAGTGAATGTTTTTCAACACACGGAATGTAGTAAACAAGTTTTAATTTTGTATTCAAAGCTTTATCCAAAGTCGTAGGAGAACAATTGTGAGTTTGAATTATTTTGTTTCTTATATAATAAACGAGAGCTTATCTACATAATACGCGCAAAGATTTCAGATAACTGCAAGTTTATTGATTCGATAGTATAATTATCAAATTAATCATAAATTTTTAAATACCTTACAATTTAGTCAAGCATTAATAAGGAAAACAAATATGTACAGAAAACCTAATAGTTGTTCCCAGGCAATGTTTCGATTAAAGATTGTTAACTCTTTAATATATTCGAATATAGAATGGTGCTAAGATTTAATCTTAAAACTACATTTTTGATAAATATTAATTAGCAATTGAAAAATTATTAAATGTTTTTTAGACTTATCATTTAAAGACTCATAATCCATACATAAGATCAGTTTGTTGTAGCATAATAAATATTATCAGTTTTACCAAGGTTGATGCTTGCCCTGAAGTGCTATCGAAAATTAAAAACATTTTGTAGTTGGGGCAGCCCCTTCAAGTAAATAATTTTTAGATAGCTGGTGCAGCTGGTTGATTTTAAAGTCATTGTTTTTATATTATGAATCTTAGATTTTATAGAGTGGATAGAATTTTTTGACGATTTCAAAATTTGTAAACGAGTCGAAAGGACAATCTTATTCCAGAGTCCATTCTCTGTATTTTCTGGTTTTAGTTTATACATATGAACATTTAAGTAAAGTGGAAATCGGTTATAACGAAATCCGTCAGAATGGTGAATTTGTTTGCTATATCCGGTATTTCGTTACAATCTATTTTCAAATTGTTGTTCTTTATTAAAAAAAAAAGACATTATCTATCAATAAGATTTGATTGTATTAATAGTTGTAGTATTTAATTTAATCCAAAGATTGGGTGGCGCAACAGTCCGTTGAGAACTAGGGCCTAAAGACTTAAAACTCTCAACCATTCCTGTGTGCGAGTACTGTTGTCAGGGATGGAGGGGACCTACAGCTTTAAGCCGAATCCGAACTGCAGATTTGAGAAAGCACTTTTCATGAAAAGAATTACTCCTGGAGAATTTGTCAATTTCTCGCAAGAGGCAGTACCCGTGAAAAAAAAAAAACTTTAGATGGCATAAGCAGGGATCAAACCCAAGACCTCTGGCATGACAGTCCAACGCACTTTTTTTTTTAAATTCATTTTTATTGATTCAATCTTAAACCTAACTTAAAGCTAGACAAAAATTCATAAAACTAGCCTCATTATCCATAACTTACAACTAACTTAATGGTCCCATACGGACACAGTTAAACAATAATACTTAAAACTAATGCGGTTCGGCCCTCAGATCCAGTTTAACTTCAATTCAATTTTATTTATTTTTGTATTCATTAGAAAATTAAAAACAAAAACTAATATCAATATCCTTTTTTATTTTTACTTAAAAACTACTTGAAATTAGGTCCTTAAATAAAACTTAAAGCTAACTTAAACTACCTATTCTACCTATAAACTACTTAAAACTAGAACAACCACAGCAGCGAATCTAACTATTTAACGTTTTTTGTTTTTTTATATTCCATGTTTTTTTTCTTTTCCTTTTTTTTCTTTTTTTTTTGTATTTTTTTTTTTGTGCCGCCATGTCTATTCTACTTAAAACTAAACCCTAAAACAATAAAGCAAGTATGTAAGCCGCCCAAGGCTTAAAACCTTATCCCAACAACAGACTATCAAGTGCCGATTGAAGCCACCAAAATTGGTTCTCCTGCTTAACCAGGAGAAAGTTCGGTCCCGTTCGGACACTGCCCTACTGAACCGAAGGAGCTCTGCTCCGCCTTGTGCCATGACGTCCCGATTGTATAGGAGTCACCTATCCACGGTTCGTCGTCTGACGTGGTAGATTAGCAGAACTGCCAATCTATTCTGTATCAGACCGCATCTATCTAAAAAAAGGAATGCCTCTGGTGGAATGAAGCCGCTCAAGCGTGCACTTTCAAAATACTCGTCTTTCGGATAGAACGCCCCAAAAATTAAATTGTTGGTCGAACACATAGCTCTTGCAATGTGACCTCGAACGAGTTTTATCACGAAATTGTCAATTCTGTTGATTCAAGCCCCGTTGTATTGGACCTCGTTGGAATAGTAATGCACGTAAGAAAATTCAGCTGTTCTATATAAGCCGGTACAGCGTCGTAAACACTGCCGCTCCAACACCCGAACATCTCCATCTGGGAAGGGGCAATGTTGAGCCACACAGGACAACCATAAACTATCATCGGCCGTATGAAGGCCATGTAGTTCCTCCTCCACCTTCACTCTGGGGTCAAGCCGACTGCTAAAAAACAGCCGCTTCGTCAGAGCGAAGGCTCCTCTGGTCCTGGTCAGAGCAGCATTTATATATCTGTCGAAATACTGATCTAACCAGATACCAAGGTACTTCACAACGTTTTTGCTCGCTAATAGCTGCCCGTGAAGATCAGCGATAACCATCTTGTGCCAATTCTTGCACGTATCCCTCGTGGCCCTAGCCAACAAAGTCCGGAACAGAATTGTCTCCGACTTCTGGACATTTATTTTCAGTTTCCAGTCGTAGCAATATCGCTGAATCTTGTAGAAATCACGCTGCAAGAGAATTCTAATAACCTCAACCTTTCGGGCCGTTCTGTACGCAATCAGTCCAACGCACTAACCATCATGCCACGGGTACTACACTATTTAAACTTAAGCAATCAGAAAAAAGACATTCAAAAAAGCACAACTTCTTTGTTTAGACTATACTTAAGAATATGAACATAATTAAAAAAGAAGGATTTCTTTAAGGGGCCATTTATGTATAGTTATCATTGAAAACAATTATTGGATTTTTATGGCAGATCGTTTATCAATTATTAAATTTCTTTATTGAAATCCACCGACTTACATGTTAAGTTATGTACATGATTGTTATACATTAACATTATACATATATTAATATACATTATTATAATAAAGGCGTTTCTTGTTGCACTGCCTGTCAAGTCATTTCCTCTAACAACTGAATTTCCTGGAGCTCTTCTATGTAACTCGATTCTACAATGAAATAGCTCGAATTCGAAAAATTGGCCTATGTATTATTGACTTTTTTCGAACTTCGTAACTCGAAAGTAGAATTCAAAACAAAGCAAAATCGAAAATAATCACTCTACATAAAATATGTTTGCGAGCGAAGTTTTTTTTTGTCAAACTGTAAGTAAAATGTTGAATATGAGTTCCATCTACCAACCAATTACACAGGGAATTCGTAATTTTTACCAAAAATAGAGTTTGGACTTTCGTTTCTCTTCCTCATCAATTTCAAAATTCATCATCAGTGGGCACATGACCCTTTCGATTGAGGTCAAAACTTCGGCAAGTATTTTTGACATGGTTTGATGTGCAATTCCAATGTCACCACCGATTTCGTTTTATTAACTTCTTGTTGCCAAAAAATTCAATGCTGCAGATTAATGTTAATCGGAACAGCGTTTTGTCTTCTGCGAGTAGTCATGTCGGATGATAGAATGTTAAGTAGGAACATAAACATTATTTCATGCAAATGTTGACCTTGACTGCGCCTCAAATGATTCATCCGCTTAGTCCAATTTTGGGATACTCTTTCCAACATTTCGGCCGATATCTCACGAATAAATGCTTCAATGTTTTCTTTTATTGCGTCAATTAAAGCGGGCTTGTCTGTATAGACATGAGCTTCAATATAGCTCCACAAAAAATAGTCTAAAGATGTTAAATCGCACAATCTGTGTGGCATGTAGCACCATTTTGTTGAAACCACATTTTATGCAAGTCAAGGTCTTGCATTTAAGGCAAACAAAAGTTGGATACCAAACTCATGGTAGCGCTCACCATTAACAGTTAAGTTACGATTCGAATCATCCTTGAAGAAGTACGGTCCAATGATGCCAGCAGCCCCTAAACCGGTGTATTTTGAAACGCATCACACCTGTTAAGTAACAGAGACCCAATAGCTGCGAACGGCGACGAATCGATAATTGATGTTCTTTATTAACACTGTCTGGTACAGCTGCAATATTTTCTTCAGTACGCAATCTACGTAAATTTTTGTAATAATTACTGGCAAACAACTCGATATTCGTTCGAAAGTACACAATTTTTTGAAAAAAAGTTGGTATAACCGGCATCCGATTCTACTTTCATACGTTGTACGATTTGAAAGTAGAATCGGAAATGAGTTTCGAATAGAATCAAAAGTAGAATCGAGTTACATAGTAGGGCCACTGGAATTCGGGATTTTTCCAAAAATAGCGTTTGAACTTCCGTTTCTCTCCACATCGCGTTCAAATTGCTTCTACCGTTCTTCATTTTATTGCAAATTAAATCAAATTCCAACGGTTTCCATTTTTGTAATAATTATTCCTGTCCAAAAATTTGATGTTTTATTTTTAAAACTGTCAAACACTTAGAAACTCATTCGAAAGTAGAACATAATTTGAAAACAAGTTGGTATAACCGGCGTTCGATTCTACTTTCATACGTAGTACGATTCGAAAGTAGAATCGGAAATGAGTTTCGAATAGAATCAAAAGTAGATTTGAGATACATAGTAGGGCCCCTGGTACTCAGAGTATCGTACGAATTTTGTTGTTTTTTGAAAGTATTTTTATTTTCGTTTATTTTGGTAGTTAACAGTGAGCAGTTTTTATGTTCCCGATTCTATATATTTACCCTTTGCTATTTCTATTGCTTTAAGTGTTGCCTGGGCTTTCGTAGAGAATATTGAAAATAGTTTTGCTTGCCTGGCTGAATACGGGATGTCGCCTCCCTTAGAAACAACTGCAAGTCCGGTCAGATTTAAACCATTGCCCATGATTTTTTCTTTATTCATGTATAATTTCGTTAAATAGTTGGGAGTAGGTTTCTTTATTTGTTAATTGCTTTATGAATGCTGCGAGTTTGCTATTTAATCTGTTGATTGGTACCACCCATGAAGATGTATAACCAAGCGTCTGTGTGTTACTCGCTGGATTGATACCAGCGCTTCGGAAAAGCGAATTGAGATAGGTTGGTGCCAATACTACTGTCTTTCGAGGTAGGCGGACAATGGACTCGGTTCGCATTTCTTCTGCCCCCCCAACCCAACCGATTTGATATTTCCAGTCAAATCGCTTTCAACTTGTACCACATTTTTCCATTCAGCTGATGAAATACCTCTTTACCAAAAAACTCAACCGGCAGTGGGCGCCAAATAGCTCGCAGTAAGTCTTGCCTTTAAGTGGTTTTGTAAATATTTTTAATACATTATTGGTTTATTTTTCCATTCAGCTCATAAGATAGGGTATTTAACGGTTGGTTTCTGGACTATATTGTTATGAATAACGACACAAACGCCTATTACAACCTATTACAATTTTTGGAAATTAGCAACGCCTCGTTAATCTCTTAACTTTGTTGACTTTTTCTCTTTTATTTTATTTTTACAAGAAAACACTTATGAAACGTAATATCGACAAATGTTTGGAAATATTTATAGATTTCGTATGTCTGCCTATGTCATTTCGAATTTTTTCAAAACTTGCCAACGACAGATTTTAAGAAAATGATTTATCTATTGATCATACAGTTTCTGAAACATCAGATTCTTAAAAAGTTATAAAGAACTTATTTGGATCTTTATTTTTAAAACAAACAAAAAACAATACAATTTATTTTAATATACAATTATCTTTCGAACCTTGTATCTTCACACAAGATCAAATATTTTAAAAATTTGTAGCAGTATATTGTCAATACTTTGTGTAAACCTGCTAAAATAATAAAGAAATAATTAGGACGTTTGGTGTAGGTGTATATGTGTGTATTAGGGTGTTCCTTATATTATTTTTTTCTTATTTTTTTGTAACGCACACCCTCTCCTTTTGTTCGTACCTCCTAGATCTACCTATACACAACATCTTAGCTTCGTAGCCCTATAGGAATCCTACCCGACTTGACTTCAAAGATAAGAAGGCAAATTAGTATGGAACAATTTTGAGTGTTCATTGATTTTTTTGTTTTTATTCAGTTTAAGACAATACTATTAAATAAATATTAATTATTAATTAAACTTATTAAAAAAGTTTATATTTCAAGCGAATATTTAATTTTTAATGTTTCCTTCTTGCATTTAGGACACAATTTTCTATGCTCCTGCACACATTTTAAAAGGGACTGCTTCTGTTCTTCATCCGCTGTAATAAGTGCATATAAGTCTTGAAGCAGCTTAACCGCCCTTTCTGCTGTAAAATTTACAGCTCTCAGTTGTAGAACTTTAAGTTTCGCTTGTGAGTATGAACTATTTTCTTCCCATTCAAAAGGTTCCTATTCAAGGAAAGAGTCATTTAATTGTTCGAGGGTTTTATCTAGAATAAAATTGAAATTTTGTTTTAAAAACTTACCATACCATACCATCGCAGTTCATCCTTTGAAGGAACATATTGTTTGAAGCTGTCTAAAGAACCATCATTCGTTAAATTGTTAACCATCCTTGTTTTTGTTTCAACATAAACATTGTCATCGAAAAGGGATAGAAGTACTGTTTCTTCGGTAAAATAGTATAAATGCTGACAACATTTATTTAAGGCTGCACTTGAAATTGCCGAATCGATACATTCGTAGTTTTTTTAGGCTTTAATAAAACTCAAGTCTTGAAATGGCGCTGCGGCTTTACAGCCAAATTGCACCCAAGCCATGGTCAAACGTAAGTGGTGGTAATAAAAAAACAAATATCTTCAAGCCCTTCCCTTTCCTGCTTGCTTAATTTAAGCTGGGACTGCAATAAATATATTTTCAGTGAATAAATTGCTCTTGCCATCCATCTTGTTTGATGCATTGCACCTGGTGGTCGGATCTTCAATTCTTTGTTAATATTTCCTCCCAAAAATATGACAGAAAGCTCAATAAGCTCGCGGTAGTCATCTCTCACTATTGGTTTCTGCAGTTCAGCAGAATAAAAACCAAGCAATTCGTTTATTGTTGTTTCTCGGAAATGCTTTCTTTTAGTCTCATTGCAAGTTTGAACAGTAGAAGAATCGACATTTTTCCAATTGTCTCGAAATTTTCTAAAAAGCAGAATGTCTGTGATTTTACCTGCCGAATTTTAATTTCAAATACGCTTTTCAAAACAAGTTCATAAATGTGATGTCGACACCCAAAAAGTAACAATTCCCTTTCAAGTATCTGCTCTAAAAGCTCATACGCACCATTGAAGCGTCCGGTATTTAATGCTGTTGTATCACAGCACATTATCTGTACATTACTTTCAAGGTTCCAATCACTTATTGCTCGATAAACAGCTGCAGATTGTTCTTTTCCAGAAGAATTTTCAAGCTTGCGAACAGAAAGGAATTGTTCCTTATCCTTACCACCAAACGTTATAACGATAGGTAGTCGTTTTTCTTTGCAAGCTCTTACGGTAAGCCCAGGTAGTAATTTTCCATCCCAGTGAACAGAAATAACTTCAGGAACATCATTTCCAAAATCAGTTTTTATAGATGCAACTCTTTTTTTTTTCCTCTGCGTCCGAACACGTTGAATTAAGGATTTATTGATTGGAAAATCTTCAAAGTTTCTACTGTAGCCTGAAGAATATAAACAGAATCTCGAATGCTTAATTGGCATCTGTCTAGGACTGATACTAGATTAGCACTGAGAAATTCTTTTCTTCCTCTTTTTTTCAAAATTTCAGATTGTACTGTTTCTGTTCCATTGTTGTTGGCGGATGTTCTATATGGCTTTCAGCACTAATGGACGTCGTATCAGTATCATCGTCAAGTTGTTGGTACAGTAAGCACCCTGTTGAAGCCGTAGAGCTAGATGGTATTGTCGACTTTCGTAATCTGTTTTCCTCTTGTAATATTATTTGTTTAGCCCTTTCTTCTTCATTTCCATATTTTTTTTAGTCGACGCCAATTAGGCAACCTGGTCTTCCTGGTTCCCTCTGACGCAGTAAAAACATTTTATCTTCTTCTACTTTGATTTTAACCAATACCCGTGTTTTGTTGGGAAATCTATCCATAGTAAAGTAGGATTCTACACGAATAACAAAAACAATATCCATAGTGAGAATAACACCGATAAAAGTTAGAGTAGAATCTCACTATGGATAGGTTTTTGACATTTATATAAGCCTCGAATGGATGTTATGTGATCTCGTTCTCAAATGTTGGTACGATTGATATTGCATTTGTATCTCGATGGCTGTGTTCGTTGAGTAGTTCTGCATTTGGAATCATGTGTGTTTTCCATTGCGGAAAAAACGAATCTATTGCTGTTATTATTTAGTTTTGTAAGTGAAAATGGACTAACTGGGCTTATTTTGCAAGAAAAAACAATAGAAAGATATGTATGTTTTGCTATGTTTCCAAAAAAGGTTTACCTCAGTTTAGAATAGATATATCTCAACTCGATTCAGGTATATAAAGAATTGAGGCAAGCTTCAAGCTCGCTTACACCATCCCCCAACTACAATTCGACAGGAATTTCCAGATTTCTATACCTACCAGATCTTTTTGGGAGGATAGGAAATTCTTAGAGGATGAGTCAATCCACTTTTATACAGATGGCTCAAAAACCAAAGAAGGGGTTGGTGGTGGTGTGTACTCTGAACGACTGAAGTTAAGTCTCTCATTCCGCCTTCCCAATCATTGTAGCGTGTTCCAGGTGGAACTTTTGGTGATTAAGGAAGTCTTGTCTTGGCTCAAAGAAAACGTGATATCAACATCTGATATCCGTATTTTCTCCGACAGCCAGGCCGCTATCAAATCTCTGGACTCAGTCTCTACAAACTCTATAACAGTCCATAACTGTCGATCATCTCTAATGGAGATGGCGCAACAGTTTAATATTCACCTTTGCTGGGTGCCGGGCCATAGAGACATTCCAGGTAACTGTAAGGCAGATGAACTCGCCAGGAACGGTACAGTACAACCCATCCTACCACGTCTGGCAAGTACTGGCATACCAATCGCTACTTGTAAACTGCTACTAATGCAAGACGCTGCGAGAAGGGCAGGCACCAGGTGGACCAACATCACCACGTGTCAAGCCACAAAAAACATCTGGCCAACACTGGATTTAAAACGTTCAAGGTGCTTGCTTTCTCTAAGGAGATCGCATATAAGGTCGATAATAGGTGTCATAATCGGACACTGTCTAATAGGAAAGCACGCCACGAGACTAGGCGTATTCTCAAATGACTTTTGCAGAAGCTGTATGGACGAGGAAGACGCAAGAATTACCTAGGAGAATTCTTCTTTAACGATCTAAATCATATCAGTATAATCAGCCTCTCACGTTTCGTAAGGGACTCTAACTGGTTCCATTGAGCTTAGGAGGAAGCATCAAGATTCATGTGGTATCACAATGGGCCATTAAACTGGCCTAAGTGTGTCCGTTTCCATCTTGGACAGCCACTATAACCTAACCTTCAAGCTCGCTTCAACACCACATGTTAATGTAGTATTCTACGAACAAACCCCCTTTTTGAAGTTTTGTATTATTATTTTGACAGATCTTCTTTCAGTTGTACCAATTTTTATATACAAAAATCTATCCACTGCGGATCGTTTTGTTGGGAATTTCTCACTTTACTATATATGAAATGCGAACAAAACGCACGTAATGCATCGGCAAGCGCTAAATCAAACAGATTATCCAGATCACTTTAAAACTCCTCTTTCCTTCGTTTGAATATATCCTGAGTTTTCTTTGAATTTTTTTACATGTCTTTCCACACCTCACAAGTTTTTTTTACACAATGAGCAAGTGCCTTTGTGGGTATTCTTGCCTTTTCCCAAAAAATTAAGCACTCACGAATAACGAGGTTTGAACTTTCACTCACAGTTAGCTTAGCTTCCCGAATATTGTAAAATAAAACTTCTAAAACTTGCCGTTTTGATGGAAGTTTAGCACCTGTTATTTGGTGGGTAGGAAAAAAATTGTTGGAAAATAAGGGACACCCTAGTGTGTATGTATGTACATATGTATGTTCGTTCATGTACAAATAGACATAATTATGCCCCATATCTTTTTTTAAGTGAATTGTCACAATTAAGATTTCAAAGTAATATAATTTGTTTGTTAATTTTTATCTACCGATTTGTGAATTTTTAACTTTATCTTAAAGTGACACATAAATTGCAAATTCAGCACGAGGAACCTTGCCTTAAAGTTATATACAAAAAGATATATTTATCAGCATTTTTTATCGTATAAGATAAAAAAATACGTAAAATCAATATCACTATCTGTTGCTTTAAAAAAAAGACAAACTAATTGACAAGTTTTCACTTAAAACAGACGTCACCTGTTTGGTAAAAATTAAGTTATTCTAAAGCGAACAATAGTATGTCGTATAGTCTATTGTTTCCAATAAACAATAAGTCATACAATTGACTTTAAAATAATTTTATTTAAACATTTTGCATCATAAATCTTGTGTTGATTTTATAAAACATGCACACGATCGTTTTCTCGATTGCACAAACAATCGACAAGTCATAACATCAGTGCTATAATTTTCTTTAGTTCAGACGTTAGACGTTGTACAATAATAAATAGGTGAATATTTTTGTGCAAATAAATATGAAAAGAAAAAAAATATCAGTTTGTAATTGAAGGTCAAAATATTATTTAAAGCATGTTGTTAATTGTTTACAGACGAGTAGACAGACTTTTTTTTATATCAAGCACCTTTTAATGAAAGGAAGGGAACTATTTCTGGTTTGAAATAATTTTTGGGGTCATAGTAAAAATTCTAGTATGAAAACAATTTAAAAAAGAGGCTGGGATGCGACCCACACTGATAACTTCCCATCCCGTCTGTCGATTTGTCTTGCTTCTAAGTTTGTCTATATGTACTCGTACCAATTTTTACCAAATTTGCGTACTATTTTTTGTAGATTTTTTTAATGAAAAAACGGACTGTTGGATTTTTATATACAAATTACTGAATATCGAAAACAATATTTTCTGTGAAATAAAATAAGTTTGAAGCCAATAAAGCTATTTAAATTGAAGGTAAATTTTTACAAGTATTAGAATTGTTTTTTTTAGAGTTTTATTTTTTGTAAAAAAAACTATCAATTCGATTTTTTTCAAAATTTTATCGAATATTGAAAACAATATTTCTTATAAGATAAAATTAGTTTGAAGAAAATATTTCAAGTTTTTGAAAAGATATTTGAGTCAAAAATCAATTTTGACCAACTTTTGGTAAATTTTTATTAGGTTTTTAATTTTTTGCACAAAAACTGTCAATTCGATTTTTTTCAAAATTTTATTGAATGTTGACAACAATATTTGTTGAAAGATAAAAGTTGTTAAAAGCCAATATCTACAATTTTTGGAAAAATATTTGAGTCGAAAATCAATTTTTACCAACTTTTATAAATTTTTGTTTAGGTTTTTATTTTTTGTTAAAAAACTGTGAATTCAATTTTTTTCTAAATTTTTCAAAATGTTGAAAACAATATTCCTCATAAGATAAAATAAGTTTGAATCCTAAATTTTAAGTTTTTGAAAAGATATTTGAATCGATATTCAATTTTTACCAACTTTGAGTAATGTTTTTTTTTAGATTTGTATTTTTTATAAAAAAAACTGTCAATTAGATTTTTCTCAAAATTTTATCAGATATCAAAAACATTATTATTCGTTGCACAAAATTGTTTTGGAGATGAAATCATATTTCAGTCGTAAAATTTTGGAGGTGACAAATTTTTTTTTCATTTTTATTGATTTATTAAAAAAACCGTTATATTGATTTTTTTTCAAAAAATATACCTGTTTGGTATCACGTTACAATATATTTTATACAATTTAATTCAAGTCTCTAGCGTTTTTGGTTCGTAAGATATTTAGGGTTAACCAACATTTTCACCTTTTTTTCAAACTGCTATGGTAAAAAAACCACCCACGCAATTTTCTTGAGAGCCCTTTCTGCATCTTTCTGCCTTATTATCTGTATAACAAAATTTATTTGAAGTCGATATCTCTTCTGGTTCTTGAGCTATGGACGACGAAAAAAACGTTGCGAACGTACGGACGTACGGACGTACGAACGTACGTACACACGCACGCACAGACATCTTTCTAAAAATCTTTTATTTCGACTCTAGGGACCTTGAAACGTCGAGAAATGTCAAAATTTTCAATTTGACAAATCGGACCCATTACAATAACTTCCTATGGGAAGTTAATAACATACAAACAAATTGTCATATTTTAAAATGAGGCTTTTTTTTAATATTAAAGCTCTTTTTTGAAGTTAATCTAACTTCATGACGAACTTCATGTTTAGGGTTTTACAACTATAGGTAGAAAACAGTTTTCATTTATTTTCACTTATTGGAATTAAAAATTTAGTTATGTATAGACCATTTTCGAGACAAGGATGCTTTTGGTAGCTTGACCCACTTTTGGTCTTGACACTTCATTCTTTAGCTCTGTCAAATCTCGGTACAACGAATTTAATTCTGGACGCCTTTCATTTAACGACAAAGGTTCTGAAAATCCAAAATCATGGAAATAATATTATTTGCTAAATCTGGTAATGGTTAATTTATCCATGCGTATGATCAGCATTTATAACAAATTAAATTAACACTTATTTGTGAAAAAAAAACATATTTAAGTTAGAATTAATACATTTTATCGCTCGGTTAAAAATAGATCATTACATTTATCAACAAAAAAATCAATTAGGATTTTGCTGTTAATATTCGCTTTTTTAACTGTTGAAAGTTTTTTTACCCAAAAACGTTTATTACTTGTGAATAGGTTCGTATTTCCCCATTACAAATTTATAAAATGAAATTTAGATTGGAAACAACCGTTGGAGTTCGCCAAGAAAAAGAAATGAACTACTTTAAAAGGGTATACAAAAGTGCTTCACTAGGAAGAGCCCACGTACAAAATTTAAGAAAAAACGAAAAAATATATTTTATGGTTTGCAACATTTATATATAACGTTTTTTATATTAATAATAAGTATGCCCGCCATTTTTGGATATAATCTCTATAAGACGGTTTGTAGTGGAATCATAGTTTTTTTTAGATAATCGCAGTAAATTTGGACCCAGGCAATACGAAAAGCTTCAATTAAAGTGCCCTTATCTTCATATTGCCTGCCTGCTCAGTGAATACGATGACCACGGATTCAATCCAACTTCTTATAGCCGTGAAAGTGTAGATAAAGGCATTGAGCAGGTTCAGGCGACATAAGGGACTTGAAAGTTTGGCAAGTGTCTAGTATCTGATTGACGAGCTGCCAAAAAATTGGGTTCCAATTAAGGCAACTTTATTGGAAATTTGACTGGAAAGTTAGTCAAGAAAAAGCTCCCTATCAAATGAACTTATGTCACAATGACAATTGATGATGTTTTTTAAATCAACTGAACCTCATTACTTCATGATTTATTATTTTTTTTACAATTCCATTTAATCTTTGGTGTAAAAGGATTCCTTGTCAAATTGGAAGAGAAATAAGTAATATTTCTCTACAATACAAAATTCAAATCGTGATGGATTTGAAGCTTGCCTGAGGGGTGTTTTTTAGACAAAAATGTTTTTGGTAGTTTTTGTACTATGGACATAAAGAGGTGGTTTGCGAAGTAAAGTTCTGAATTTGAAGTTTATGACAGTTGAAAAACTATCTAGTTGCTTTGGTCAAAATTTACGTTCAAAGAATGAAGTTCACTGCAAATGAAGTCCCTTATGTTGTCTGAACCTGTCCATTGTCTTGCTAGAAAATTCAAGGCAGATGTCTAAAAATTCAACTATAGCTTTGTGAATGCAAAACTACACTATCAATCTGGAACTGTCATATTATTGACAAATGCAAATATATAAAATAAGAAACATATTTGATTTGATAACTTTAACTTAGCTTTAGTGTTCTTAAATTCAATAAAATAAAATGTTAAAGATTTATATTTGTATTTAAATAAATAAATTGGGTGGCGCAACAGTCCGTTGTGAACCAGGGCCTAATGCCTTACAACTATCAACCACTCCTGTATGCGAGTAATGTTGTCAGGAATGGAGGGGACCTACAGTTTGTATGCCGAATCCGAACGGCTAATTTGAGAAAGCACTTTTTCATGACAAGAATTACTCTTGGAGAATTTGTCAATTCCAAGCAAGAGGCAGTACCCGTGAAAAGACTTTAGATGGCATAGGCATGTATTTAAATACTGAACGATTTATTTCATTTTAGCAGCTGATTCTGAAACGTCAAAATCATTCTCCACTACGTCGGAGGGGAACTAACTAACTAGCTTTTGTAGTTAGATTAAGCCAATCGGTATCCCTTGACTACGTAGCCACTAGCTTTGTGAATGCGACCATTGTAATCATAGAGACTGTCAAGTTAAACTATTTTTCATCCAAAAATTCAACGCGTTTCCATCCATTGCTCCAAGCAACATGCTCTCTTGCTAAAATTGGCCCATGGTCTTTGTGTACTTGGCCCAAACCTGGTTTCTTTTTCAGTTTTCTTCTCTAGATAGCATTAGTTTTTTGTATTATCATTCGAACCATTGTTATGCTGAGTGATACTCCAACTTTGGCCCTTATTTCAGTTGCTGGTGAATTACGAACATAATTTCTTGCAACTGTCATGCTTCTGTTAAGTCTGCTTGCCATTTCACGTCCTGAGAGTCTTAAATCTGGAATGGCTTCATTTTATGGTAGCACCTTTTTAGTATACTGTTTTAGGGGTTAATTATTTGATCTTAGGACATTCTAACGCTCGTTTTTTATTTGCACTTTATTTTTATCAATTAAAAATACCTATAGACGAATGTACCTGAACCCCAAACTGGAATGGGTAAAAAATTATGTATTCATCTTCGATTACCAGTGTTTTCTTGGGATGAGTTTTTATTTCCAGTATGAGGTATGGGCTGTGTTCCCACCGCCCACAGAGCCATTTTAGAATAAATACTTCAGCGTTCTTTTAAGGTTTATGTATGGCAGTGGAAGACTTACAACTAATAAGAAAACTTCTTTATAAATTCACATATCCTCAAAAAAACTAATATATGTAAGTTTGTTTCCGAGTTATAAAAAGTTGTATCTCAAAACCTGTAGTTATAGATTAATTTTAAAGTCGGGTTGGATCATAAGGAGTCAAAAAACTTAGAAAAAGTCAGACCTATCACGAATTTCGAAACATTGCATCACAAAACATTGCATCGCAAAATGTCCAATTACAATGGAGTTCGTAAGAGGGCTGAGTATAACCTTGTTGACCAGTGTTATTATTTGTTGTAAAGACATTCTGGAGTGGTGGCTCAAAACTTATTTAAGGTTGTGCTACAGTCCTGTGTGAACTAGGGCTTAAAAACCGTGTACAATATCGTCATAGCTTAATGGACTTTTATAATTATACTGTATAGGCTTTTTTAACCCAAAAAAAAACATATATGTAATTCCAAAAAATATTTTTGCCTGTTTCTTAGTCATAATTGGACATGTGACAACCGTACAAAAAAATAACGAACATTTCGGAATGCTATGTTTGTTAGAAGTTTTTACAACAAATGCAAAGAAAAGTGTTAAAAATCATGGAATCATTTCTTCATTATCCACTTATGGCCTTGATTTGACATTTTCTTCCTCCCAAACATCAAAATTATATGTAGGCAACAATTCTCCTCTTGCCAAAAGAAGAAAATTATTTTTCTTAGAGGACTTTAACGTGGGGTTGCAAAAATGAATTCGCATGGAAGATTCGCATGGAACAATTGGCAGGTTCTGACGACATAAGGGATTCGAAAGTAAGTCAAGTTTCTTTTATCTGAGTGGCCACCTGCCAAAAAATTACTTACTTAAGGTGGCGCTACAGTCCTGTGTGAACTAGGGCCTCACCCAACAAACTTCTCCATCTAGCTCGGTCTCTAGCTAGATGTCTCCAGTTTCGCGCTCTAAGTTGGGTCTGGTCACTTTCCACTTGTGCGCGCCACCTGATCCGCAGTCTTCCTCTACTGCGCTGTCCTGTGGGTGTGGATTCGAAGACTTTCCGGGCCGGAGCATTGGTTTCCATGCGCTCTACGTGACCCAGCCATCTTAGTCGTTGCACTTTTACCCTTCTGGCTAAGTGTACGTTGCTGTACAGCCCGTATAGCTAGTCCTTCCATCTTCTCCTCCACTCGTTTTCGATGCATACGGGACCGTAGATCACACGAAGAACTTTTCTCTCGAACCGACCCAAGGTGCTTTCATCCGCTTTTGTCTGAACTTATCTCCAACTGCTTTGAAGAGCTTGGCATTGAAGCCATCTGCTCTAGCGGCTTTATTAGACTTGAGCTTAGATATGGAAATCTTTACTTCGTCTAAGTCGGGAGGACGGGATTGTTGGCTTTCGTTGTATATGTTGAATGGATCATCCTGCCTGACAGCGAAATTCAGTTCTTCATCGCCGTTATACAGTCTGCAGAAGTGGTCCTTCCAAATCCTCAGCATTGACTGCAGTTCCACTATAATGTTTCTACTATCGCCTTTGCAGCCATTGGTTCTAGGTTTATGTACCTGTGAATTTCGTTTCACCTGTTCATAAAACTTTTGAACTTCATTCCTGCTTTTAAACCTCTCAACATCTTCTACCGCACGCTTCTCATGCCCTCTTTTTCCTTCTGAGAAGTCGCTGTTCCTCTCGCCTCTTCTGCTCATAGAGCTCATGAGCAGCTCTCGTTCTTTTATGCAGCGCTGCTTTGCGTGCCTGTTATTTGGCTGCATTTGCCTGCCGACATCCCTTATCAAACCAGGGGTTCCACTGGTTTTCGATACATTGCGTTGGCGGCAGAGAACTTCGAGAGAGGTTACTCGTAACTCGGTCGGAAAAGGATTTGGCGATCTCTTGCGATTGTAGCCGTTCGACGTTGTACCTTCTCCCAGGACCTCCCTGTTTCGCTCATATCAGGCTAATGTTGCCGAATTTAGCCTTGATGCGTATTGTCATGAGGCGCTCATTGATGCATCTATAGCTCAAGACTTTTTGCCTTAGCCTGGCTCCAATGACCAAACCGCATCCAAATAAACGCTGTTGGTTTTCGTGGTAGCAGTCACCATAGTAAATATCGCAGTTTTTCATCCTCTTTTTGCCTGGCCCATCCCATCGTATTTTCTGGATGGCGGTGATGTCTGTTTTATAGCAGTCTAGGGCCTCCGCTAATTCTTCGGCCGCACGTGGTCTGTTAAGGGACTTAACATTCCACGTGCATATCCGAAGTTCGTTGTCCTTAATTTGTTTGCGTAGGTTGTCAACAGTAAATCCATCCGTATCTGAGGCTTGTTGGTGCTTCGCATCTATGAAAGCTTTAACGTGGCCAGGAAGTCACCCCGACGGCACAACCAACAACCTGGAGGGCCAGATCCTTAGTATAACTCCAAGGAAGGGGAGCCGGATGAACCGCTCCTTATAGGCCTGGACACCGAATAAGTCGAAGAAGCCCTATAAGGTGTTCACTTAGTAGTTCAACCTTACTGGAACTGTAGACGCCACCGTTGATTCCATTTCATTCCATCGGGGATTCCTCCGCTGCCGTGTGGATAAGGAAATGTACCTTTGTGGAAACACCTCTCCCCTCTCGTTTGCTGCCCCCAACAACTTTCCACTGGGGTTGTAACCCAATCTCCAGCTGAGGTACTAGGCACCCGATGTTCACCACGGGGAGGTGAGAGTAGAAGTTGATAGACAGAGGTGGGTTTTGAGAAAAACCTGTGGACGCTTGTGTCCTCTTGAATGCACATGTCTACTATTTGAATTTGCCAAAAAATTGACTTCCAATAAAGTTAAGTTGGAAAGTAAGTCAAGAAAAAAACTTAATTACTCTTGGATGAAAATCTCCATCAATTAGGAAGTTCAGATATCCGTCAAAAAATTATTTTTGTCGTGGCGCATGGAAAACGTGTGCAATGAATTTTTTTTTGCGAGTGTTTTATAGCGCTTTAACGAGTGCTTTATAGCTGTCAAATCCATCTAAACATTTCTTATAATTGTATTAGTATCAGTGCTAAGAGGGGTAAATATTTCCAGACCTGCAGAATTGATCCTAAATCAAAAATAAATCAATTTCTTTTTCCTCATGAAATGCAAAAAACGGGAAATTTTGTGCTTTGACAGATCTTAATCAAAAATAAATTGATTTATTTTACCAATGTAACGCCATTTGTAATTTATTTATTTTATGCAAATTTCTATTTGAGGCTTTATGTATGTACATTATGTATGTAAAAGGGTTCCTTCTGAAATTGGAAAAGGGATTAGTAATGTTTCTTTAAAATACAAAACACAATTCTTTATGGACTTGTAGCTTTCCTGAAAAGTGCTTTGTAGTTTTTGCATGCTTCAAACTGAAGTTTGGTGAAGTAAAGTTCCAAATTTTGAAGCTTATGACACTTGAAAAACTTACTAGTTTTCTTGGTCAAAATGTACGTTCAAAAATCACATTTGACTGCAAATGAATCCCCTTAAGTTCTCTGACAGTACCCAATGTATTAGTAATTTTGTGAAATATGCTGAAAAACATTTACAACCTTTTAAAATAAAATATTAACGTACTAATCAAATTTTAAGATTAGGATAAGGTGATGAAACTTAATTACCATCTACGTGCTCTCAACCAACTTTTCTGAAATCACAAACATATTAGTTTTATTTGTTTTGTAATTTTAAAGTCGTTTGTTTGTTCGTTTTACCTACTCTTAATTTATTTTCATTTTCATTAAAAAAGAAAACAAATATAGTGTCATACAAGCTAAACATTTATTTACATTTTGTATAAATGAAGCAGATGATTAGATATAAAATGTATACCCACGTATATTCTGATTGATATATGAATTTTTTCCGGGAAAAAAATAGCAATGTTTAAATTTCTTGACATTTTAATTTAAAGTTTACTCTTTTCTTCTTTGTAAAGGGTGATGTTTGGTTAATTGTTCCTCAAGATTAATCTGTCTATGCGGTCTCCTAACTACCTATTGTTTTGATGTTATGTAACCAACGTTAATTCTATCCGCATAACATACATACGTAAACAATTTGAAATTTATGTTTTTACATATAAAATTAAATTAAATAAAGAAATGGTTATAAAATAAATGTGTGTTTTTTGTTTGCCTTAAAACAGAACATTGAAAAATATGTGTATATTTTTATTTGAAAAGCTGAAAGCAAACTGTAACTTTATCTCAAATCTTAAAAATCTGACTCAGCTTAATGTTAATAAGTCAATTAAATGTTTGCAATTGAAACAAATAAAAATAGATTTAATCAAAAATAAACTTGTGGAGTTTAATGAAATGAGAACACTATTAAAACTTTAACTTTAAGATTATTAATTAAAGTAGCTAATAGCTTTAAAACTTTTGATTAGTTGCTTCTTTATGTTTCACCTTATGATCACTTTACAGTTCAATTTGGTTCCTTTTTTCAAATTTAAATTAAGTAAATAACGTTGATTCCTCTAATAAAAAAAACATACTTTTTCTTAAATATTTCTAGATTTTCACAGACGGAATAACAAACAAACTAGTTGGTTGCTTCAATACACCAAAAATTGATGACAATAATTCCTCTCAAAACGGCTGTACCGACTATACAAACAATGTCGTTCTTGTACGAGTTTATGGCAACAAAACCGACCTGCTTATCGATCGCAAAGCTGAAACCCGCAACATAAAGCTACTTCATTCCTACGGATTCGCACCCTCGTTATTTGCTACATTCAAAAACGGTCTCGCTTACGAATACGTACCCGGAAAAACATTAACTCCCGAAAGTGTAACTAGACCCGAAGTATGGCAGCTAGTGGCATGTCGCATGGCAGATATGCATAAAGTTACCCAAGACAATGGTTTAGCGATACCACCGGCACGTGAATCAATGCTTTGGAAAAAGGTTCAGAGTTTCTTTGACTTGGTGCCAGAACGTTTTTCAGATGCCGACAAGCACAGCAGGTAATTTGGCAAAAAACATCCTATGACATTTCAACACAAATTACTATATTCACAGGACATAAGAAGGACAAGATTTCGAAGAAAATCGTCATCTTCTTCTCCTTGGTGTAGTTGTGATCTGGTTCTGTTGTTGCACTCAATTGTTGTATACGAACTCCCTATTGTAATTTGTCATTTTCTGTCTTTAAAAACAAACAAAAGAAAAACACTAATTCAAAAATCAATCAACCCAAATCAACCAGAGTTGTGATCAATCTTATATGCTAATTTTCCTTACTCATTCTAGGTTAGAAAAAACCTTTCTACCCATTTCGAAGATCCGCAACGAGTTTGAGTTGCTTTACAAAAAATTAAAGTCACTCAATAGTCCGCTAGTATTTGCACATAACGATCTATTGTTGGGCAATGTCATCTACACAGAATCTCTGCAACAGATAACATTCATCGATTACGAATATGCTGATTATAACTTTCAAGCCTTTGATATTGGCAATCATTTCGCTGAATTTGCTGGTGTAGATGAAGTTGATTATAAGCGTTACCCATCAAAGGAATTTCAACTTAAATGGCTGCGAACTTATTTGGAGGCTTATTTGGAGAGTAGTGAGGTTTCAGAGGAACAAGTTCAGAGGCTATATGTGCAGGTAAATCAGTTTGCATTGGCGGCGCACTTCTTTTGGACGATATGGGCCCTCATTCAGGCGGAATATTCAACAATTGACTTTGATTTTGTCGAGTAAGTATATATTGTGTAGTTGTTTGTCTTTTTTTTTCAGTTTTTGCCTCTTAGATCTGGGTAAGATTACCCTTAAGTAGGGTAATTACACAAAGGGGGCCTAACTTTATACATTGATGAATTACAATAATTAACATGCATTTAACATGAAGTCGATGGCTAAAAAAATAGTGTTGTTGGCGAGGTTCATCTCGGGTTGTTCAGTCCCGGTTGTCCTGATGGAGGTTGGTAAGGTGTGGCGGCGATCAGCCGCGGTAGTAGTCTGACTTCAGGCCAGCATAGAAGGAGACGTCGTCGTCGTCATTGGGGAGTTTGTCCAAGATATCCATACCACAAAGGTATCTCGGGTCCGGGTGTCGTTCCTGATTGGTCATCCTTCTCATTAATTGGTTAGGGTGGCTGGCGACATTGGTGATTATCTTCCTTTGCTGCCTGTGCAAGGAACTTGTCAAGTGGCTTGATTTCAGCTTCTTCGTAGACTCTACGATTACTATAGTGCTTCTGTCGTTAACGGTCGAATTGTAGATCGGTGCATATCCTTAGTATCTTCCTCTCGAAGACTTTAAGTTTTTCCATTGCAGTTTTTGATGAGGTGAACCATATCGGAAAACTGTAGGTGATAACCGGTCTTAGCAGTTGTTTGTATATCAACATTTTCGTTGGTTTACTTAATCCAGTTTTCTTCTTCAAGAGAGGATGAACTCGATGGAGTGCGATGTTGGCTTTTGTTATCACAGCCTTAGAGTGAGGGTTAAAGCGCAGCAGCTCATTGAAGTGTATTCCAAGGTATTTGGAGTTCTTCTTGGTTTTAATCCTTGATCCATCCGGGAACGTCAGAACAAGGCCGGGAACGTCTACAGCGGCTGTTGTTGGTGATAGATCTCCGGAAGCATACCAGTTCCGATTTGGAGGTATTTATCCTTATTCCCCACTTCTGGTAGTACTCGTAAATTCTGCTTATGTGTACTTCTACTCTTCGGGCTGCGATCGTAGGAAACATGGAGGAAGAATAGGTGAGTGAGTCATCCACAAACAGCAGGGGTGGAATCGGCTATGGTCATTTTTGATTGTCACCTTTGTGATCATAAAAAGTGATCAAACTAATTTTTGCGTCTGTGTAAGGTGATCACCAAATTTTGTTTAGAATTTGGTATCACTTTAAAAGAAATTCACCGACGTTTGTTACAATTGCAGTGGTTGTATTCAAAAACCGATCTGAAGCTATCCGGATTATTATGTAATTATAAGTTTTGATGTACCAAGTAGCCACGATGATGTTCTGCCTGAACAATAGTCAGCATTTAACTTTTCTCGTTGAGCACTCTGTCACCATACAAAGCTGTCGTGAGCACTCCCGCCTTATTTTGCATTTATTGCCAGAATTTTTCTGTTCTCGTTGCAGATCTAGGCAACAAAAATAAATGAATCAAAAAATTGACTTACGATCATAGCGTTAACACTATGTCTTCCTTTTCTATTGAAATACATATGCTCATTTTCCGAAGGGCGGAGAATCATAATATGACTCCCAACAATGCAGCCGATTACTATTAAACAAATAATAAAATAAAAAACAAGTAATAAAATTAGTTCATTTTTACTAAGAAACAAAGTCCTGACTCCAGGAATTTGATATTTTTCGTAGAAGAACATTTTTGTTGCTTCAGAAGCCCATTGATTAAATTTGATTGGAAGTGGGCACAATTTCCTCTCCATTTGTTTTAAGGTCAAAGAAATAACCTCACAAACTGTACTTTGGCCCCATGGAGCTGACCAGTCAGCGCCAACTTGCCTTTGGTAGCCACCACCTCCAAGAAAATTTAAAGTCGCGGCTAATCGAAGAATAGGGTACTTACTTTGGACTTGGAAGATCAAGAATGTTTATTTTATTGCGGAGGTTGATCCTCAAGAGCCGGACATTTCTATTATGATTAATATTTTTATTTTCAACACTTTCAGAATGTAAAATCAAAGGCACAAACACATTCATATTGTCTTGAAATTTCAGCAACTAAAAATAAAAATCAATTTCGATTGAAAGTGACAACTAAAGAGCTGTCACCAGAAAAAGTCCCAATACAATGTACGAATATTTCAGTGCCTAAATATGTCTCATTGTCTGTCATTCTAGAGGAGGAACTTATCCAGCCCCTATGAACCCGCAACCCTGACTCGTAAATGCTTACACGGGCCTCTGTCTCTGCCCAGCATTAGTCTGTTGTCTGTCCCTAACATGGGAAATCTGCAAATCTGCTCGAAGGACCACACAGTGTCTAATTATCAAATTAATAAAAATCGAGACGCCAACGTGACATAAAAAAAAAGTCCCCAAATCGTGATTGTCACCGGTGACTATCACCTTACACAGACCGAATTTGTTGATTGTGACTGTCACAAATCACCTTACCCGATTCCACCCCAGGTTCTCACAATCCTTTGGCACTGGCTGGTCAGATGTCATCAGGCTGTAGAGGAACGGTCCAAGTTTCGATCCTTGGGCGATTCCAGCCTTTACGTCTCTAATCGTTGACTTGCAACTATCTATTTCTACGAAGAAGTTTATGAAAGAAAGAAAATAAAATTTGTATTATTGGCTGTGGGATATTAAAAATTCGGAGCTTATGGATGAGGGCCTCAATCCATACGCTGTCGAAAGCTTTCTCGACATTCAGAAAGCATCCAGCTGTGGCTCGGTGGCTATAGAGAGCAGCGGTGGCGTCGGACTGAAACTTTAGAAGTGGATGAATTGTTGAGTGAGCCTGTCGCAATCCAAACTTTATGTCGGGGATGATGCTATGCTAGTTGCAGAATTTCTTCAGTCTCCTTAAAATGACTTCTTCCAGAATTTTGGTTTACCGATTCAGTGAGATTAAGTATCTGATAGTTTTCAATGTGCTGCTGTGCTATATTGGACATTAAGTTTCTTTAGGAGGAATAATAGGTCTTACGAAAACAAAACCCAATTCAAATGAGAAAAACTTACATCCCTATTCTGCTACACATTTCCGTATTTTGCATAATAAAATAGAAAGCATAAGAATAAGAATTTTTTTAAATATTGTTAACGTTAGATTTTAAAGAATTAAATAAATAAATAAGTCACTCTTGGAGTCTCTAACGTTTCCTTGTAAAGTGGAAGTATTCGTTGCGTGGTCATGAGATCATGGTCCAATTTATACCTGTTCCACCTAAAAGCTCGTTTCTAGCACTGAATTCTCTTGAATTGAGAAAAACTTCAAGAGTAACTATTGTCATATAAAATGCTAGCCGGATTCGGCATAGAATTAGATTAGATAGTTAGGGAGATTTCTCTTGACTAACTTACCATCCACCTTTCCATTAAAGTTGCCTTAATTAGAAAGCAATTTGTTGGCAGCTGGCCAATCAGATACAAGAAACTTACCTAACATTCAAGTCCCTTGTGTCGTCTAAACCTGCCGATTATCACACAGAAATGCTTGAGATTTGTAAGACAATAGGGCCTAGTTTTGAAAATGTGAACAATAATTAATTTAATTTTGTTGTCTATTAAAATTAACTAAAACGGTAATTTGTTGTTTAACATTATCTTTTGTTTTCTGTGTTTCAGCTACGCCTTCACCCGTTACAATGAGTACTTAACCAAAAAGGATACATTCCTATCACTGGATATAAACACTAATAGTCTTAGCTGAGACAAGTTTCTTAACCACATCGTTTGACACGAAACCAGCAAGACATTTAAAAAGTTACATGTGAAACTAAAAACAATAATTCACAAATATGTATTTTTGTTGTTGTATAAAGTAAAATAAAAGATTTGTTAGCAAATTCAAAAAATAATAAAATATGATAATAAATCTTCCGCAAATCTTATAAAGAAATTTTAGTTTCATCGATTTTTAAAATTTTTATTTTTGTAATATTTCTTTTAACGAACTTGGTTCGATTTTTAATTTATAGTTGTTAAGCTAGATATATTTATATGTATGTATTTCAATGATTACTTAAAAGGGGACGAATTTTATTCGTTTTAGTTTTAGAATTTACAAATAAAAAATAAAGCATTCCCATTAAATGCATTGTTATATTGTGTTAAAAAACAAAAATTAATTTTATGTTATTTTTTTTATTTTGTTAAATGTATAAAAAAGGTGAATAAATGGTATTTAAAAAAAAAATATATTTAAAAACACATCATGGGTTTTATTTAAACTGTTTATGAAGCATCCATGAAGCATTGGTAACCGTGATTTGCCAGAGAACTATAGAGGAATTGCTGTGCTTAACTCATTAAGAAAAGTGTTTACACAAATACTCTATACTAGACTTACGACCTGGGTAGAAGATAATAACATGATTAGTTGCTTTCAAGCTGGTTTTCGAGCCAACCTTTCAGCTATTGATCAAATTTTTGTACTCAGCACCACTGCTAGGCGTTTTATTGATAAAAAAACTTACATATATGCCTTTTTCGTTGATTTAAAAGCGACTTTTGACACTATTAATAGGAGGTCCTTACTCTATAAGCTCTCAGCAATTGGCCTATCTACTAAATTTATCAGAGTCTACGAAAAAATTCTCGAAAGCATGATGGCATCTGTTCAGAATGGTGGAAAAGTATCTAGAGAATTTAGTTGTGAAGCAGGTGTCCCTCAAGGATGTGTTCTAAGCCCTATCATGTTTGCACTGTATATGAACGATGTCGAAAACAGTATACCTGGGGGAGTTCAGTTCGGGGATATTACACTTAAAGTCTTGTTTTATGCTGACGATCTAGTGATTTTATCAGACAGTCCGCTTACTCTACAGCTTCAGATAAACAAGCTTAAACAGTTTTGTGATCTAATGGATCTTAGAATAAATATCACCAAATCCAAAATAATGGTTTTCAGATCTCGAAATAGATCAATTGGCTATGGGCGGAATTGGACTTTAGTAGGTGAGATAATTGAGGTCGTAAATGAATTTAAGAATCTTGGGTATACAATGACACATAATCTTAACATTCAAACCTTTATAAAAGAAAAAACAACCGCTGCCAAAAAGGGCAATAAATACAATGTGGTCCCAGTTCTTCGCAAATAAACTCGTAGATCAGGAAGCCAGGTCTTCCCTCTGTTGAGCAACGTTTCGAACAAATCATCTCGAGCTTAGTTGTAAAATTGGTCTTCTCCATAAATTCAGTTATCGATAAAGACATTCATCAAACCATGAACCTTAAGTGCAAAAAACGTATTCCATCTGCTTTAAAAACAATCCTAGACAAAGGTCGAGAAATGGATATACCAACAAAAACTCCGAAAAACTCAACTTTATCACATCCTCCATGCAATATCAAAGCCGATTCATTTATATTGAGCCTCGCTCACTACAGTAAAACAAATACAAGCAATGCAGTATACCAATCACTGTTCTCAAGTATCTCATCACAACTTAAAAATAAAGGCTGGAAATTTATATTCACTGATGGATCCAAATTAAGAGATAATACATCGTTTGCAGTCACATTTGAAGATGGCCAAATCCTCAATATTGGCATCCTCCCGGAATATGCTTCTACTTTCACCGCAGAAGACTTTGCTGTTCTGCAAGCAGCCAAATCAATAAGGAATTCCAACGATAAGTTCGTAATATGGTCTGATAGCATATCAGTCCTGAAAGCAGTTAAAAATCCAAACAACGATTCAGATCTTATTATAATTTTTTAAATATAATAATGAAGACTGAAGTGTTCTGATACCTTTTAAAATTAAAGACACATCTTAATTCAATAATTCATTTAATTAATAGTTAAGTTAAAATATAAAAGTATGAGTCTTTCTTTAATGGCGGCTTACGATTGAATGCCCGCAAGACATTACATGTCAATGTGAGCTGTCAAAGTTGACTTGACAGAATGGCTGCATTCAAACATCACACTCCTCCCCTCTTAGATTGAACTTCCAAATTACGAAGCCTCTCGGAACGTCTAGGCTCTGGTAAGGCTTGCTCTGTTTACGTGGCCTTGAAATTCTTGGGGTTTTTCCAGGATCTGCCGTAATGTGAATATTTGATCAACTGTGGACTTTCCTGGTCTAAAACCACACTGATAAGGACCTATCAGGTTTTTGACGATGGGCCTTAAACGATCACATATTATGGCAGAGAAGATTTTATAAGCGATGTTAAGTAGACTGATTCCTCTATAGTTAGTGCAGTTTACTGCCCATAATAAGAAGAACATATCTTTGGTGTTGTCGTCTTTCTCTTCTGTGGGGGCGTGCGTGCATATCAGGCTAATGTTGGCGAATTTAGCCTTGATGCGTATGGTCATGAGGCGCTCATTGATGCACCTATAGCTCAAGACATCTTGCCTAAGTCTGGCTCCAATGACGAAGCCGCATCCAAATAAGCGCTGTTGGTTTTCGAGGTAGCAGTCACCATAGTAAATATCGCAGTTTTTCCTCCTCTTTTTGTCCGGCCCATCCCATCGTATTTCCTGGATAACGGTGATGACCTGAGGATTAGGGCAGATGAAAAAGCTTACGCAGTGGTTTTGCCAGCGATGAAGAACACCTTTTCAGAACAATAGCGGGGATACCATCCGGACCAGCGGATTTATGTGTGTTTAGATCTCTGTAACGAGTTTGTTCTTCGTTGAGGTCATTGCTGGCACACAAAATATCCCTCGCTAGCTCTGGAGTGGATTCTTTGACCTCCTCGTTAGCAAAAAAAATATGCCAGGCTCTACATTTAGATGGTAATGATGCGCGAGATAATCTTCACCCACACTACCTGGTTGTTTCCTCGCTAAACAACCCCTTTAAAACAACGTTTCTCTTCCTCCGCCCTTTTACCCCGGTTTCCTTATCACCTCATCTCCCCCTTTCTAATTAAAAATCTAGAGATTCATATTTTGTATCTAATAAATGACAAATTTTATTACCAACTCCATGTTTATAATTAAAAATCTCACATTTAAATTAACTTTATAAAGTAAATAAAATTTGGAAGTGAACAAGGGTAAGTTAAATTTGAAAGCTTAATTAAAAAAATGTTAGGGTATGTTCATAGACCAGCACTATTATATGCTGCTGATATAATGGGCAATATTTATAATTATATTATACGACTAGTTAAAAAAAACATAAAACTCACCCCAAAATATCGATGTTGTGGCCACTCCCTCAATGAATCGTGGTTCGATGTGGCGATCCTTAGTATGCCTTATTTTTTGCATTTTTATTTAATATAATATATAAATATTACCACTTCACCAAAAGAAATATAATTTGCACTGCTGCTATGGTAAATCTACACTTATATATTTAAGGAAGGTTATACACCACTTTCTTATTTTCTTAAAATTTTGGTTTCAAATTTAAAATTACTTCTCCCTTTGTTATGCATGTTAAACAAAAAAATTAAAACTGAACAAATAAAAAAAAAAGGTTTAAGTTTGTTTAAATTTTGAATTTAAAAAAAGTAAGAAAAGCACTTTTATAGTTGTATATATGTATATGATTGCTTGATTGCTTGGTTTTCCTTTGTGTTGGAGTTGAATGGCGAGATGATTTAAGGTTTTTTTGGGATTTCCCCGCCCGTTAATGTCCTGTTTTCCGTTTCCTTTTAAAAAATTTGAGGCCGTGAAAAGAGAATTTTTTTAACGGCCTAAATGCACAAAAAATGCTTTTTATTGTCTATTTTCAATTGAAATTGTTATAATTGAAGCTTACCTTAATGACCAATTTGTAGACGTATATATATATACATATAAAATTTGATCTTGAACGATCTTTCTTTTAAGGTTCATATAGGTATGAACATCCTATCTCGATGAGACAAAATTATCGCTGGCTGATTTATAACATCTTCGTTTTATTTAAGACCTACTTACGTTTTTAGATTCTCGAACTAGGTTCCTTGAGCGGTCGGTTGGTGGTACCTTCTTCAATTCCTTCTGGGCTTCCTTATTCAAGGGTGGATAATTTTGAAAATAAGGTACTTGCCGACGGCATTTACTCAAGAACCCTAGCTCTACCTATCTCACTAACACTACCTTACCAGGATTTTCCAGCCTTTGTCTCGTTTCACACCCACTAGATTACGCATTATTACATTTATTTTATAACGCAATTAATCTTTTTATGTGGGTGTGAACATTGGTGGGTGTGATTTACGCACTTGTTGCAAACGTCTTTGGGTGCGAACCGGATTCATAAATAATTGTTTCACGCAACAGAGGCGAGTTTCTCCACCTTCGCAACATTCCCTCTAACCATTCTCAAATTATGGCAACTTGCTGACAATCACTCAATTTGTGATTCGGATGTCAGCCATAACTCTTTTTGACCAGAAGGAGAATCGGTTATCATTCAGATTACCCCTGTAGAGGGGGAGCGAGGTAGCATTGCTGTTATATTTCATAATATAAACAACTGCAGTAGCAGTTGAGTCGTCGTCGTTGGTCTTGTCCTAGTTGGTGGTGTTTTTTTGTTTGCTTTGTTTACTTTTATTTTGAATTTCTTTTCTTTATATGTAAATAATTTTTTTTGTTTTAATTTTAATTGTTAACACACAGCCCATTCGGTTACAATATTCTTAATTGGTCGTTTACTTCAGGTGCTAGACTTTCATTACAAAAATGTAAAATGCTACATATCTGTAGAAAAATCCATTGTCAAAAAATTATCTTAAGTATAAATAATGTACAAATTAAAAATGTTAATAGTCTTAATATCCTAGGATTAGTATTCAATAATAAATATAGATGGAAAGAACATTGTTTAAATTTTAAAAAAAACCTAAATGCGAGACTCAACATAATTATAAATTAATTATTTATCTAGTAATAAAAGCCATGTACACATTAACACTGTCTCATATATTACCAAAATGTTAATATTAAGTAAAATCGATTACGGAATTTACATTTATATCAGTTCCCAAAAACAACTCTAAGAATAATACAACCAAGCTACCACCAAGTAGCTAGAAGGAGCATCAACGCCTTTCCTACAACACCACTCAAAAATATTCTTCCGGAAGCCAGGAGCAACTCTGTTGAGCAACGTTTCGAACAAATCATCTCGAGCTTAGTTGTAAAATTGGTCTTCTCCATAAATTCAGTTATCGATAAAGACATTCATCAAACCATGAACCTTAAGTACAAAAAACGTATTCCATCTGCTTTAAAAACAATCCTAGACAAAGGTCGAGAAATGGATATACCAACAAAAACTCCGAAAAACTCAACTTTATCATATCCTCCATGCAATATCAAAGCCGATTCATTTATATATAGAGTCTCGCTCACTACAGTAAAATAAATACAAGCAATGCAGTATACCAATCACTGTTCTCAAGTATCTCATCAGAACTTAAAACTAAAGGCTGGAAATTTATATTCACTGATGGATCCAAATCAAAAGATAATACATCATTTGCAGTCACATTTGAAGATGGCCAAATCCTCAATATTGCAATCCTCCCGGAATATGCTTCTATTTTCACCGCAGAAGCGTTTGTATTCTGCAAGCAACCAAATCAATAAGGAATTCCAATGATAAGTTCGTAATATGCTGTGATAGCATATTGGCCCTGAAAGCAGTTAAAAATCCAAACAACGATTCAGATCTTATTTCCGCGATAAGGAACAAGATAATAATGAAGCCGAATAAAATAAAACTGATGTGGACTCCAGGACATTCTAATACAAGTGGAAAGGAAAAAGCTGATAAAGCAGCAACCTCTACCAACAAATCACCAGTGTATAAATTCAATACTGAACACCTTGAGAGGAAAACAAAAAATCAAATGGAGCCTTTTCCACCATCATTGTAAAAAATAGTTAACGAATACAAAACCTACCCTCAATACCCTACAAACGTATCAAAACAAAAAATCTCTAAATACATCCGCTTAAGACTTGGTCACACCTCAGCAACTCACAAACACCTTCTAAACAAAAACAATGCACCCATAAGCTCCACCTGCAATACAACCATGAGTTTAACTCTTACTTACTGGCGCTACAGTCCTGTGTGAACTAGGGCCTCACCCAACAAACTTCTCCATCTAGCTCGGTCTCTAGCTAGATATCTCCAGTTTCGCGCTCCAAGTTGGATGAGGTCACTTTCCACTTGTACGCGCCACCTGATCCACGGTTTTCCTCTACTGCGCTGTCCTGTGGGTGTGGATTCGAAGACTTTCCGGGCCGGAGCATTGGTTTCCATGCGCTCTACTTGACCCAGACATCTTAGACGTTGGACTTTTACCCTTCTAGCTAAGTCTACATCGTTGTACAGCCCGTACAGCTCGTCGTTCCATCTTCTTCTCCACTCTCCTTCGATGTATACGGGACCGTAGATCACACGAAGAACTTTTCTCTCGAACCGACCCAAAAGGCTTTCATCCGCTTTTGTTATAGTCCATGCTTCTGCACCGTATAGCAGGACGGGGATAATAAGGGTCTTATGTAGCAACACGTTGGTCCCTCGAGAGGGGACTTTACCACTCCATTGCTTTCTTAGTCCAAAGAAACAGCGGTTAGCAAAAGTTATTCTGCGTTTGATCTCATCCCTGGTGTTTTTTCTGCGTTTACAGCGGAGCCTAGGTAGACGAAGTCCTTGACTACCTCAAAGTTACGTCTGTCGATGGTGACGTTTTGACCAAGACGTGCCTCTATTGTTGACGTGTGAGTTCTGCACTATTCTTTCAAGTACGATGTTATAAAACCTTGTCTAAAACCTTTATTGACATCGAAAAGTTCTGTTAAGTTGTTTCCGACCTTTATGGAGCAGAGTGAATTCTACATGGTCATCCTGCACAAACAGACGAGTTTTGCAGGGATGCCAAAACTAGACATGGCTCTATACAGCTCGTCTTTGCAGATGCTGTCATATGCGGCCTTGAAATCGATGAAAAGATTGTGGGTGTCGATTTGGTGTTCTTGGGTTTTTTCCATGATCTGCCGTAATGTGAATATTTGATCAACTGTGGACTTTCCTGGTCTAAAACCGCACTGATAAGGACCTATCAGGTTGTTGACGATGGGCTTAAGATGTTCACATAATACGGCAGAGAAGATTTTATAGGCGATGTTAAGTAGACTGATTCCTATATAGTTGGTGCAGTTTAGAGGGTCTCCTTTTTTCAGGATCGGGCAAACAATACCGAGGTTCCATTCATCGGGCATGCTTTCTTCCTACCATATCTTACACATAAGTTGGAGCATGCTCCTAACCAACTTATCTCCAGCTCCTTTAAAGAGCTCGGCATTCAAGCCATCCGCTCCAGCGGCTTTATTAGACTTCAGCTTAGATATGGCAATCTTTACTTCGTCTAAGTCGGGAGGACGGGATTGTTGGCTTTCGTCGTCTATATTGAATGGATCATCCTTCGTCGCCGTTATACAGTCTGCAGAAGTGGTCCTTCCATATCCTCAGCATTGACTGCGGTTCCACTATGATGTTTCCACTTTCGTCCTTGCAGCCTTCGGTTCTAGGTTTTTGTACCTGTGAATTTCGTTTCACCTGTTCATAAAACTTTCGAGCTTCAGCAGCACTTCAGAGGCGGCTTCTCTGATTGCATCTTGGCAATGTTGCCAATTGTTTTCGATAAATTGTGTTGGTGACAGAGAACTTCGAGAGAGGTTACTTGTAACTCGGTCGGAAAAGGATTTGGCGATCTCTGGCGATTGTAGCCGTTCAACGTTGTACCTTCTCCCACCACCTCCCTTTTTTGCCTTAGATCTGGAAGCCCGAAGTGCTACTTTGGCTACAACGAGGTAGTGGTCCGAGTTGATGTTAGCTCCTCGGAAAGTGCGTACATCCATTATGCTGGATGTACCACTTTCCGACGCCAAACACGGTATGTCTTTAACATACCGTGTCTGGCGTCGATCGCAATATGGTCAATCTGGTTGACGGTAGATTGATCTGGAGAAGTCCAAGTTTCTTTATGGATGTCGACGTGTGGAAAACGCGTACTGGCTACCATGACGTTTCGCCCCGCAGTAAAATCTATGAGCCTGAATCCGTTGTCGGAAGTGTTGTCGTGCAGGCTATTCTTCCCGATTATTCCACCAAAGATGCCTCTATTTCCTAGCTTGGCATTAAAATCGCCCAGGACAAATTTAATATCGTAGCTAGGACACTGCTCATATGTTTTGTCTAAGAGCTCGAAGAACATATCTTTAGTGTTGTCATCTATCTCTTCTGTGGGGGCGTGCGCGCTTATCAGGCTAATGTTGCCGAATTTAGCCTTGATGCGTATGGTCATGAGGCGCTCATTGATGCAACTATACCTCAAGACTTCTTGCCTTAGTCTGGCTCCAATGACGAAGCCGCATCCAAATAAGCGCTGTTGGTTTTCGTGGTAGCAGTCACCATAATATACATCGCAGTTTTTCATCCTCTTTTTGTCCGGCCCATCCCATCGTATTTCCTGGATGACGGTGATATCTGCTTTATAGCGGTCTAGGGCCTCCGCTAATTCTTCTCCCCACCTCTCTCGTTTGCTGCCCCCAACAACTTTCCACTGGGGTTGGAACCCAATCTCCAGTTGAGATACTAGGCACCCGATGTTCACCACGGGGAGGTGAGAGTAGGAGTTGATAGACAGATGTTGGTTTTGAGAAAAACCTGTGGAAGCTTGTGACCTCTTGAATGAACATGTCTACCATTTGAGGGGTGTGAATCTGAAAACGAATATGAAAAGCTAAGAGTACTATCGTCAGCGAAACAATGTATTGGATTAGAAGTTGCAGACAGGAGATCATTAATAAAAATGAGAAAGAGTGTTGGAGATAAAACAGAGCCCTGGGGCACACCAGCATTTATTTTATGGTTTTCAGACTTGAATCCATCCAATACAACTTGTATTGAACGATTCGAAAGGTAATTACTAATCCAATGAAGCAGGAATTCGTGAAAACCGAAAGCACTCATTTTCGATAAGAGAGCCTGATGCCAAACCCTCAAATCAAGTGCAATAATCTTACTTTCTCCAAAACTATGTAAAGATTTGTTCCACTGTTCGGTGAGATGAACCATGAGATCACCAGTGGACCCATTGCTACGAAAGCCGTATTGTCGGTCATTAAGAAGCTTTCGATCTTCGAGATATTTCTTGAGCTGATAATTAATCAGCGTTTCCACGGGCTTGGAAAGAAGGGACGTAAGTGCAATCGGTCGGTAATTAGACGGTGAGGAAGATTCGCCTTTTTTTATTTTACACGAGAAATTTGCTGATATGACACAATGGTCAGATGAGCCTAGAGGAGATAGAACGCTAATAGTGTACTTACCAGGGTCAGAGGTAAGAAACAAGTCAAGAGTATTTTCTGTTTGGAAATGTATATAAAACATAAGATTCATTGGTTTGAATATTACACACAAAATAAATAAATCCAGCAATTTAAAAATACTTGTGTTTGAGTTTCGGAATTCCATAAAATCAAAAGTTAACAGAAGACTGTAAAAATCTAAAGCAATCTAATCTTAAGACAAAAAATAAAACAACTTCGTTCTCATAAAATAATTTGCTGTATTTTTATGGGATATGAATATCCTTATTATTGCACCTTACAATAATTAATAAGATTATTTATATATGTCTAAAAAAAATCACAATTGAATGTTTTTACCTTATAATTTATAAACGGTTATAAGTATTTATTAAATGAGGTACATATTCATAATGTACGTATTTATTAAATTAATAATAATATAATATTTAAAGTATTAGTAGTGTTAAATGTATTCTATTGTTTCTTCTTAAATTTAAAAGGAAAATATCACAAATTATTGTGGTGGTTATGGGGGTTGGAGGGGGATTGGTACATTGTCTAAACGGTTAAAGTTCATAAGTTTATTTTTAAATAACTATTTTTTAAGGGCAAGATGATTTATACTATTTATTATATTTATTAGAAGTACGTACAACAATGTAAATGTGCGTTTGGGTATGATTCCTAGGGTGGACCAAATATACAAATATTGTTGAGTTAAAAGTCTTGAACAGATATAATAGAAAATTCCAACTAAAATCACATTTTTTTTAATGTCCTTTACTTAATCTTAACAGCAAAAGCCTAATTCAAATTTTATTTAAAGGTTTTCGGTTTCACTTTAAAGTTCAAGGTAACTATTGGATACAATGAACCCTTTTTGGACCCTCTCTAATACAAAAAACGGCGTGATTTTTCTTCTAACAACCTTAATTACAATTCTTAAAAGTAAAAAGATCTTTTGTTACGAATTTCGGTTTAGTAGATTTCTTTTCGATTTTCAGAAAAGTTTGTAGAAAACAAGGTTCTCATTAAAGCTTAAAAATTGAATGAAAGTATTAAACTTAAGTTTTCAAGAGAATACATTTTGCGTGTTTCCCTCTTTCGAAAACTGGAAATGTGAATATCGACGGAAATTCTAGAAATTAGACTGTGATCACTTTGAAACTTAAAGAAAGATTTTGGTTCAATACTACACAAAGTTTTGAGGAAAATAAATAATCCGGGGGAAATATAATTCCATTCGATATTTTTTGGAAAAAATTTGAATTCGTATCGCGTAAAACAAAAATAGTCGTTCGACAGAACAAAAGTCAGGACGCCTGTCAACAAATTGACTTCCAACAATCACCTTAGAAGATCCCATACCTAACCATGGACAATCGTCGATTAAGAAAGGATAAAAGAGTTATCATTAAAACTACTATCAAAAGATTGACAATTAACCTTATCACCGATATCATCCAAAAAGATCTTATTTGCTTTTTTGATTAGCTAACACTCTTTTCTGATTGCCTGAAAGATGTTTTCTTGGCCTAAAACAATTTAAAAGAAGAATTTAAGTCTTGCCCTTAATAAAAAAAATAAACATGATTGCACGCACACTCTTAAAAGGTTTCCTTGCTTATAGTAACAAAAAAAAAAGTTGGTGCAAATAAAGTGTAGAGCGAAAATAAATAATAATATATTGTGTTCGTTGTTAGTGTTGTGTTTATCAAAGTAATTTATTTATTTTAGCACATAAATTATTGTATTTTTTCATTTTGTTTCAGTTTTTTTTTTTTTTTTTTTTGAATATATTTCAAAATAATTTTTGTTAACATCTCAACCATTCGGGTATTTATCTCTCCAAAAGCATGGCAGGGTTGTATCTTAGTATCCTTCTTATTTTTACGTAGAACGTACACTGCTTACATTTACTGGGTGGGTCAGTTATATGATTAGCATCGGCAGAGTATGTTTCTACTTTCGCCTGGTTTCTTCTTTGTTTTGTTTGTTTTTTTTTCGCCTTGAACCCCAACCAAACTTATCATCCACAATTAGCACAACTAAATGCAACTACTCCATCTTCGTTTCTTCGTCTTTATTTTGACTAGATGGCTCGGTTGAGGGGTTCGCAGCAGATGTACTTGGCAGTGAATCGGAATTTGAAGAGGATGTTCCTGCTCCCGGTCGTTGGTTAGTTAGCACCTGAAGGAAATAATCACCAAATACTGAATGATTGTAGAGAATTACGCGTCGTAGGGCAACAGCAAATGCTTGTAATTCATCTTGATAATCAGTGTAGCCAGGTGGCGGTGGAGGTGTACCAGACTTTGAACCTAGCACAAGTCTAAAGTAGGTATGTATACGTTTCCCTAATGAATGTTAATTTGTTTAAACAAAAAATAGGAATAAACAAATAAATTACTATAAAATAGAAAAACAACTATAAATGAAACTTACATAGTAAATTATAAACTGGAGAATCAGTGTTACCAATTTGGAGAATTTGAGTTTTAAGTGTACTTTCGGCAGTGGCATCCATTTCGTTATCACCCTCTTCAGAAAGTTTGGTGTTAATGAATGACTTAATGTGAACCCAAATATTTTTAATTGCCTCAGAGAGTTCCCTAGAAAAGAAAATAAATACATTTAAAATTTTCAATTTATCTTCCAAACTAAGTTAACTTACTTTTCATTAGACACACTTTGCAACAGAATTTCAATCTGCTTAGCAAGAGTTGTGCGATTAGCTGTGCGTTGGGAAATAATTGGAATGGCTGAACAGATGGATATTAATGAAGCACTGGCACACAATTGTTTAGCCCTTTGTCCTAACTTCAAAATTCGATCCTTATCGACTGAAAGCACTTCGGGAAATGTGTCTGGATCGGACCAATTCATTAATTCCATGTATGCATTGTAGATGGTTTGATCGGGGCTCAGTAAGTTTCCAGTTTGTGCTTGAACTTGGTTGCGTCTCAACCAACTGTCCGTGCATGGGAATCCAACTAAAGATTAAAGTTATTACTAAGTTTAGTTTGTTTTTTCACAACTTACATTTGTAGTATTCCAAATACTCCTTAAACTTGGCCTTTTCATATTCTACGGAATTTGCCAAAATATCATTTCGTGCTGAATTTAACATATAATTAGTCATATCTAACTTCATAACGGTCATTGTTTCTAGAATTCCCTTAAATGTCTCCACAACATCATCAATTTCAGTGAGTTTCTGTACTTGTTCATCTCTTGCTGGAGCACACGACTTTGCCATAATGGTTATAACAAAATTAGCATAAGACTTAAAATCAAGAACACCCTGTTCGGCTTGTTGACGGATAACACTTGCATCAAGAACTTCATTAATGTGTTCCAAGGCACGTTTATTACTCGAAGGAATTATTTGAGGGAAACAATCTTTAATGTCGGCTAATAATTGAATGGCATGATCGAAATTGGGTGGATCTAAATTTAGTTGTTCGCGTAAAATATCCCAAAATACTTTGTGCATTACTTCCTTAATACGACGTTCCAAGCTACAAATATGATTATAATTTGTAAGTATAAAGGTTCATGGGTTATTATGAATTACTTAGTTACCTGTTTTCTGGAGCTTCATAAGGTTCAAACTTGAATTCAGGATTCACTGCGATTTCATGAACCAAAGACATATTTTCAATATTGTTAACAACATGAGTTAATTCATTAAGGGTCACTACTTTTGGAGGGCTTCCATCGGTGCTTGGAAGTATGAAGCGTGCTCTATTTTAATTAAATATAGACAAGATTTAGAAAACAAAATTAAACAAAGTATGTATTTGGAGGATTGTTGTATCTTACTGATCAGATCCTTCACTATCTGTCCTTAGTCTCATGCTTGTAGCAACAGGAGAAGAACTTAAAATATGTTCCATGTTCTTTCCTTCATTGGTCGAACTATTGGAATCCATTCTATATTAAAACAAAATAGCAACAGTTATCAATCACGTCAATAAAGTTTAAAAAATAAAGAGGGAGTTCATTTGTGTATCTTTGTAAGTTTGACCTTGAAAACTCCTACGGGAAAAATGAAAAGTTCAACAAATTTCAATTAACAACAAATTTATAAATTGAGATTGTATACGCCTGTGAGTATTGAGTATTTTTTTTTTAGAAATATTTTTGTTTTACAAAGTTTTTTAGCTTTGTTCCGAAAGAAAAAGTTAAACACGCCACAAAGTTACTTCTATAATTTAAGATGTACTTTTACATCAAAAGTAAAGAACAAATGAATTATTAGAATTATGCAATGCGACCTTGCAATCCAAAGGGTGGTTAAATTTTAAGGGCTGATGTTGAATGCGAACCAGACCTAAACGTCAAGATTTTCTCTGCATTTCATTTGCCGTTTCTAAATTTCAACTCAATTCGAACAATGGAAGGATACACAATTGAGCAATGCGTTTCAGTTATTTAGGGTTATTTAAAAATGGCGTTCAAATCAAAATGCATATCTTGCACTTCAAGCAATAAAAAAGAGAGGATAATAATTTTGCTAAATAATGTGTGTTTCTTCAAATTTAACCACCTTTTATTATTCCTTTTGAGAGAGGGTAGCCCTTTTCTTTTATTGCTAGTGTAACATTACTCTATTTTATAAAATTCAAAAATTGTGTGACCAGGAAGAAGGCTTGTTATTTAAGATTCTTCTAACTTAGACTAATACTAAATAGAACCCACCTCTGGATTATGTTTTCAAGTATTTATTATTATTATTATTATAAATTCTTTATTATTCTCGATAAATGTACAATCTTTTTATAGCTAAGAATAAAAGCATGGCAAATGTTGCCGTCTGCCTGAGTTGACTTATTTCGAGTTTACATTTTAGGTAAAAAAGTTAAAGTTATAAACTATGAGTTGTATATACATTAAAAAATTTAAAAAAAAATAGTAGTTTGTTTATTCATTTTGTTTAATTCTATGGTACAGTATTTAAAAAAAAAAAAAAAAATTGAATTGAATTATATCTTCAAACATTCAAATATAGTTACAACCAAAAAAAAAGAAATTGGAACACATTATCAAATATGTAACTAATAGCTATATAAAACAGTTACGGTAACCTAAAGCATGACTAATATAGGAGCATAGGGGTTTCCAATCGAGATTACCATTTAAGAGTTGCTTTGTATATTCAAGTGTTAGAATGTTTTGTGAAAAGTAAAGCCTTCTAATTTCCTGTAACATTGGACAAACAGCTAAGAAGTGGTACACATCCTCAATTTCATTACGGTTGCACAAAGTACATTTTGGATCAAGGTCTGCTCTATGTGGCTTATAGTTTAAGTTCAGCATCTCAGTTCTTGCATTAAAAATAAGGCTCATTTGCTTAATAGATAATTTTTCGTTAAAATAATTACTTCTGTAGAGTGTGTGGTTTAGTGTTTTGTATATGAGTCTAGTGCTAGAAGTTTGAGCTCTATGCAAACACTGTAAATAAAGAGAGTTATCTATCTTTACTATGCATTTATAGAAAACTTTTTTCCAATCGGCTAGAGGTGTATTATTAAGATTTAGATTAAAGCAATGCCGATTAGCCAATTCTTACCATTCTTTAAAAGGCGATAATTGAGATCGGAGTGCGTATTGCATTATTTTTTGTGAAGGTTTGTATCAGGTCTATTCATAACTTTAACAATATAGTCCGCATTTGATTTTAAATTGCCTAGGAATATTTGTGCTATACCGGTTTCTACGTGGATAGCATACGTTGGAGTTGAACTAGCTAGTTTGAAAATGCGTTTGAAAAAGAAACGTTGAACAACTTCGAATTCCTCCATGTTTCGATAGCCAAAAACTTGATCTGCGTAACAAAGGCACGTTCTTATAGTTGCATCAAATACTCTAAACTTAGCAGTAGCATCGACATATTTATTGCAAAAGAATTTACTCCACATGAGATTTATTGCTGTTTTGGCAGGAATGCATTTTTCTTTAACATGAGGGCGGAGATCAAGGTTATACGTTATTAGAAAACCTAAGTATTTGTATTGAGATACTATTTCTAACGGTTCGCGATCTAAAAACCATTTTTCATTGGGAGCTCTTCTTCGCAGAGTACTTTCAAAAATCATTATTTTTGACTTTGTGGCGTTAATTTTGAGATCCCACAAATCACAAAATCTTATGAGTATATTAATTTGAAGCTGTAAAGATGTGGGGTTATCAGCCAAAATAACGATGTCATCCGCGTATAAAAGCATCTTTATAAGTGTATCACCGACGATGACTCCACCCGGAAAATCTTTAGATACATCGTCAATAAATAGTGAAAACATAATGGGACTCAATCCACATCCCTGAGGAACACCACATGTTGTATTAAAAAAGTCAGACATTGAATTTCCATTCCAGACTGCAGCAGAGGTGCCAGTTATAAGGAGTTTGTACAAATTTAGAAATTTAGTGGATAAACCCAAAGTAGATAATTTATATATTAAAGAGTCTCTGTTCACCGTGTCAAACGCCGCCTGAAAATCAACGAAAAAGGCGTAAATTTTCTTTTTCTTTTCAAAACAATTCTTAACTATGCTTGTAAGAGCAAATATATGGTCTATTGTAGATAATCCTGCTCGAAAGCCGGCTTGGAAAATACTAAGGAGTTTATTCTCTTCAACCCATTTTGTCAACCTTTGGTATAAAAGATGGGTGAATATTTTCCTAAGACACGGCAGAATCGAAATGCCCCTGTAGTTGCTCGGAAGTTGCAAATCCCCTTTTTTTAAAATAGCACAGATCCATGCTTTTAAGAAACTCTTTGGAATTTCTTCTTCTTCAAGAAGTCTATTAAAGAAGTCATTCATATGATTAGGAAAATTCGGAGTTCCATATTTATAAAATTCAAGTTTTCAAGTAGCTTGTCTAAGAGTTAAGAGTTTATAACAAAGTTTTAATCTTTAGGATTCTTCATTAAATTTGATTCTACTTTTGATCACAATCTCTGGTATTCTCCATTAAGTTAGTCTGATATTCTCTATTATTGCCTTGGAATCTAACAAAACCCGATACCGAATTAAGTGCGACATTGTTATACTTGCGAAGCTTATTCAGTTTTCCCACTAATTTAAATGTGCGCCCTAATATATAGCGTTAACTTTTACCTAGAGGATGGTAGGGGACTGCCTCATAGGTACTGAGAGTATGGTTTAAGGCTCAAAATCCTACACCCACTGCTCATATTTCGATTTATCAGTGTATTACTTCATGGCACAAGAGTTAATCTTGGGGGATTTCTTAATTTCTAAGGTACCCTGTGTTTTTGGAAAAAAAGACCAAAACTTAAGTTGTACAGGTCCTGAAAAACGGAGTACCTGCAGACACTTCGGCAATAAGCTAATTCCTACTTATCAGTTCGGCTTTAAACCGATCAAATAATCACATAACATCAAATCAAACAGCCACCTTTATTTTCTAGGAATTGATATGGCACCAACTACACTCTACAGGGACGAATTGTATAGAGCTACAGTACTGTGCAAAACAACTAGAACCTTTAATATTTTTCATTAAAAAAAATTGTTTAGAAAACAAAACAGCAAAATTACGTTTAAATTGTTGAAAAACAAAATTTACACTGTTTACTTAAACAAAAAATAAATAACTAAATATTTTAATAGTTGGTAAAATTGCTGTGAAAAACATTTGCGATTTAGATCTCACAACCAAATTTCAAACTATTTTCTTACTTCAAGGAAAGGAAATGTTAATATTTAATTGGGTACCCTTTAGTTTTGTTATCTTTTGGGGATCATCGGAGCTATAAGGTTGTTAATAATCGTTTTGGAATGTTATTCCACTTTTGTACTTAAAAATGTTGCTCCCAATTCGTCTCTTCACAATATACACACATCAGATTAGCTGTTATCAAACTGAGACGAAAGAAGAAATGGCCACTAGTTGCAAATGTTTTGCACAGCTGAAATCATTATTAAAAAGTCTAAATATTCGTTTTTGATAGGCGATGATAGTTGCAAATGACTTCTATATATCAAGTTATGGCATCCATGTTAAACTCGTTTGTAAGTGCGAAATGACTATGACGATTGAAAAAAACTTTATCGAATTTTTGGATGTAAAAAAAGTTTCAAGCAAGTACTGTCATGTTATTTCTTTAACATCGTCTTTTAAATAATAGAACAGAGCTTTGACATAAAAAAAATATCATAATCCTCATTTTCATAAGCGGCACAAAAGCACAGCCATGAAAAAAGCATATAAAGGACCTTGAGATGTTTCGAGAGAAATGTTCTTCCATTGATCTACGGTCCCGTTTAAATAGATGGCTAATAGAGGAGAAGGATGTTCAAATGGTAGACATGTGCATTCAAGAGGACACAAGCGTCCACAGGTTTTTCTCAAAACCCACCTTTGTCTATCAACTCCTACTCTCACCTCCCCGCGGTGAATATCGGGTGCCTAGTACCTCAACTGGAGATTGGGTTCTAACCCCAGTGGAGAGTTGTTGGGGGTAGCAAACGAGAGAGGGGGAGAGGTGTTTCCACTAAGGCACCTCTCCTTATCCAGACGGCAGCGGACGAATTCTCGAGATGTAATCAACGGTAGCGTCTACAGTTCCATTAAGGTTGAACTTCTTAGTGAACACCTTATAGGAGTGGTTTATCTGGCTCCCCATCCTTGGAGTTATACTTAGGATCTGGCCCTCCCGGTTGGGGGTTGTGCCGTCGGGGTGACTTCCTGGCCACGTAAAAAAAAACCTTTAGTTGCGAAGCACCAACAAGCCTCGGATACGGATGGATTCACTGTTGACAACCCACGAAAACGAAATAAGGACAACAATCTTCGGATCTGTACGTAGAATGTTAGGTCCCTTAATAGAACGCGTGCAGCCGAAAAATTAGCGGAAGCCCTAAACTGCTGCAAGGCAGATATTACCGCCATCCAAGAAGTGCGATGGGATGGATCGGGCAAACGCAAACTAAAAGACTGCTATGTATACTACGGCGACTGCTACAGTGAACAAAGATAGCGTCTATTTGGGTGTGATTTGTGGTTGGAACTAGACTCAGGCAAAAAGTCTAGAGTTTCAACAGCGTGAGCGAGCGCATCACGACAATCCGCATCAAGGCTAAATTCGCCAACATAAGCCTCATATGCGCACATGCCCCAACAGAGGAGAAAGATGAAAACACCAAAGACATATTCTTCGAGTTCTTGGACAAGACATATGAGCAGTGCCCTGGCTATGACATTAAAATTGTCTTAGCAGATTTTAATGCCAAGCTAGGAAGAGAAGACATCTTTGGTGGCATAATCGAGAGATGCAGCCTGCACGACACTACCTCCGACAACGGATTTAGGCTGGTCGATTTCGCTGCGGGGCGAGACGTTCTGGTAGCTAGTACTCAGTTCACGCATCTTAATATCCACAAGGGGACATGGAAATCTCCTGATCAATCAACCGTCAACCAGATTGACCACATTGCAATCGACGCACGACACTTCTCCAGTATCCAGGATATCCGAACATTCCGAGAGGCCAACATTGACTCGGACCACTACCTCGTTGTAGCCAAGGTACGGCTACGGATATCCCGATCCAAGCCAAAACAAGGAAGTACTGTGAGAAGATTCGACGTTAGACGACTTCAATCGCAAGACATTGCCATGTCCTTTTCCGATCGAGTCTCTAACCGCAACAACCTCTTAAGGAGTCCTATGCTGCCTGCATTAAGCATTGAAAACCATTGGAAACATTGAAGTGCTAGGTTTCAGACGGCCACCACAGCAAAACTTCTGGTTTGACGACGAATGGCGGCAAGCGCACAGAGCGAAATAGCAGGCATACAAAACGGCGTTGCACAAAAGGACAAGAGCTGCTCGAGAGCTCTACGAGCAGAAGAGGAGAGAGGAACACCGGCTTCTTAGATGGAAAAAAATAGAGCATGGGAAGCGCACGATCGAGTTGATAGAGGGATGTCACAACAGGAATGAAAGTCGTAAATTTTACCAAAAGGTAAAAAAAACCTCCCAGAGTACCAGCCACGAACCGAAGCCTGTAAAGACGATCAGGGGAGCATCGTAGTAGAACCGCAGTCGATGTTGAGAATATGGAAAGACCACTTCTCCAAATTATATAACGGCTATGACGAACCGAATTCCGCTGTAAGGGAGATAGAACCACTCATCCTAGGCGACGCAGATCAACAATTTCGCCTATCCGACCTTGACGAAGTGAAGAAAGCTATATCTAAACTTAAGTCAAACAAAGCTGCTGGAGCTGTAGGCATCGCTGCCAAACTATTCAAAGCAGCAAGCAGCAGCCAACTCATCTGCAAAATATGTTCGGAAGAAAGCATGCCCAATGAGTGGAATCTCAGCATAGTATGCCTGATACATAAGAAAGGAGATCCTCTAAATTGCGCCAACCACAGAGGCATCAGTCTCCTTAACATTGCGTATAAGATCCTCTCTGCCGTATTATGTGAACGTCTGAAGCCGTCCGTCAACAACCTGATTGGTCCTTATCAGTGTGACCAGGAAAGTCCACTATCGATCAAATATTCACATTACAGCAGATCTTGGAAAAAACCCAGGAACTTCAAATCGATACCCACCATCTCTTTATCGATTTTAAAGCCGCGTATGACAGCATCTATAGAGAAGAGCTCTACAGAGCAATGTCTAGTTTTGGCATCCTTGTCAAACTTATCCGTTTGTGCAGAATGACGATGGAGAATGCACGCTGCTCTATCAATGTCGGAAAAGATCTTACCGATGCATTTGATGTCAAAAAAGGTTTTAGACAAGGCGATGCACTGTCATGCGACTTCTTCAACATCGTTCTGGAAAGAATTGTGCAAAACTCCACCGTCAACACTAGAGGCACAATCTTCCAAAGGCCCATCCAATTACTCGGATACGCAGATGATATTGACATAATTGGAAGATCAAAGCTTGATATCACGGGAGCATTTTTGAGCATTGCGACGGAAGCGAAGAAGATGGGTTTAGTGCTCAATGAGGGCAAGACCAAGGATATGCTGTCATCAAAAAAGGACACTGAACAACGACGTCTTGGACAAAACGACACCATGGACAGCTATAACTTTGAGTTAGTTAAGGACGTTGTCTACCTAAGCAAGGCTATTAACACAGACAACGACATCAGCGCTGAAATCAAACGAAGAATAACTCTTGCAAATCGCTGCTTCTTTGGACTTAGAAGGCAATAGACAAGTAAAGTCCTCTCTCGAGCACCTAAAATCAAAATCTATAAGACCACCATCATCCCGGTTCTCATTTATGGCGCTGAGGCCTGGACGCTGTCAAAAAAAGAAAAATTCTTCGGGTGATTTTCGGTCCCGTATGCATAGATGGAGAATGGAGAAGATATAAAGACGAACTGTACGGACTGTACAGCGACACTGACCTAGTTAGCAGAATTAAAGTCCAACGGCTTACATGGCTAGGTCATGTAGAGGGAATGGACATCAACGCTCCAGTCTGGAAGGTCTTCGAATCCAATCCCGAGGGACGGCGCAGAAGAGGAAGACCGGGACTCAGGTGGCGCACCCAGGTGGGAGAGGACCTCAACAAACTTGGCGTGCGAAACTGGAGACAGCTAGCTAGGGACCGAGCTGGCTGGAGACGCATGTTGGTTGAGACCCAGGTTCGCCCCAGACTGTAGGTAGCGCCACCTTAAGTAAGTAAGTAAGTAATAGAGGAGAAGATAGAATGAAGAGCTCTACGGGCTGTACTGCGACTTAAATTTAGCCAGAAGGATAATTTACAACGTTTGAGATGACTTGGTCACGGTCTTTGAATCTAGCCCAACTGAACAGCGCAATAACTCTGAAGTGCATCTCAAGTAAGTTAAGTATTATAAATAAAAATAATCAGTTGAGAACTAGGAGCTAGTGACTTACAGCTCTCAACTATTCCTGTGTGCGAGTCATGTCAGGCATAAAGGGGACGTACAGTTGTATGCCGAATCCGAATGCCTAATTTGAGAAAGCACTTTTCATGACAAGACTCACCCAATACGCAGTAACTGTTAAGCCTTAGGAGGCATAGGCAAGGATTGAATCCAATACTTCTAGCATGACAGACGAATGCAGTAACCATAAGCCCACGGGTACTATAAAAGTTGAATTTATTTTGATATTCACTTGGATTTTAGAAAAATGATAAATATCCATTGTTTAAAACTCCAATTCAAGTCAAATTCATGTTGAAAACAAATTTTATGTAGGTAGGCAGGTACTTACTTAGTTTTATGTTTAATTAAGTTCTAACGCACTTTTGTATAAAAATAAACACCTTACAGCTTGAAGCACTCTAACAATAAACTTAAGTCAAAACATAACTTACAATTAATTGAAAAAAGTTCTTTGTTATTGTGGGTATGGGTAACTTTTACCACCTAATGAAACAACCCACCTAAACACATCAACCCGAAACTGACACCAACCTACCGACCGACCCTCAGTTAGAAAACAAACCGACAATTATAATCTCTTTGTTCTTTCATACGAGTATTCAACTGTTTGAACAATAAATTGATTTTCATTTTGCTTGTTGATTCCCCAAGTTTTTTAACAACACGACACGACTCGACAACATTGAGATTACGATCGTTGCAATATAATTCCTGTTTCACCGTCCTCATCGTAGTCATCGTCGTCTGTCAATGACACCACTTACCACTACATTTGCCAATACAAGTTTTATATCTTCCAAAAATGGTATTAATCCCAGACTTACCTTGAAACTGAATCAGCTGGCATTATTGCGTCGTCGTTGCTGGTGAAAGAAAAGAGGACTTCAGGAAACAATTGAGCTTTGCTTTGTCTTTAAAGACACAAAGAACCTGGCAATGGAGTCGCTCACTGTCTGAGAGTTGTGACTTTGAGGTGATGCACCACTTCACTACTAATGTTAATGTAAGTGAGACTTTTTCCACAAGTCTGAAATCCAAATTGCTCCTAAAAAATATCTAAAAATACTTTCCAAAATGAGTACGAGGGCAAATCTATTTGATATTGCACAAGAAACTATTTTCTAAGTGGAATGTTAAATTACAAAATTTTCACAAAGCGATTACGCAGTAGAGATTGTTAATAGGAAGGCAGACTATCACGAATTAGAAATACAATATACAAATGAGAGAGGGGAGAATCCACTTCCACTCAACGAGGAAGAGCTATGACTTGTTTGTTTTCTTTTTTTGTTTAATTATTTATGCAGTAAAAATACACAAAATGTTATTTATTTGTAGAACTTACATTTTTAGATGTGGAACAGATCTCTGCTATTTGATTGTTTCTATTTTTGCAAATATTAACTAGGTCAGTTTGTGTAAAATTAACATCCAAGTATATTTTGTATGTTTTTTTTATTTTTATGGTCACTTATGAAATTTAGTTCGGAACAAAGCAGAGCAGAACTTTCTGCTATGGTTAAATTTTGCTTGGAGCTTTTTATTTTTTCTTAATTAGAATTTAGAAGTAGCACATTGTTTGACTAAAGTACACAAACAATTTATATTTATATTTCTATAAAGTTCGAGACGCAACGAGAAGAAATGTTTTTTATTGAATGAAAGCAAAATGAATCAACTTTTTGTTTTTGAAGACACGAATTACGAATAAAAATTGAATAACGTTGAAGGAATATTGAATAACATTGAAAAATATTTGACAGTGAAAATTAATGGCAGCATTCAGGCACGTGCTTATTGTAAAATGGATGAGTTCAAATTGAAAACCTGGACAATATAACAATGGAAACGTACAGCAAATAAATTATTTCAAAATGCATGAAGTTGTCCATTGTATTTTATTTTCGATCTGGCAGAATGTGCATTTAATACCACATTTTCACTTACCATAAATCCAAAATTTAGGGATGTAATTTTAGAATAAACTTGAAACGTTTCTTGAAAGAGAAACTATTCAGAAAGAAAAAATAATCAACACTATGAAATGAATACTTTGTAAAATTTATAATAAAAAACTAGCATCACTTAAAAAAACAAGAAAAGTTGCAGCGATTGGTGATGTATTGAAATCTGGTAAACAAATTTTTGTTGGCATACCGTCATACTGTTTCATACAGGTCAGCTGTTTTGGCACTAAGTGAAACCCAAGTAGGAGAGGACCGATCCTGCTGAATTTTTTATTCATGGGTATAGCTTAGTGCCTCTATTTTTTCCACCATGGTCTTACCATATACATTAAGAATGATGTTACTTATCAGCTCTTACCTCAATATGGTCCTTGCACCAATTCATTTTTTAATTTCATTTGGTTTAAATTTCCCATAAATGAGCAAATCATTCACTATTGCTTCCTTTTTCGAAGCCCAAATTTAGACAGGGTATCAACTTCTCGTGAATTTGATGCTTTGTCTGAATCCATTCAAAGAATTGCTTCGTCCTATTCTCGCACTGAAATCGTTATTACGGGCGATTTCAATGTACACAATTCTTCATAGCTTCAACATTCAGGACAGTCAACATCAGAAGGAGTGTGTTTTGAGATCTTCGCTTAGTTAAACCACATAACTCAGCTGGTCAATGAGCCCACTCGAATATCGGACGTGGTAGGTTGCGCAGAAAACACTCTTGACTTGTTTCTTACCTCTGACCCTGTTAAGTACACTATTAGTGCTCTATCTCTTCTAGGCACATCTGACCATTGTGTCGTATCAGCAAATTTCTCGTGTAAGAACTCTCCAGTTAAAGAAAGAGAACCGTTTGGCAATACGGGAAAGCCAAATGGGACGGTCTAAATATTAACTTCAGAATATTTAACTGGTCACTATGCTTCCTCGATAGTGAAGTTGACGCCAGCGCTGATATGATCACAAGTTTGATTCTCCTGGGAATGAGAACTTTTATCCCGAACAGGGTTAAAAGCATTAGACCTAAGGAAAATGCATGGTTTGATGCGAGCTGTAAAGAGGTTATTAGGGTCAAGAAGGTAAGTTTGCGTTGTTTTAAATCCAATCCAACTGAGGAAAACCGGAATAAGTTCAAGAAAGCCAGGAAGGCCTGCAACGCCCATATTCGACGGACCAAATTTTTACATGACCAAAAATTAAGGCAAAAAATACTGCAATGTCCCAAAGGCAGTCAAAATTGTTGGTCACTTGTAAAAAATATGAGGAATTCTTCCTCTTCCTCGGTTCCTACGCTCGTTGTGAATGACACTCCATTTGTTAGCTCTTTATAGAAAGCAAATCTCTTTGCTAGGCAGTTCACTGCCAATTTTACGCTGCCAGTGAGTGTTATGACTCCGCCTGTACTTGAGCGAGTTAGTAATTCTATGGGACCAATCTTTTTTCGCACTCGTACTGTGGCAAGAGTCCTTAGAGATCAGAATGGTATCCCCGCTTTTGTTCCGAAGAGGTGTTCTTCAACGCTGGCAGAACCAATGTGTAAGCTTTTTCATCTGTCCTACTCCTCAGGTCTCGTTCCGAGCGGATGGAAAACGGCATTTGTTCAGCCTATTCCCAAAAAAGGCGAATCTTCCTCACCATCTAATTACCGACCAATTGCGCTTACGTCCCTTCTTTTTAAGGTCATGGAAACGCTGATTAATTATCAGCTCAAGAAATATCTCGAAGATCGAAAGCTTCTTAATGACCGACAGTACGGCTTTCGTAGCAATATGTCCACTGGTGATCTCATGGTTCATCTCACCGAACAGTGGAACAAATCTTTACATAGTTTTGGAGAAAGTATAAGATAGTTGACCTTGATATTTTAAAAGCATTTGACAAGGTTTGGAAAATGTGTGCTTTCGGTTTTCATGAATCCCTCCTTCATTGGATTAGTAATTACCTTTCCAATCGTTCAATAAAAGTGGCATTGGATGGGTTCATGTTTGAAAACCACAAAATGAATGCTGGTGTGTCCCAGGGCTCTTTATCTCCAACACTCTTTCTCATTTTTGTTAATGATCTCCTGTCTGCAACTTCTAATCCAATACATTGTTTCGCTGACGATAGTACTAATAGCTTTTCATATTCGGTTTCAGATTAACACCCCTCTTCTGCTGTGGATGTGGAACTGCAACGACAAAATATGATAAGCTCATTAAATTCTGATCTGAAGAAACCGCGTGGAATTTAATGCTACGAAAACGCAATGCTGTCTTGTATCGTTAAAGCGAGATATACCCCCCTTGCCATTATCAATAGTTGGCACTTGCATTGAGGAGACTGAACATCTCGATATGCTCGGTATGTGTATCACCTACCACCTTTTGTGGAATGATCACATACGCGATGTCGCCAAAGATACCGCAAGATGTTTGGGTTTTCTAAGGCGATGCAAGAAGTTTTTCTCCCCCTCTGATCTGGCTGTTATTTACAAGACTTATATACGCCCAAAGCTTGAGTATAACTCCCATATCTGGGCTGGTGCTCCTGCAACTTACCTAAGCCTCTTCGATAGTATTGAACGTGGAGCATTTAGATTGATTGGTGATATTACCATCATAAGATCATTTACGTCACTTGAACATCGTCGAAATGTTTCTTGTCTCACCTTCTTTTACCGTTATTTTATTGGTTTAAGCTCTAGAGAAATAGCCAGCTGCATTCCATCCCTTAAACAGTTCAACTGTAATACTTTGCGCTTCTAGGAATGCTCATCAATATACCCTCAAGCCTAACTTCGTCGTACTGTCAAGTACAGAGATTCGTTCTTTAGCCGTACTATGCGAATGTGGAATGCCTTGACATACTCTGTCTTTCCCAGCTATTGCAATATTCAGTAATTTAAAACCAATGTGCACCGACATCTCCTTTTAACCCCTCTCTCCCTTTCCTAGTGCTCACCTGTGTCTCCATAATAAGGGTAGTATATCCCTTTGAGTGTGCGCTTATTATAAAAAAAAATTGTCTACAAAACACTCCTCACGCAAGCTTCAAGTCCTTCACGACTTGTATTTTGTATTGTTAAGAAATATTTCTTATTTCTTTTCCAATTTTACAAGGATCCCTTTTACACAAAACGTTAAATGGAATTGTTCAGAAAATAAGTTAATCACAGAGTAATAAAGTTCAGCTTTCAGTTGAATAAAAAAACATGATCAATTGTCATTTTGACATAAGTTAACTTCACTTGATAGTTCGGGAGATTTTTCTTGACTAACTTTCCAAAAAAAGTTGACTTACATAATTGGAAGGCAATTTTTTGGTAGCTAGCCAATCAGATACTAAAAACTTTCCTTACTTTCTAGTCCCTTAAGTCGTCTGGATCTGCCAAATGTTTGTTTCCTGTTATTGATGTGATCACAATTTGACATTTCTATCAATGAAAAAATGTCAAAATGCTACTATGAATCTTTGCACTTTATTCATAGCAGTTGATAATCTGAATTTGAATTTTTTGATAAAAATGATTTTAATATAATTTCGACCAAATTTTTCCCATTCTGTGTATATAATATTAGCAGCGTTGGTCAATCTTTTTAAGATTGTCAATAATTTAAAGACGCAGTTTTGTGTAGACAAAATTAACCTGTTATTAAGTTCCTGTTTGTATTCAAGGAACTCAGCTTTTCCCACTCTATATGTACACACATTTCTTCTGAATATAGCGTTCATAAGTGTCCTTGTTTTTAAGGTCAACAATTCTAAAGCACTTGTCACAGTACGAAGACGTCATTTAGAAGCAAAATTACTAACCTGCAGTCCACGCAAGGTACTATTCTTTGAAAAAAGGCATATGGCAAAGGAAATTGAAGTGAATTGCGAGCAAGGAAGTTTTTATTTTTTTGCAAGGTTTTTGAGAAGGGGGATGTTAAGAATGCGTTCCATAACCCCAAAAATTCGAAAGAACTGTTTGAAGTACAAATTTTGACACGGAAGCGGATGCGGATTTTTTGAGACTTACATCGGCGGATGCAGATGCAGATCATAGAGGAAATATATTATCTAGATTCGCGACCGGTACCCGTCCTACCTGAAACACCCTCAAATTTTATTCGAGGTGAACGCTTTCCATTTCTGTATCGGTGAATAATATATTTCCTCTATGATACAGATGCGGATTTTAGAATTTATTAAATAAAAACAATTTTAAGTCCGTAATTAAAGGAACATTTTATTGATTATCTTTGCAACTTTGGAGAGCCTTTTAAAGCCTGTTTGATGGACTTTCCACCAATCAAGTGGATTATTATCCAATTCTAGTCTTTTTTTATTTCGGTAACATGCCAACTCCCTTCGGAGAAGTGCTTCGGGACTAGCGTTATCAGATTCTCTTCACCTTCGTCTTCAGTTGATGAATCTAGCATCATTGCCATATCGCTTCTGAAGCAAGCCTTGTGACTTAAATCGGACGTTCCTGGTTCCGAATGTAAAGTCTCATCCATTTTCTCCTTTTTTGTGTTGTTTGCATTTGGTGACAACTTAGGAGAACTGGTGCTTAATGGATCATCTATCATCTTTAGAATTAAATCTTTTATTCTTGCCTCTGTGATGGGTTTGAAAAATGTATGCTTATAGCGAGGGACTAAGTATGTTGAAATTGCATACAAATCGTTCTCTTGCAAAGATGAAAATTTTGTTGAAAAATAAGTTTTCAGATTTAAGGCTGCCAGCCGAATGGCATCAGTGTCCGATGGTTTTGATAAGTATTCATCAAGTTATTTCTTAAGCATTTGAATTATAGGAATCACAAATTATATAAGTGCCTGAGAGCTGCCCATTTCACGAGTAGCTTCTTCAAAAGGTTTGAGTAGTTCAAGGCAGCTTTCAATTATTTTCCACTCTTCTGGCAAAATTGGTTCAATATTGTTGTAATTGGCATAAAGACTTAATGCATCTTTTATCTTGGAAAAACGCTTAAGGGGGTATTCTGGTCTAGAGACATGAATTTTAGGTAATTTTTGAAGTGCTGTAGAAAAAAGCAAGCAACAATTTAACCATCATTTTTTTATACATTATTTATTCACATTAGAAGCATACAAAAAAAATAAAAAGTAAAAAAAAATCAAAATTCCGTTAGTTATCAGCTGATAGAGTGGTGCGTCTCAAAAATTTGGTGCGTGACCGCACAAACGATTTTAACTCTCCTAGAAATCTGAAATCAAAAACTTAAAAAGATTATTAGTCTACAATAATGTCGCAATGTCTGGAACTACGGAAAAGTTACAAAATTTTTTGAACAAAATGGCGACTGGCTAAAGAAAAAAAATGTACCACTCTTTTGAACATTCTTCGATTTGTTAAAAATAGTAAAAATGAAAATTTGGGGATGGCCGTAGTTCCGGACGTAGACAAGTCCCTAAAGAAGACTCTCTTAAAATTTCAAGTAAATCGCTTCGGCAGAACCTGAAAAATCGTGGGTATCAGATTCAAAAAGACAGTTCTGAGAAAAACGCGTTTAAAGTACCCCATTATGACTTTTATTCGATTAGTTGCAGCCCAACCGATTTGGGTGGCTGCTCAGCAAAATACTTATTTCTCCGAAAATAATTTGAATTTGGAAAAATCCTCTCGTAGACATATTCTTAAATAGTTAAACTATGAAAATATGAACATAAATCCATTTTTTTTTTATTTCTAGACCAGAATACCCCCTTAAACATGTAGAATGTGTTATTCCAGCAAGTCACACAATCCTGGAGTACTTTAAGATGTGGTTGATTAAGTCTGTACTGAATTTTTTCTAGCTGTTTGAGCAGTAGTTGAATGGTTGAAATGGGTTGAAATTTTCTTTAATTTTTGTTTTATGTCTTTAACCATTACGAATTACAATTTGCATCTTGTGAACAGTGCAATCTACGAGTAAATCAGTCAATGATGCTAGTCGCATACCTCTTTTCATATTGGAGCCCTCGTATAATGAAGTGCACTTTTTCCTTCAAAATATTCCATTCGGTAAACATGGCGATCCTCAAACGTCTCGCATTTTAATACGATTGATGTTCGTTCAAAGTTTTCTGATACTTTGTGGCAAGTTAAGCTTAGCAAGGAAACACTTGAGCTGAGTTTGTCCAAATATCAGAATTAAGAGACATGTAGTCAAGCAATTCTTTGAATTTAGCAGTAACTTTTCCATACAATTCATTGCAAATAAAATCAGTAAAAAAGTTTCGTCTTCTAAAATTATATTTGGGTGCTAGTTCTTGTATAAGACGGCGAAATCCAAATCCGTGTACAAAGTTAAATGGATCAGTTTGTCAATTTTATATGAGTTGCTGCTGCTAATATCCCATTTTTTCGCCTTTTGCAAAGATTCCTCCAACGAAAGTTGTTTCTTTGCTTTTTGTAAAGGTGTTACATTTTTTTCTAAAAAGTAAAAAGATGGTTTTAAGAACAAAACAAACAATTTTGTACGAACAAAAAATAAAGGAACTAACAAGCTATTTCAGAATTGTATGTTTATAAAAAAATATCATACCTGCATCTTTTTTCTTTTTTTTTTTAAGATTTTCATTGTTGGCGCTCTCAAATAAAACAAACTCTTCTGGGTGCTTTGACTTCAAGTGCTTTTTCAGCGAAGAAGTCGTGCGTCCTTTTCGTGATTATGTTTTACGACATATTTAGACTCGGACTTGTCAGGATCATTTTTATTTACATTAAAATAGATCCAGATGCTGCTTTTTGTTGGTGGCGGCATTTACATATGTTCTGTATCTGTACCACTTTTTCACTTAATATATAAAAATAAACTGTGTCCTCTAGCCACTTAGCAAGAGCTTTTTTATAATCAAATCTGTGAGCATTGCGTATGGCTTGTTGTTGCTTTTGTCGTCGCCTACTTGGGACCGAGATTACTTACTTACTTACTTAAGGTGGCGCTATAGTCCTGTGTGAACTAGGGCCTAACCCAACAAACTTCTCCATCTAGCTCGGTCCCTAGCTAGATGTCTACAGTTTCGCGCTCCAAGTTGGGTGAGGTCACCTTCCACTTCCACTACTGCGCTGTCCTGTGGGTGCGGATTCGAAGACTTTCCGTGACGTGGCCCAGCCATCTTAGTCGTTGGACTTTTACCTTTGTGGCTAAGTCTACGTCGCCGTACAGCCCGTACAGCTCGTCATTCCATCTTCTCCTCCACTCCCCTTCGATGCATACGGGACCGTAGATCACACGAAAAACTTTTCTCTCGAACCGACCCAAGGTGCTTTCATCCGCTTTTGTGATAGTCCATGCTTCTGCACCGTATAATAGCAACACTTTGGTCCCTCGAGAGAGGACTTTACCACTCAATTGCTTTCTTAGTCCAAAGAAACAGCGGTTAGCAAGAATTATTCTGCGTTTGATCTCAACGCTGGTGTTGTTTGGCTGCATTTGCCTGCCGACATTCCTCATCAAACCAGAGGTTCCTTGTTGGTGGCTGTTTGAAACCCAGCACGGCGGCTTCTCTGATTGCATCTTTGCACTGTTGCCACTGGTTTTCGATATATTGTGTTGGCGGCAGAGAACTTCGAGAGAGGTTACTTGTAACTCGGTCGGAAAAGGATTTGGCGATCTCTGGCGATTGTAGCCGTTCGACGTTGTACCTTCTACCAGCACCTCCCTGTTTTGCCTTGGGTCTGGAAATCCGAAGTGCTACCTTCGCTACAGCGAGGTTGTGGTCCGAGTCGATGTTAGCTCTTAGGAAAGTTCGAACATCCATGATGCTGGAAGCGTGTCTGGCGTCGATCGCAATATGGTCAATCTGGTTGAAGGTAGATTGATCTGGAGAAGTCCAAGTTACTTTGTGGATGTTGAGGTGTGGAAAACGCGTACTGGCTACCATGACGTTTCGCCCCGCAGCAAAATCTATGAGCCTGAATCCATTGTCGGAAGTGTTGTCGTGCAGGCTGTTCTTCCCGATTATTCCACCAAAGATGTCTTCACTTCCTAGCTTGGCATTAAAATCGCCCAGGACTATTTTAATATCGTAGCTAGGGCACTGCATATCTTTGGTAGCAGTCACCATCATATATATCGCAGTTTTTCATCCTCTTTTTGCCCGGCCCATCCCATTGTATTTCCTGGATGGCGGTGATATCTGCTTTATAGCGGTCTAGGGCCTCCGCTAATCCTTCGGCCGCACGTGGTCTGTTAAGGGACTTAACATTCCACGTGCATATCCGAAGTTCGTTGTCCTTTATTCGTTTGCGTTGGTTGTCAACAGTAAATCCGTCCGTATCCGAGGCTTGTTGGTGCTCCCCAACTATGAAAGCTTTTACAAGGCCAGGAAGTCACCCCGACCGCACAACCCCCAACCTGGAGGGCCAGATCCTAAGTATAACTCCAAGGATGATTAGCCGGATAAAACCGCTCCTTATAGGCCTCAGCTACGAATAAGTCGAAGAAGCCCTATAAGGTGTTCACTAAGTAGTTCAACCTTACTGGAACTGTAGACACCACCGTTGATTCCATCTCGGGAATTCCTCCGCTGCCGTCTGGATAAGGAGAGGTGCCTTAGTGGAAACACCTCTCCCACTGGGGTTGGAACCTAATCTGCAGTTGAGGTACTAGGCACCCTATGTTCACCACGGGGAGGTGAGAGTAGGAGTTGATAGACAGATGTGGGTTTTGAGAAAACCTGTGGACGCTTGTGTCCTCTTGAATGCACATGTCTACCATTTGAACATCTGGGACCGTGATTATTGAATTTAAATTTTTTACTAAGGGTGAAAGGGTCGTTATTATTGATCATGATATAGTATGCCGTGCTGTTGCTATTTTTCGAATTTGAAAATAAGCGTTAAAAAATATCCGCATCCGCAACAAACTCCGCATCAGTTTATGCGGATGTGGATGTTGGAATTATTGCGAATAATCCACAATTGCGGATGCGGATGCGAATATTCACAACATCCCTAGTTTGAAATAGTGCGGTACATGGTACACAATTACCCCCAATAACAGTATTTATTTATTTTGTTTAAATAAGACCGCTGAACACTTACGTTTTGTTGATGAATTGTTAGTTTAACTATAGTTTTTCAATGGTTGTAAACATGGAAGACCGATTTTACTAAACAGTTAAACCTATTTTAAAATTAATGTTGTTATAAAAAAGCTAATATGTGGATAACTTTTTAAATCAGACATAGTACCGTTGCTATAACACTGTAATTTATAAAAACTAAACAATTGTTGTTGTTGATAAAAATGGTATTTTATTGAAAATGTATTTTATATTAAAACTATACATATTTACATTTTTATTTAAATAAAAAAAAACTGCTTAAATGCTTAAATTTAATCAGATTTATTAGTTTCTATATAATTTTATGCATGTTTTTCCATTTTTGTATAATATAATAATTCAATTTTAGTGCAAAATTCAAAAATTAAATTACTCCAATTATAGACGTGTCTCCTTCTCTTAAAAAACAATATAGAGTTCAGCTTAGTTTATTTTTAAAATTGAAATATAAAATTAGCAATATATGTATATCAAAACCCTTTTTGTTATTGTTCGAGTTCGCAAGTTATGAACAATTACTAAGCTGTGTATAGTTTTTTTTTTAAAAGAAAACACGCCTGATGATGAGTTTACGCGTTATATTTTTGTTTTTGTTTCTAAAATCTAAAATACTATCAAAGATAAAAAAATAGTTTGTATAATTATTGAAATTTTGTTCTTACAAATACATAAATCAATTACTTTCAAGCGAAAGAGAGCAAGTTCCAAAAAACCTTTATCTCAGTCTAAAATCTCAATTTTTTGTTTTTCATATATAAAATAAAAACGTAACCAAAAAATTAAATTGAAAAAAACCATTTTAATATTACACTATTACAGAGTTAACAAAAATAAAAGAAATACAATAAGGTATTCAGCCCTATTCCGACTTCCGTCGTAATCTCAAATTTTTAGGCAACCCCAAAAAACCTATACCCAAATACGATATTAGTTAAAAAATTTGTACAATTTTGCAAGTTGAATGAATTTGGGGATTCATACAATTTTCCGATTTCGATGGAAGTCGTAATAGGACAGATTTTCAGTTAATGAACCAAAAAAAAAGAATTTTAACACAGACATTTTCTTGTTGTTGAAAAATTGATATTTTAAAATTCTGGTCTAAATTGAAAATATTCTAAAATTAGCGCAGTGGAAGTTACTTTCAGCACCCGCATATGAGATGTGACTCCTAATTATTATTTTTTTTTGATTTTTGATAAAAACTAGTAATAAAAGCTTTAATAATTGTATTCGTATCTACATGGTTTATTGATTAATAAGGCGGTTAGTTTTATAATGTAAGTGGTGTAGTATGTCATTGTAAAATGTTTTTGTTTTTGTTGTATTTTAAAAATCTAAGTACTTTAAGTTTGAGTTTATTTTTTAATTCTTAAATCGAATTGAACATCATTTTATTGCTTTTCTTTTTTTTTAAATGTTAAATTTAATGAAATAAGTACATTTACAAAATTTTAAATATACAAAAGGAGCACTTAAGGCAGTTTTGCTTGTGTGAGCTCTTCTTCTAGATTGATTGATTGTTTTATTTTATTTTTATTCAATTTAATGAACGTTTACTTTTGTTTGTATGTTGTATAACGGTATGACGTATATGAGGCATGTTTGTCCGGAATGTTGTTATTAAAAAATACAAATTCGTTTTGCTATGCCTTAGAAAATAAAAAAAATATATATTATTCTTAAATTTTATTGCTTAGCTGCTCCCAGTTCTTTAAAGATGTTGAAGATTACTTTGACTTTTAGTTTTTTACTGTTTCGCAGCACCACGACTGAAAAGAAGTTATTTTTATTAACTTTGAAATGTTAGTTTTGTATAAGTTGAATGTTATGTAATATGTTTTTTTTTCTTTAGTGTATGCTAAGAATGAAATTATATTTACATAAAGATAAATTTACAATGTTTTTGTGTTGTTTGTCTTTTGTCCAATAAGTTTTTTATTAAAAACTAAAAATATTCGACCGTTTTTAGCTTGAATAATTCATTATTATGAAAAATATTAAGCTTTTAAGCTACGAACGCAGTTAGTTAAAAAAAATTTAAGACAGCTATTGAAATAACCGTTGCAATATTTTTGAAGCTTACGTATTAAAAATAAATACAGAAAACGGTTTTAAAAACAGACTGCAACCTGCAGATGCATAATACCGCCCTCAATTTTGTTTTGGAAACAGATATTATATTTAGTATGTACCGTATTTCCAACTATTTAGAAAAAAAATTTAAAATACTGAAATGTGAGTTCAATTTGAATTTAAAAAAAAAAAATAAACAAAGAAATTATATAATATTAGTAGAATGGATGTGTCCAAAATCAGTTTTGTCAGCTATACCGTTGTGTTCATAAAAATAGCAGTGCTGGTCACATTTTATTAGATTGTCAATTATTTTAAGAACGGAAATTCTTACAAAAAAATTAACATGTTGCTTGCATCTAACGGTCTATCGTTTTCATATTAGAGACTTTTAGCTTGAAGTTATACTCTACTTCTCCCGGTGAACACACATTATTTTAAACTCTCTGGATATAGAGTGTTCAAAAAAATAGCAGTGCTCTTGATTTTATAAGTAAAAAGTGTTAAAAATTATTTTTTTTTATTTTTCGGTAAGTAAATATTTTACTATATAAAGTTTTGAGTATTTGTAACATACTAGAATATGCAAAATTAATAAATATTAGCTCAAAAATAAACGATGGGCCGGTCAAGACACTGCACCGAAGAAAATCGAAAACTGAGTTTAGAAGAAAAAACCTACCAAAATATTCGAGACATCTAAGGCAGCTCAGCAAAAATTTGCAGTAATGCCTTAAAATGGCAAAATAAACCGAAAAACCGAGGCCCAAAAAGGATGAATACTTAAAGAACTGACAGAAAAATTATTCAGCTAACAAAACAGAACCCTTCCATAGGCTCTAGGAAAATAAGAAATGGACTTCAACTGTCTGTTAGTGCTTTTAGAAGCAAGGTTACCAGCCAGTCCACGCAAGGTATCATTCTTGACGAAAAGGCATGTGGCAAAGAGAATGGAGTTTGTTAAAGCGCATAGAGATTGGGCAAAATGCAGGAATGTGTGGAGCGCTGAAAGCAAAGTCGTCGTTTTTGGGTCCAAAGGTCGTCGAGAAAATGTGAGGAGACCCTAAAATGCAGCATACGATCCATTGTACACTATAAAAACTGTGAAACATGGTTTAAGAAAAATCATATTACGGGGTCGGGTCTATTTAACCGATGGGAGGTATAAGGCATGCAACCAAGTATGTGAAAATTCTCGAGGAGGTTATGTTACCCTATGCTGAAGAGAAAATGGCGTTGGTTTGGGTATACCAACAAGACTATGACCCAAAGCACACGTCAAAAAAGTCAAAATCGTGGTTTTCGCAGAAAAAGTTACCCGTTATGGACTGGCCCGCTCAATCTCTCGACCTTAACCCCATCGCAAATTTGTGGGGCGATGTTAACCCTAGAAAGATAACCATATTTCGTAGACCATAAGTGATACACATGATTTATACGATTCGACGTAGGTTATCTTTCTAGGGTTAAGAACGCAGTTCATAAAGCAAAACCCAAGAATTCGAAAAAATTGTGGGAAGCAGTGCGTGATTCTTGGAACGCAATACCATTCGAAAGGTGTCAGGTTTTAGTGGACTCGTTGCCACGTTGATGCGAAGCATCATAAAACACAATGGTTATGCAACAAAAGAACCAATTGTAAGCTAACATTATTTGTATACTTTCAACTTATAACAGTTTTTCTTACTTCTTACTTAATAGATCTAGTAGAACTTTGTCATGCACTGCTATTTTTATGAACAGCCATATATTTAGAAAACGGTTTTTATTGTGACAAAGCTAACAAAAAAAAACGATAATACTTGTTTTCTGTTATTACGAATAAAATATTTTAGTATGCTTTTAGAAGTTTAATGAAATATATATTATAACCTTAATATTGAAGGCCTTTTTGCTTTATTTGGAGAGCACTGCTATTTTTATGAACACAACTCTATATTTGAAATATACAGAATTTGATTGTAGGTTAATAGATCTCAAAAATTTTGAGTTGGCATTCTCTAAAAACAAAGCATCACACTTATTTTAAGACTTTTGAAAGTTGAATATTATATTTGTTTTAGCTCTAGTAGACTTAAGTTTAAAGCTTGTTAATACTTAAAGTATCGAAGTGGATATTATTCATTGTCTAAACAATAAAATGTCTGATCTGACTTTTATTTAATAACTTGTTTTGTCTTTTTTATATTAAGCCTGTTATTTGCAGTTTTATGGAATTATGGGAATTTGAAAATGTAGCTTTTAATTAATAAAATTAATCTACTCTAAGTCTAGGTTAATTTCAACATAAGAAATGTCGTTGAAAAGCACGTAAATAAAACAAAATCCGTTTTCTAAGAATTCTGTTTCTAGTGGATATGCATTAATTTTCTAATTTATTAAATAATTTATTGCTCAAATAAAAAATAGTTATATTTTTTTAGTAAAGTATCGCGTTTTTAACTACATTTGCGGTTTGAACAAGAAAGCTGGGAAAGATATTTGTGGTCTGAGATTTTATTCGAAATGCCTAAAAATAAGCATGCTATAATTTAAAAATAAAACTATTCTACCAAGAACAAAGTATATGTACAAAAACTTTTTTCACACTTAAGAAATGAATTTTAATTGAAAGACAAAAACAATAGTTAACATAAAGTAAAATAAAACAAAATCCAATTGAGTTTTTTAAAAATAGTTTCTTTGTTTTTTTTTTTATATAATATTAATAAGTTTATTTATATATATTTTGTTTTGTTTTTAAATAATAATATATATAATAAAAAAGAATTATAAAAAATAGTAATAAACAAATAATAAAATTACAGAAAAAAATTAAAGTAAAATAAAGTAAAACAATATTAGCAGCGAAATAAAAAAAAATCTTCTTTCAAAAAATAAAAACGAATGTTATATCTTCAACATCAAGGAATTATTATTATTAAATTATAATATTTAAGTTCAGAAGATTTATATATTTAAATTTGTTTTTATTTTTTTTTTGTATCGTTTCGTTTTATTTTAATTTAATGAGAAATCACTTATATAACGATATATTATTAAACTAAACAAATTTAAGAATTAAACAAAAAGTTTATTGTGAAAACGAAAAATGTTTTATTCAAAGTAAATGGAATTATTGTTATTTCGATTAAAATACGTTTTGTTTTTTAAATGAACTCGTGGATGTGTGTTTGTATATGATAATAACTATTTATGTTTTATTTGTTTTAACTGCGATAATCAACAATTACACATTCTCCTTTTTTTTCTTATTTATTATTCAGTAATTATGTCTACACGCTTTGTTGACTTTTTAAATAATTAACAAAATTTTAATTAAATTTAAAGAAGATGTATTATAATGATATGATATATTAGAATTTTTTTCCATTGTGTAAAATTAAATTAATTATATATATATGCAATTTATTATTAGTACTGAATTTGTTGTTGAATTTTTATTTTTTTAGTTTTGTTTGTATAAAAATATAATATATTTATATAATATTTATTTAATTTTGTTAAAAAAATTTCGATAATCACTGTTTTAATGATGAATTAGCTGGAAGTGTTGCTGATCTTTGTACATTGACTGCAAATGGCTTGTAATTGGAACGAGTTGATTGGCTGATAAATGGTTGTGATGATTTATAATAGGCATTGGTTTTGATTTAGATTTTGATTTTGATTACGCGCAAACAATAAGGTGGATAGTTGATATGTTAATTAAATTTAAGAACAGAGATTACCATATCCACATTTTTTTGTTTGGTTATCATTTTGATTGCGAAAAGTTAAAGCATGAAATAAAGAAAGTTTTAAATGGTTTTATTTAGTTTTGTTTGATAAATTTTTAATAGAAGAAATTTATTAGAATGATTTATTTATAATGGGAAATTATTCATGTTAAAAAAAGTTAATGTACAATTAAATAAGTATGACATATAAAACGAATACATATTGTAAGGGAAATACATGATAAAACCTATGTACACTTATTGACATCGTGATCAAAAATTGTTAGAACTTTTTGTAAAGAATGATTGTCTAGGGATTTAAAAGTTAATTGTTGATTTTTTCAAAAAATATTTTGTGAGTTATATTGTAAATAAATGTACTGTCCGTGAATTAAAGTTCGTGACTGCAAGATCTTCATTTTTTTGACTATAATATTATATTATATATGTTATTAATAACATATTCAAATAAATGTTTGAATTGATGTATTTTGAGTACAAAAGGATACAACCTCAAGATATAGAGATATATACTAAACAATATTTAACTTATTGACCTTTAAGAAACCACGAAATGTACGCACAAGAAATTTTAAATCAGGTCGTAATATCACATGCGGGGTAAGTAATAACGACCAACTTATAAATTTCAGTCTTTAACATTAAGTATTCAATGACAATACTTAACGAGTTATGTTTGAGATTTAATCTTGTGTTTCCCCTAACCAAATTGGCAAGCATTTTATTAATTAAAACCATTCAAACTAAGTTACAATTCTATTGAAATTATATTCTTCTTTATTTAATTGTTTTAGGATTGTCTTTTTTTTTATTAATTTTATTAAATTATATTTAGTATCTTACCTTGGTGAAATTTTACTACCATCTCCCGAACAATTATTGTTTGTTGATGAATTCGCTTTATACCCACTCTTTTGGATACGTTTTGACAAACGAGTAACCCAAAGATGCTGCTCATCTGGCGTTACAGCTAGCAATAACATTTCTCTAGCACTAAGAGGATCGTGATGTAATTTACATGGGGCCAATGGATCATTGTTATCTACATGTTCCTTATGGATTTTATTGCGGCATCTATTTTAGAGGGAATAAAAGCACATAATTTTAATTTTGTTTAAATAAGCAACAATAACATTTAACATTGATTTAAAAAAAAAAAACAAACAAAAATTTACCTTTTGCATTCGTAGGCCGCCGGCGGCTTGAACATATGCCAAAGCGGTTTTGGACAAACTTCGCAAGCAGTTGGCATATGGTATGTAATATGGACAAATTCATGACCTAAGAAAATTAAATTATGTAATGTAATTTTATAGTAAAATAATAATTATTTAGTTGCCTTACCCTTGTATAGGATGGTCCCAGGTCGCTCATCCCCAGATCCTCCTCTTAACACACTGATATCTAAATTTTGTTCTTCAGGGCGTCTAGCCTCACCTTCACCAGCGTATAATAGTTGAAATATTCGAGGAATTTCTTTGGCATCCGCACGAATGACATCCCCTTGTGTCACGGAACGTACATGAAATACTTTGCTATAAATGAATTTAAGCATTAATTTAATTTGATAATCATTCAGATGAAATTCGTAACACGAATGGCAAAAAAAAGTGTCATGGCTCTCATTCAAACAAAACTATTTGTCCCAAAGTTTGGAGTTCGGAAAAAGTGGCATTTTTGCTTTCGATATTTTAGTTACAATCAAAGATATGATATTTTTCTTTGCCATACAATATGTACGTTTTTTTCGTCGGGAGCTGTGATAAAGCCCAAGTGTATATTGTAAAATTTACCTTAAGTCTAATATAAGCACAGGATCAATTGTATTCTGTTTGTCTATTTCGGAATTGTAGAATATTATTTTTCTCGATGATACAATAACGAACTGCCGCTTCCATCCATGTCGGCGAATGTTTTGTTTATTTGGCACACTTAACCAGCCTTCAAAGACTGAATCCTATTAAAGTAAAAATGTTTTTAGTTAAATTAAAAAAGGGAAAAAATGTATTCAAATCATTACAATGTGCATAGTGTATTTATATAAATTGTTGGAACTAATTCCATGTTTATTATGATCCGTTGCTACTGAATTTCACTCGAAATAATTTTACTGGGTTCCATTTGCCTCATTTTCTTTGTTTGACTGATTAGCTTTTGATTTGCGTTTCTTGAGTTTTAATTTGTACCCAATAAGAATTTTAAAATATTTGATTATCCCTATAAACTCCTTTTATATTTTTGAAGTACATACGAGTACAACCGTGCATTTGATACCACTTATATTTTTCAAGCACGACTTTAAAGCAGTATCGCATAATCTCTTCTATTGAATTACAAAACTTTCTTCAGAACCAAATACATTATTGGATTGACTTCTTATTTGGTAATGCTACACTGCTTGTTTGAGGTGAAAGGCGCAGGGTAAAAAATAACCTTTAGTTAAATTATTTACCAACTTAAGGCAGTTTAAAGTCCCTGCATTGTTCCATAATACGGGCTTACCATTTATTAGAACAGATTTTGATTGTGGCTTCAAATTTCTTTATAGTAACATTTATCTTATGACATTTTAAAAGGTTCAATAAATACTTACATAACTGGATGATAGCGTAAATAGCCATAAGAGGGACTTAAGTGTTCATAAAAACTATAATAACCTTCTTTAAACATTCGAAAATTATGAATAGCTATAGAATAGAATTGTGAGTAGCTTATGTCGACAAAAAAGAAATCCGTAAACTATGTTAAATGTTACATTTTCTAAGTCCACATAAGCTATTTTAATTCTTAAAAGCTTAAAAACAACATACATATCTGTTATTAGCCGTTTAAATGTTTCTCAACAAAAAAATATATATAAACATTTTTTTAGTCTCACAGACAGTTTTTAGAAATCACCAAACATGCCTTAAGAATCTCAAAACTTTATCTGACCATACTGAAATGAATGATAGAAATTGACTTAAACTGTTGAAACTTATTGGGACAGAATCATGGCAAAATACAAAGGTCTAATCTATATTTTATTATGTGTTTTAGGTTTAATGGAGATAAGATTAGAAGTTGACATGTCTGACATCATTTCATTATATGTGACCCGGCCTATCAAAAGGTGGAATTGGCTCAAAAAAACAAAATTATTTTCACTTTTGAAAATTTAGAATGAAACAACAACAACTTGTGTGTGCTACCACCAAGTTCATAGGCTGGATTTTTTTTCACTTTTGTTTTTGATAGTTTTTGAGACGTTCTTGGTGAAAACCAGAAAGTCCATACTTGCTTAGAAGTGTACTAAAAATGAAGAGAAAGAACAAAACAAATAAAAGAAAAATAGCTGACACGAATTCAAAAATCCCAAAGTAGCAACGTGAAGCAATTAACTAGTGGGATTTTTATGGGTAAATTCAGATTTCCTTAAAAAATTGATTTTTTTTGTGGCAAATGAAACACAATTTTTTTATAAATTGTATTAGTATTAAATCTTAATCTGCCCAAAATCCACATCTACAGATTTTGTCTTAAATCAAAATAAAATCTAAGATATTTTGTTAGGCTCTTTTGGTCTTTTTGTTTTTGGAAATCAAATAAAAAACTTATTTCATTCTTTCCCAAAGTTTCGCAAGTGTTCCTTACTTCTTCAGGGGTGTCTTTATTCAATATATTTTGCCTCAGTAGCTACCTTTTAATATTAATTAATTGAGATAAATAATATGTTTTTATCTTTAACGTCTTCAACTTAAATTATAATTGTACGCATTGTAAATCTACCAAAATGAATTAATAAATACAATACAATACAATATTTTTGTATTAAATCACATTAATTTTATTAATTTTACTACCATTACTGCATCCTTCCAACGACGGCACTGACACAAAATTGAAAATAAGATAACAAAAAGAATATGAAAAAAGAGGCTGGGATGCGAAACACACTGATAACTTCCCATCCCGTTTGTCGATTTGTCTTGTTTAAAAGTTTGTCTATATGTACTCGTATTAATTTTTACCAAATTTGCGTACTATTTTTTGTAGATTTTATTTTTTATGAAAAAACGGACTGTTGGATTTTTATATAAAAATTACTGAATATCGAAAACAATATTTTCTGTGAAATAAAATAAGTTCGAAGCCAATATTTTTAAATTTTTAAAAAGATATTTGAGTCGAAAGTAAATTTTTACCAAGTTTTAGTATTGTTTTTTTTTTTAGTTTTATTTTTTGTAAAAAAAACTGTCAATTCGATTTTTTTCAAAATTTTACTGAATGTTGAAAACAATATTGCTTATAAGAAAAAATAAGTTAGAAGCTATATCTCAAAGTTTGGAAAAGATATTTGAGTCGATGTTGAAAATAATGAACTGCAATTTATTGAATATTTGAATTTGGCAATGCTCTCGCTCGAAATATTATTCACTTAGTTTTAAACTTTTGCTTTATTACTTTCTAACTTTTGCTAACATTTCTTATAAGATAAAATAAGTTTGGAGCCTAAATTTCAAGTTTTTGAAAAGATATTTGAATCAATATTCAATTTTTACCAACTTTGAGTAATGTTTTTTTTAGATTTTTATTTTTCTTATAAAAAAAACTGTCAATTCGATTTTTCCCAAAATTTTATCAGATGTCAAAAACATTATTCTTCGTTGCACAAAATTGTTTTGGAGATGAAATCATATTTAAGTCGTAAAATTTAGGAGGTGACAAATTTTTTTTCAGTTCTTTTGATTTATAAAAAAACCAGTTAAATGGATTTTTTTCAAAAATTCAAAAATTACACTGGTCAACACTGCTTTTGTCACACGAACTTTGATAGATTTTGTTTTGTCAATCTAGTCTCATTATTAAATCACAATTGTCAAGTGTCAATTAGCCACAGTTTTGTTGTGATACGGTATAACTCAAAACTTGTACTACGCAGCAAATTAACAGAAGCGCTTCCAAGTAAACCGTTTTAAAAATATTTGTGGTTGCATTTTAACACCTTTTTGTTTTAGCATTTTTTTGTTATTAACCCTGTGAACATGTCGAGGAAGTGTAACAATGATCCTATCTATTTATGTTATGTTTGCGGAGAACTGACATTCAAAAAACAAAGACGAAACTTTACAAATCTTGTGTTGGAGTGTTATCACCAATGTTTTGGTTTTTCTGTCGCCCATCAAGACAAATCCTGGGCTCCTTATGTCTGTTGCATAACGTGTGTGAAAAATTCAACCGACTGTAAGAAAGGCGCACGACCTATGCCGTTTGCAGTACCCATGATATGGACTGAATAGCGAGATCACGTTTCGGATTGCTATTTTTGTCCCACTGACATAAACGGTATAAAATACAAGAACAAAAATACTGTTATTTACCCTAACTTATCTTCGTCTACAAGACCAGTCTCTAATTGTAAAAAATTGCCAGAACTATTACTAGTTGAAACTACGTCTGTTGAGAAGGACCATTAACACCCGTTCACTTCAGGTAAATGTGTTGACGAGGACGGTGACTTTCAGTTTAAAGGAATCGCAAGCGTGCCACATTTCATAACTCAAGGAGACTTAAATGATTTAGTTCGGAATCTTAATTTGTCCCAAAAACAATCAGAGCTATTAGGATCTCGTCTAAAAACAAAGCGATTTAGAAAAATCTGCATGGAAGGCTTTTAAAAATGTTGTTGCAAATTTGTTGGGTAACCACAAGAGTGACAGCTACAGGGATTTGGTTAGCGAGCTGTTAATGACATACTAAGCATTGGCAATTTAGTGCCTGTCGGCGACGAGCACGATGGGAGGTTCCATCAACGAATTTTGAACATGGAAAAGCGGTACTAGGGCAAATGGAACCCAAATATGTTAGCGGATTACTGCTGGGCAATTAAAAGGGACCAACTAGAAGCGAAACATGGAAGAAAATCTATGATTTATTAAATCATTTATAAAAAAATACAGTTTTGATTAACAAGATCTGTGTTATTTCGCAATATTTTAAATTACTCAATAAAATAAAATCTTTGGCCAACAAATTTTTTTTAACTACATATTTATTTTTTCTTATGATCACCAGCTAAAGCAAAAAATATCAAAAAAGTCCGTGTGGCAAAAAAAAGTAAAAATTTGCTGACCAGTGTTATACTTCTTTGATATCGCGTTACAATATATTATATAAAATTTATTTCAAGTCTCTAGCGTTTTTGGTTCGTAAGATATTTAGGGTTACCCAAAATTTTCAAAACAACAATGCACTTCACATGGTGCCCTTAAGGGGGTCATCCCATGTGATGGGTTCAAAAAATCGATTTTTTTTTTCATAAATTGCTAGTTTAATATGTGTAGAATACGGTAGTAAAGGGATTTTTCAGAATTCGAAGTCGTTTTAAAGATACAGCAGTTAGAATAAGCAGCTGTTCAGAGCACTGAGTTGGCAGTCGACATTGTGTACGGTCGGCTTTATACCATATGAATATATGTATGTACGTTCATACAGTTTCTATAGGCTTAAACAGGAATTTCTATAGTTGTTAAATATTTTACCTTTATTAAATATTTTAAGTTATTTATTAAGTTATTTTAGTCTTGGTTCAACGTCGAAGAGTGCAACAACTCAAAATTACTCTTTTTCATAATGAGTGGACGTAAAGGAAGTACGAGTGGAAATGTTCATCCTAGTCGTAGTAAAAAAAGAAATTTTTTGTGGAAATCGTTTTACCATCCAAAATGAAACGGAATTTACTTCAGCTTCGGCAAAAAAAAAACTCAAAAATGGCATGAACATGGAGGTTCCCATCGCTTCGAATTTCGCGTATTGCATTTTGGAGTTTGTTTCTATGTTTGCTGCGATTTCTGAAAAGGTTATATGCAAAACTTGTAAAAGCGATGTATTTATTTCCCTATCAAGTTTTCGAGGGTTAGGTTTCAAAATTAAATTATCGTGTGAGTGTGAAAAACAGACAGTTATAAACTCGGGCCCGTTGATTGAGAATGCGTTTGAAGTTAATCGCCGATTTGCATTTGTGATGCGATTATTAGGAGTTGGTCACGAAGGAATAAATCTTTTCTGCAGCTTAATGGACATGTGTTCATATATTGCCACATCTTCACTGTGTGAAACTTTATTATCATTCGCTGTCACGGAAGAAAAAACTTTAAATGAAGAAGCAGAAAAACCAAAGGATGAATTGACTGTGTCTGGTGATAGTACCTGGAAGAAAAGAGGCTTTTTATCTCTATTTGGAGCTTCTACATTGATTGTACACGGGGAAAGTCTTAGATGTTATGGTAATAAGTAGTTTTTGTGGTGCATGTAATAAGTGTAAAAGTAAAAACAGCGGATCCTTTAGAGTACGAAATGTGGTATGAAACGCATGTAGATGAATGCACCATAAACCATACCGGAAGTTTCGGTAAAATGGAAATAAGTGCTATCACGCAAATGTTTTTGAAATCTATGGAAAAATATGGGGTAAAGTATATTACATACATCGGCGATGGTGACAGTAAAACTTACAAAGGGATCCTAGACGCTAAACTGTATGGAGATATTGTAGTAATAAAAAAAGAATGTGTGGGTCACGTAGAAAAGAGGATGGGAACACGACTTCGGGCTGTTAAAAAAGATAAAACAAATAAAGGAATCGGTGGAAAAGGACCAGGTAAACTTACTGATAAATTTATTCAGGAAATAACGAAATTCTGGGGATTAGGTATTCGACGTCATCCAGACTCGCTTGAAAACCCTCAACACCAATTTTGTCCAGAAGGCGCAGACAGTTGGTGTAAATGGCGTCAAGCTGAAGCTAAGAATGAGATCGACCAATTACATCATGATAAACCACCTTTAATACTAGAAGTACAAGTTGCTATCAAACCCGTTTTCGAAGATTTATCGAAAGATGAGCTATTAATTCGTTGTTTAGGAGCAGAGACACAAAACAATAACGAATCTTTCAATTCGTTGATTTGGACTTTTGTTCCTAAGCATCTCCATTCTGGCTCCAAGATAGTTGAAATTGCTAGCAACTTATCACTTATTATCTTTAATGAAGGTTTTGGAGGTATTTCGAAAGTAATGTCGGTTATGGAATACCCTATAGGCCACGAAGCCCATACTTATGTTGAGAGACGTGATGAAAAGCGAATCTCACGTTCTGAACGGCGCGTAGGTGATGCGGTTAAACAAGCCAGAATTGATTCAAGAGCTGAACAATATGCTTTAAAAGAGTTTCAAGAAGAAGAGGAAGGAATACTCTATGGACCCGGCATCGCCGATTGAAAGGTAAGTTGATATTTTCATAGTTAAGAGGACTTGAAACTTTAAGTTTCAAGTTTTTCTCAAAATTGTGTTTTTAAAACTTTCCTCCATCGTATCTCAAAAACGGCTTAACCGAATCACTTGAAATTTGATGGGTTGGATTCAGCATATGTAAACCCATGGAATGAACTATCCACAAGCAAAAATTCCAAATATTTCGATTTTTTTATAGCATAAAAACAAAACAAAAAAAACGCAAAATTTCTCCTAAAAGTCCAATTTTTGGTATATTTATTTGATTATAGTTCATTCCATGCATTTAGGCTCACAGATTAAAACGCTGTTTACTTTTTTTGTTTAAAATAAGCCAATCAGCCGGAATCGTGGAGGAAGTGCGAGCCCATTTTTTCGTGGTGGAGTTGTTCACACCGGTGTAACTCGTGTTCTTTAAAATATTTTTAATTCAAATTTTATATTTATACTGTCGAACTATGTTAATAAATGATAATAAACTTAATAAAGTTGTATCTATTTACTGGTCGTAAAAAAAATCCTAAAAATTCCTTAAAATACAGGACGTCACATGGGATGATCTCCTTAAACAACGAGATACACTAGATAACGAATGAGATGGAAGGAGAACAACTACCGATAAACTGACGAAATGCATTGTTTATCTTTAACAACTGATTAATCCAAATTTTATGTTTTTATCTTGCATATTCGTTAGAATAAGAGTAAAAAGATATTTTTTACGGTGAAGAAATTAATTGCACAAGTTTAACAAGTTCTTTCGAAGTACCTACTTTTTATTAATTTATTTTTTAAGTTCGAGAAGTAATAGAACATTCAGAATTTCCCTCCCATAGAATATTCACTGCCTGTGAATTTGATTCCTTTCTTTTATTTTTATTAAAACAAAAAAACGATAACAAACTTAAGTGATTTTTGCTTTAAACTTTTTTTCCATCTTATTTCAAAGGTAAACACTTTAATGCACTAAGAACCACAACTTTTGAGTTATAAAAAAAAAATCAAAATCTTACATTTATTTTTATTCCATAAAACAGCACATTGTTATAAATTAAAATTAAAAATTAAAATTAAAGCACAAACTTAACAATTTTGTTTCTTTTTTTTTTGTGGTGTAAATAAATAAATAAATAAATAATAAATTAACTATAAATAATTTATTTTTTTTTGTTGCCCACCATATTCTTTAAAATACCAAATACATAAATATTAATAACATATGAATAAATGAAAAATTTAAATATCTAACAGTAAGCTCCATTAATTGAATTTCCAGAGCATTAATATTTGTCATATCGGTTCGGCAAGCATAGAAAAAACGTCTTAAAATTGTCAAAGCAGCAAAGGCTTCTTCGCGGGTATGTTGAATTAATGCCATATTATTTTCATTGGTAAAAAGAATTTCATTATAATCACTACTCAATTCACTTTCAGCGTCATTATCATCATCATCATTATTATCATTAGCTTGGTAATTTAGGGCATCTTGTTCATGTACAACTTCACCGTCACCATCACCATCACCGTCACATTCAGGAGTGGAATCACAATCCTCGACACAATCATCATAATATTCGTCTTCAATTGAAATCTCCCTCTTCTTGATTACTTCCATCCCAGGAAGTTTAGGAACATTCTGAGGAAATGCTTTTTTTAAATAATTTTTGATTGTTTCGTTTTAGAAGGGTTAACAAACTCTGGTGACACAATCATTAAAGCCTCAAGACTGTTAATACATTTTATTTAAATTTGTTTTACTTTTTTTTTGGCAAATTCAATCAAAGCGATGAGAATGTTCCTCTGTCGGTGCAGTGTGAATTTACAGAAGAAGAGAACGCACAGACAGAAAGCGGAGCGAAGTTTTACGAAAACGTGAACAATTGTTTTCTTTTTGTAATTTTTTTTATTTTAGTGCGCATAGCAAGCAGATAGATGTTATAGATGACGCGAGTGAATGTTTTTATTTTTTTTTGTAGTAGTAGTAGTGTATTATTTAACATTTTCATTTTCTGAAAAATTACAAAAACATAGTTCTGTTGTTGTTGTTGTATTCAAATTGTGTGTACTTACAGGTAGGTATTCATTTATAAGTTTAAGTTTTTTTTTAATGAAAGAATGGCGCAAAAGTTGATTTGAAGTTACAACTTTAAGTTTACATACCGTTAGCGAGATAAAAATCACCGAGACTCAACCGACTCAAATTCGACCGTTTTTTCTTTTTGCACGAACACGATATTTAAATATTTGTATTTAAATTCAGGCCAGTGTTGATCTTTTTAAGGTGCCGCTTGAAATTTCAAAAGCAACATTGTATTTGCTTGTATTATCATTAAGCTGAGGAGGACAGCTCTGCTTTCTGTCGATGCGCATTGATAACACTGCCTAATAAGAGTTTTGTTATAAATTTTTTTTGTTACAGATTTTCAGCACATACTTCGAAATCCAACAAGTTAATAATCTGAATGATATCTTTTATTTGATTTGTATTTTGTCATATATTTTATAAAGCTTTCTAAATAGCTAGGTTTAGAAATTACAGCTGTGTGCAGAGCACATCCTTTTGGAAAGTATATTAAGACAAATTTGACTTTATAAGTTTTATTACTACGCTCTCTAAGGTTCCTATCTGAACCATTGGGAGGTCAATTTCGAACATATTGAATGTTATTCAATGCATATTTTTACAACAATCCTTAATTAAAAATATTCAATGAAGGCTTTCTGCAGACTACATTCATACTGCTTAGTCCGACTTTAGTGCAGCTTATGCTGAGTTTGGTGTAAGCAATGTTAACTTGAATAGACCACCACATACGAAGTAAAATCTGCGGGGTTTTGTCGCTTAAAACAAGCTTCTTTGTCAGTACTAAGTTATTGCAGAAAAGAAAGTTGTCATATAAAAAGTATCAGTGATTTTCCTATGACGAGCTCTTTTTGCAGACATAGTTCTGTTGTGATAACCTGAATAAAAACAATTCAATCGTGGTCTTAACTTTATTTGAATTCCTTTTATCTTAAGCTGGGCAGTGCATTGCAACAAAAGACACGTCTTTCCTATGGCATTACAATTATATCATTCACATTATTAAATCGTTTGAAGATTTTGAAGCAGCAGTTATTTTTGTTCTGTACAAAAGTTTTTCTTTTTGAAAAGCATTAACAAAGCATTTCTAGCACTTTCAAAACGGATTTTAGGATAAATAAAGAGCACACACTTTATACAAATACACACTATTAGATTAGTTTCATTTCAATAGCATAAATGCAACACGTAAAGGATAAATTATTTAAAATATATTTTTTGTGGTTCCAAGCTTGCTCATTGCATTTTTTTTAGAGCTTCTTGTCCGCTAAAATAGGGCTGCATTTCTATGCTTTAAACACGAGGAAGGGGATGGATTACACAAACAAATTTGCTTTTGCTCAGTGCACATAATATTTAAGAAAAAAAAGGTTATAATTTAACTTACTTGATTATCCTCAGGATCATTATCGGCAGATGAAAGCGAGGCTGTTTCATTTAGTTTCGATTGCAATTGTTCGATCTCCGTTGCTTTACAGTCGATTTCCATTTGCAGCTTAGTTCGTGCCTGGAAGCAACAAACAAAGCAAGAGTTTATCAAAAACCAAAATAAGAATAATTATAAAATTTAAATTAAAATCTCACATGACTTTCTTCAATGAGTTGACTTTGAAGGTCTTGGAATTTGAGCAGCAATTGATTGTATTTATCACGCTCCTGAGTAAGTTCTTGTTGCAGGCGTCTACTCTCTTTTTCTTTTTTACGTAAATCAGCTGATGAGCGAACTTTTGCTTTTTGTTTGCCTACAAATTTAACAAAAATTAATAAAACAATAAAATAACTGTTGCTTTCAATTTTCAATTCAATTTAAAAAAAGAGTAAACTTACTCTGCAAATCAGTATCCTTGCGATTCATCACTTCGGCTAGTTTATTAACAGCCACTTGTTTAAGTAACATCTCAGTCTTCCATTTTTCTTTAAGTTTAACAATTTCGTTGTCTTTGTCGGCCTTAACTTGTATCATCTCTTCCTGCATAATTTTATTCTGTTGCAGCAATTCCTCGCACTCATCTATTTTCTTGTTGAGTTTCTTCAAGAATTCAACTTCAGTTTCTTTGATAGCCACCAGGGCAGCTTCTTTAGCTGCAATTTCGTTACGATGCTTCGTCATGAAATCTTTAAGTTCAAGCTCCTTGATTGTTTTCTCTTTTTCTAGATCGGCCACAGTTTCTTCAGCAATTGATCTTGCGAGTGCTTCTGAATCGGCTCGCGCTACAGCAACTTGAACTTGATGTTTAAGCGATACACGCTCTTCCTTCAGTTCTTGAATTTCCCGACATCGTTCGTTGATCTCCTCGCGATGTTCATTACTCTGGGTCTTGTAGAGACGAGAGAAATATTGTTCGGCCTCTAGTTGATCTTGTAGTTCCTTCATTGAAAGAATATCTTTATTGTGAGCATTTTTGATCTGAACGATATCCTCTTCGAACTTTCGCTTTGTCTCTCGCAACTGATTTATTTCCTTCTGCAGTTGTCCTTCGCGAGATTTGAGTTGAGCAACTTCGGAGTTCTGTAAATTCAATTCCGACACGAGATTGTTCTTTTTGCTTTGTTCTTGGTCCAGTTGGCTCTGCAGGACCATTGCCTTCTCGGACTCTTGTCGCCATTCTCCTTCGAGTTTTTGCAGCCTCTGTTGTATTTGCCTATAGTCCACAGAGAGCATTGTTATTTGACGCTCCTTCTCTTGCGAACTATGGTCGGACTTAATGCGTGCCGACTTTTCTTCGTTGAGTTTTGTTTGCAGAGCTTTAACTTCCTGCATATTTGCCTCTTCACGACTCAGCATTCGAGATTTCTCTGTTTCTTGATGAGCCTTCACTTCTTGTTGATACCTCCCTTGTGCGGCTTTCAGCTCTAGGTCTAAGCTGGCATTGGACTTTTCTAGGTCCGAGATCTTCTCATTCAGAGTCTGATTATCCACGATGGCTTGTTGCTCCCGATTAAGGCAGCGATCTAGGTCAGTGGATACAGTTTGTAGTTTACTTTCCAGCTCTTTTTGTATCTCTTTTATTTGTGTGCGGGCATTTTTCTCTTGAATAAGTCGTGTTTGTAGCTCGGCTACTTCCTGTTGCAGGTTGTCACGTTGAATTTGAAGGTTTGATAAAAGAGCCTGTAGCTGATTCACCTTTTGTTCGACCTCCGTTTTCGCCAGACGCAGCTCTGCCGCTTGTTTCTTTAGTTTCTGGCTGTTTTCCGTTTCACTTTTAAGATTTTCTTGCATGTCAGCCAGCTGCTTTTCAAGTGTATTAATTTTATCGTTGTGGTGTTGATTATTGTTCATTTCACGTGTACGGATCTTATGCTCATCGTCGAGATTCTTTTGGGTTTCGGCAAGTAGAGCTTCGGTCTTCTTGCGTAATTCCATTTCTTGTTCCACCTTTTGCATGGCCATCTTGTAGTTATGTTTACGAATAGCCAAATCCTTCTCATAATCGCTTACTAAAACTTGCAATTCGGCTTCTCGTTTGGTAATAACTTCAATTTGCTGACGCAAAGCCGTGTCTTGCTTCTCTAGCGTATCGGAATGATTGCGTTCGCGTTCCAGCAACGCCTCGAGTCGCTTAAGTTCATTGGAGTTAGATGGGCGATGGCGGTGAATATTGTTGTTTGTAACGGCACTTTTTGTGTCTACAGTATCTGTACCCAGAAGTTGATAGTCACCACTGTACGTGAAACCAACAAATGGCAGGTGGTTTCCATCGAAGGTTTTGGGCACAGGAAACACTTCTTCTGGGCTTTCGTCACGTTCGATATCTTCAAAATTGCGCGTGTCATCATCACTACTAAGCTCCGGCACAACGGGTGGCACAGATTCTCTAATATTTTCAAAAGTCCACGTGTCGTTCTGAAAAAACGGATGTGTTTTGATTTCATCAATACCATGACGACCCAACCGATGCAATCGATCAGTTAGAAAACCACGTATCAACGACTTGGCATTTTCGCTTATTTCAACTTCAGATGGAAATGAGAGGGAATTTTTGTGGTCCATAATCTTGCCGTAGGTGCCGACTAGACTATCTGCATAAAATGGAGTATCGCCAACCAGCATTTCGTACAGAAAAATTCCCACCGACCACCAATCACATTCGCGCCCGTACTCATTGTCAACCCCTTGTGACTGCAACACTTCAGGACTGATGTAATCGGGAGTGCCAACTGCATTGCTTGACACCACCAAGCCATCTGGTCCCATTCGCATACACGTTCCAAAATCAGCTAGCTTTAAGTGACCATTTTTGTCTAAAAGCATATTGTCTGGTTTCACATCTCTATGCACAAAACCCATGTTATGGATTGTGTCCACAGCCAGGGCCACTTCCATTGTATAGAAAATTGCCCATTTTTCGGGAATTTCGTATAGGGACATTAGACTGACTATATCACCGCCAGGCATGTAGTCCATCACCATGTAAAGATACTTGGTATCTTGAAATGCATAATGCAATTGCACAATCCACTCGGAGTTGGCGTGCGCCATGATGTGACGCTCCTCCCAGAAAAATGCCGAATCTGGCCGTTTCATCATGTCAAATTTTGATAGACGCTTCATAGCATAAACTTGCTTAGAGGATTTATGTCGAACAAGTTGCACTTCGCCAAATGCTCCCGCACCGATGAGCTTGATGAAATGAAAATCGTCTACATTCATTCGCAGTTCAGCTATCTCTTTTGCAAGTCCTTTATCTAAAGGTAACAAAAATGAAAGGCATGTGGATGGGTTGTAGAAACTATTACAAAATACTTACATCGTGATGCATACGATTCTATGTTTTTAAGGATCTTAAGCGAATCGTGGTCACAATCTGCAACCAGAGCTGTGACCGTATCCAATAAGCAGTCGACATTCGCATGGCTAAACGGATCGCGCATTCTCTCCTCCAGCTGCGCCGCTCTGAAAAAGAATTTTAATTTTAGTTTTTGCAGACGGTCAAAAAGATCTTATTAAATATATATCTTTCTAGCACAAACTAATACACCAAGGAAAGCTAAAAATGAAAAATTGTTTGTTGTTCATAACTTTTAGAGGAGATGTTTGTACAGGGAAGAGTGTTGAAGTTGTACAAAAAAAAAATGGTAAAACATCTTGCATTAAAAGTGAGAGGCCTATTCTATTGGCGATAAAGGATCAGCTGCCAGAGTGCAGGATCGCTTGCAAGTTTCCAGGGTGCAAATGTGAGTAATAAAGGACAGCAGGTGTTCTTGAGTTATTGCATCAGCAAGTATAGAAGAGAATTTCGTGGATTGAAGGATGTAGATACTATGGTGTACCTAAATGGCTATGGACAGCTGATTCACGAGGAGCTAAGACACCACTACACTCCTACGGCAGAAATGGCGATCTCAAGGCAACCTAGCCTGAGATCCAATTAGCGCTGTAGTGCGCCCCACTACACTCCTTACAAGTACCAAAAAACCTTTTAGTTACAAAAAATGAAAATTCTAAACCTGAACCAAACAAAGGCTTTTTCAAATTTATTAATTTATTAGATAGTAAGACATCTTATTTACTCCCTAATAGAATTGTAATTATTTATTCAAATACCACAATCAAAAAATTGTTTTCATTGAATCGTCTTCGTCATTGCCCGTAATGATTGTCTTTTGTTTTTCTTCGATTTGCATCTCGACGTCGTCGTCGGCCGTCGATCGTCGTCAATACCGCCATCTGGGTGGAAATTCCCATAAAGATCAAACATTCAAAGCATTCCTTGATCACAACGATCCAGTTGGCGACACAATATCTACGCAAAGTAAAATCAAATATTAATCACATCCATTCAATTTTTTATTTTTGTTATGTGTTTTATTTATTGTTGTTGTTGTTGCTGTTGTTTTGTTTTTTTCCTTATTTTTATTATTCAAATGAAAATAAAGTACTAGAGATCATTGCCAAATATCAGGAATTTTTATAGATACAACAGTTCAATAGCACCACAAATAAAAAGCTTGGACGCTTTGAAAACAACAATTAAATGTGATCTAGACGCTCAACAAGAACGACCCATCATTTCGGGTAGAGTATTTCTATGTAGGTAATAGAAATACTCTACTCTCTGAGGTCGCGGTTTCTTTTTTCGCGTACTCTTGTCTTCCTAATTACATCATTTGAATTCCAACGAATTCCACCTTGCGTCTGACGCCGCGCCGTCTTCGTATCCATCGATGTTTTTAGATATTGGGATATTTGATTTAGAGCTCTTACGAGCTTCCTAATGTTATTGAGAGTGGCATGGCAAGCCAATTGTAATAATAATAAAGCAATATGACGTACATTAAAACTAATAGATATGTGAATACAATATTAACCGCTTGATTTCCAACTAGCTGTTGATCATTTTTTGGGGGTTGGCGAGAAGTAGGAAGGGAATTGGGAATGTGTAAGACGTTAATATTGTTTTTTCGTTTTAGTTTGAAATTATTTAAATTGAAAAACGGCTAAACAAACTTAAATATTCCACCTACACAAAAAAATAAGCACGAGATAGCGTCACAACTTTTTTTCTTTATTGAGGATGACTTGTTTAAAAAAAAAACTTAAACGAAGGGTTTACAGTCTGGGGCTGATGTCATTTCTTGGCAAGCAAAACAAATTAAAAATATATATTATTAATACATTTTTATTTACATTATTATTCTGATTATGGTTTTTTACGTTTGTTTAGCTTTACATGAATCACTCAAATCATTTTTGAAGATTCAAAAATGTCAATTAGAGTGAAAATAAGCTTTTTATACACTCATAAATACAAATTAAAACGCAAATAAAATTTGAATTGCTAAAAGTGCATTCAAAAACATATTTTTTTTAAATTTCCATTAAGAAAGTGTTTCAAGGTATGTAAATTCATGAAACCTGCTATAATCGTTCTTCAACGATAGGCTTTGTTTATATTAGGATTTCTGTGGACAACTAATTAGAAACATTACTTGCTTCTAATTTCCACATTCACTTTATCAAGTGTGATTAGAATAGCGGTATACAAAACGGTGTAATGCAAGCGTTATTGGATAATTCTTTGAAAAAGCATCATTTGTGCATAAGTTTTTGCAAAGTACACAATAAAATCAAGGCAGAGTGTAAAAAATGTTCGAACGATGATTTAAATATTTGATCCACTATTTGACTAGAAACCATCAAACAACCGGTGGAACTATTGCTACAAAAGCAATACTGCCGGGCATTGAGAAAACACTTTCTTCTAGATATTTCTTCAAAAAAAAATCAAATGGGGTGGCGCAACAGTCCGTTGTGAACCAGGGCCTAGTGACTTACAACTCTCAACCATTCCTGTGTGCGAGTACTGTTGTCAGGAATAGAAGGGACCTACAATTTTATGCCGAATCCGAACGGCTAGTTTTTTTGAGAAGCACTTTTTCATGACAAGAATTACTCTTGAAGGATTTGTCAATTCCTCGCAAGAGGCAGTACCCGCGAAAATTATTTTTTTTAAATTAAGGTGGCACAGGCAGTGATTGAACCCAAGACCCCTTGCATGACTGTCCAACGCACTAACCATCATGCCAAGGGTACTACTAGATATTTCTTAAGCTGATGAATTATCAGCGTTTCCATGACTTCGGAAAAGAGACATGAGTGTAATTGGACGATAGTCAAAGAAGGAGAGGGTTAAACATATTTAAATGACAGACTGGAAAACCCCTGCTTTCCCTCCATTCGCAGACGTGTGGGATAGAAAAGGTACAAACAACTTATCAGCGTTGAAAAACACCTCTTCAAAACAATAGCAGGGATACTATCCGGCCAAGTGAATTTGTGTATGCCAAGTATGACTCACAATTAACATCGTGAGTCTTTATTTAAACAGAATATCAAAAACTCATTTAAGAATTTCCATATACTCAAGTAGTCTTATATAATGTGTTTAAAACCTGACGTGTTAGAATTATTTCTTTGAAGTTAGATTCGAACTAAGTTCATCAAAACCCTTCGATAAATTATAACTTGATTGCCGGCATCAAAAACTTGTAAACCAGTATAATTATTGCTCAATTAAAGTTCAATCGGTTCGAAATAACAACGCCTATCAAAAATGGAACGCGTTTTCCCAGACTACACCTATCTAAAGTAATGAACAAAAACCCAAATTAAATGTTTCCAAAACAAAATTAACGCTCTCTTTAGATTACATACTCGACGTACATACATATTCTTTGTATTGTTTTTTGTGTTAATTTGTAATTTAGCTTACTCTTGCCAAAAGAAAAAAAAAACATAACAAAAACGAAGCAACAACAACAATACCAAAAAATGTGAACCTATATATTCTTTTTATTTTGTTGTCTTTAATGGATTACTTCTTGGTTATAGACTATAGGAGTATAGTGGGAAAAGAATTTATCCGTAGTTATTTTTGGGATCGCGCATTAGATTTCATTGAGTGGTCTTGAATTTTGTTGACTTGGGTGTTTTTTTTTAACTTAATTTTTGTTCGTTGGTAATTCGTTTCCGAATGAAAAAATATCACAGGTCATAGATTTTATAGAGAAGAGATACAGACAAACAATTTCAGGAAGTCAAATTGGCATTAAACACATGTTTGGCATTTTGTGTTTTTCTTTAAAGGTGTCACTGGTTCCAGAAATAGAAATAGAAAAATTTGGGTTCAACATTATATTTATTTGGCATTTTAATTTTATTATGGGTTATTAAAAGAGCAGCCAAAAATATATTTTAAGCTTTTTATAGTTCGAAAATTTTAAATATAAATTTTCTAAATAAAAATTAAATGAGTAATCCATTTCCTGTTCAATTTAAAAAAAATGGATTCTTTCATGAGGTTTAAAATCATACTTGTGGAACTTTCAGAAGTTTCAATTTAAAACAATGGATTCTTTCATGAGGTTTAAAATCATACTTGTGGAACTTTTAAGTTTTGGTTTTAAATTTATATACGGAATTGCTTTTAAAGAATTTGTTAACTATAAGAAAAAAATTCAAAATATGTTTTAAATAGATGGCTGTAAGTTGAGCAGGTTGGGGGATTGTTTTTTGCTTAGGAGGTGTGTCTGAGTCGAGGTTTAGTGGAGTTAGTTATATTTTGTTTCGCACAGAGGTGGGATAAATCGGCGTTGATATTAAGCTGTTTATATTTTTGCTGTGATGGTGACAAAGGCTCCAGTCGTGGCTTTTAAAAAAGATGTCTTTCTTTTTTTTTTAAAAATAAACACACACTCAAGGGGATATTACTACCCTTATTATGGAGAGGCACAGTGTGAGCACTAGGAAGAGGAGAGAGGGTTTAAAAGGAGATGTCGGTGCACTTTGGTTTTGAATTCCTGAATATTGCAATGACTAGGAAAGACAGAGTGTGGTAAGGTATTCCACATTCGCGTAGTACGGCTAAAGAACGAATCTCTGTATTTGACAGTACGGCCGAAGTTAGGCTCGAGGGTATACCGATGAGCATTCCTAGAAGCGCGAGTATTACGGTTGAACTGTTTAAGGGGAGGAATGCAACTAGAGCATAAGCCATTAAAATAACGGTAAAAAAGGGTCAGACAAGAGACCTTACGACGACGTTCAAGCGAAGTAAATGAACTTATGATGATATTATCATCTATCAATTTAAATGATCTTCGTTCAATACTATCCAAGAGGCTTGAGTAAGTTGCAGGAGCACCAGGAAACCCAAACACCTTTCGGCATTTTTGGCGATATCGCGTATGTGATTATTCCACAAGAGGTGGTTGGTGACACACATACCGAGAATATCGAGGTGTTCAGTCTCATTGATGCAAGTGCCATCCATGGATAATGGCAAAGGGGGTATATCTCACTTTAACGATACAAGACAGCATTGGGTTTTCGAAGCATTAAATTCCATGCGGTTTTTTAATCCCCATTGAACAATGCTGTTGAGGTCGGAATTTAATGAGCTTATCACATAATGAGTTCTACATGCGAAGAAGAGGGATGTGAGTATGAAAAGCTAAGAGTACTATCGTCAGCGAAACAATGTATTGGATTAGATGATACAGACAAGAGATCATTAATAAAAATAAGAAAGAGTGTTGGAGATAAAACAGAGCCCTGGGGCACACCAGCATTTATTTTATGGTTTTCAGACTTGAATCCATCCAATACTACTTGCATTGACCTTTCAAAAGTAAATTACTAATCCAAGGAAGGAGGGATTCATGAAAACCTAAAGCACGCATTTTCGATAAGAGAGCCTGCTGCCAAACCCTATCAAATGCATATCAAGTGCAATAATCTTACTTTCTCCAAAACTATGTAAAGATTTGTTCCACTGTTCGGTGAGATGAACCGTGAGATCACCAGTGGACCTATTGCTACGAAGCCGTATTGTCGGTCATTAAGAAGCTTTCGAACTTCGAGATATTTCTTGAGCTGACAATTAATCAGCGTTTCCATGACCTTGGAAAGAAGGGACGTAAGTGCAATCGGTCGGTAGTTAGAGGGTGAGGAAGACTCGCCTTTTTTGGGAATAGGCTGGACAAATGCCGTTTTCCATTTGCTAAAAACGAGACCTGAGGAGTATGACAGATGAAAAAGCTTACGCAGTTGTTTTTCCAGCGATGAAGAACACCTCTTCAGAATAATAGCGGGGATACCATCCGGACCAGCAGATTTATGTATGTTAAGATCTTTTAGTGCGAAAAAAGATTGGGCCCATAGAATCATTAACTCGCTCAAGTACAGGCGGACTCATAACACTCACTGGCAGCGTAGAATTGGCGGCGAACTGCAAAGCAAAGAGATTAGCTTCGTCTAAAGAGCTAACAAAAGGAGTGTCATTGACAACGAGCGTAGGAACCGAAGAAGAGGAAGAAATCCTCATGTTTTTTATAAATGACCAAGAATTTGTAACTGCCTTTGGGACATTGCAGTATTTTTTGCCGTAACTTTTGGTCATGTAAAAATTTGGTCCGTCGAATATGGGCGTTGCAGGGCTTCCTGGCTTGTTTGAAATTTTTCCGGCTTTTTCAGTAGGGTTAGCTTTATAGCAACGGAAACTAACCTCATTGGCCCTAATAACCTCTTTACAGCTCGCATCAAACCAAGCGTTTTCCTTGATGAGATCAGTCTTAGTAAAGATTTTGGATGTGAATACAGGAGCTTTTATGGCCGAGTTTGCACAACTGTTGTTCATTTCCGCACTGACAGGAGTCAACATTAGTTTATTTTTTAAACTTTTATGAGCTGATATTTTTTTACTGATATTAATTTTGTGTTTTTGTTCGTGTTTTGTTTCTGGTTCGAGTCTTCCTTTTAAAGTTATTGTGTTTTCAATTTTATATTTCCGGCTATTTAAATGGTTACAATGAAATCTCCCTTTCGCAGTAAGAGAAGGTCATAGTATTTGTTTCCAATAAAGGGAATTGTCGTCCGTCAAAAGAAAAAATTAAAAACGTAAAATTTTAAAGTGCTTTAGTTTTACTTTACAAAAATCATTTCAAGGCCCACGGTCATGGGAAATTGTCTGCTGAAGAGGATTGTCCGTCTATAATAGGTGTTCGATTATAAAGCTTTTTATTGTATATTGTACTATTTTATCAATACATTTTTCAAAACGTTCTCACCATTTTTCACCAAATCGTTGTCCACGAAATTTATTGTTCGTGTTTTAGCAATAACAAATTCTGCATACCATTCTGAATTGACTGTTCTACCTTTGTCAAGTGGAAAGATGACCGCATGTCTTGTTATGGCGAGGAAACAAGCGAGATTTTGTTTGGAAGTGGTTCAAACACGAACATAACTTTTGTTGGATTTAATTGATCTTGGAATATACATAAAACTGAACTAATTTGTTTGATTTGAGCGAACCCCTTTCTTTTTATATTTCATCCATGTTTTTTTTAACTATAACTGATTTTGGACAACTCTCACGAACTTCTTAATTAAGCGAAGGATCGAGTCTCACGAACTTCTTTATTGAGCGAAGGGAGTCCAGTATTGAAATTGTTATCAAATACCAAAACAACTTTAGGATAGTTTTTCTAAAAAAATTACTATTTTTTTTTCTATTCTTACTGAGAAAACCTTTTCTAAAAGTTAATTTTAAAATGAATAAAAAAATGCAAAAAACGTGAATTAGTTTAATTCAAATTCTTAAACAATATTTTTTGTTGAAATATTTGAATATAATTTTGCGAATTTACTAAAGTAATAACAGGTTCAAAGTCAGAATACTACGGCTCATGATAGAGGCCGTGGGTAGTGCACACTTTGACCAGTTTAATAGTCCATTGTGATACCACATTAATCCTTGAGGTTTTCTTCGTAGCTCCATGAAAACAGTTGGAGTCTCTTACGAAACGTGAAAGACTGATTATGTTATTACAACTGAAATCGTTCAGATTGTTTTAGAAGAATTCTCCAAGGTAAGTCTTACGTTTTTATGCTAGCAGGGAATGTACAAGGGTGTTGAAGAGCTGTTTCCTCCTCTTCCTCATCATCTTCTACAAGTCATTTCACAAAACACCTAGTTGGGTGGCGTGCTTGCCTATTAGACAGTGCCCAGTTATAACACCGATTAAGCTTATATGCGATCGGCTTTCTGACTTCTTTTATCGCCAAAAGTTGCACCTGGAACACGCTTCAATGTTACATGCTTCCACCAAACCTGTTTTTAAAAATTAAAGTGAAATCTCATTCAAAACAGTCCTATCAACGTTATTTTTTCATCTCTTTGCCCTTTCTTAGATTTTAGCTTATTTTTTATTTTCTAAATGTTTCAAAACTAAAACAAAACAAACTAATAATTATTGGGGTAATTTTTGAGCATTTTCGACCTCGAATTTGGAAGCTTATTGTTAGCTAGGATTTTCTGGTAAATTTGTTTTACTTGAAATAGCAAAAGAAAAACTAAAAACTTGTTAACACTCTTAATAACCCTCTGCTTCTGACTTTTTCCGGGGAACTAAATTTTATCTCTGTTAAGCATACAAAAACCCAAACTTCAAGATTATTGATAATAAAAAAAAGGAATCTGCATCAAGTATCATTATAAGTATGGTTAAGAAAATATAAAAACTATCCAAATTACTTTAGACCTTCATTCATGCTTAATTTCCAACCCATCCTCCCAGACTATTATGTTTCTGTAAATGACTCAACTTTATAAAACTCAACTTAGTCATAAAATTAACATACTTGGTTCTATAAAAACATTTAAGTAAATAATAATGAAATAAATTAAAACAATTATATTTTGCCAAACTATCAGCCCACAGTTGAAAAATAACAACAATACAAATAATGCAGTACCTATAAAGAGCACAACCAAAGAAATGCCATTTTCATATTTCTTATTCTTTGAGGTTTCATTATTATTTTTTCCTTTTGGACATTTTCCAACTTTATTTACGTTTTCGGGGAGAACATTTTTGGTTCAATTCAATATAAATATTAATAATTTTTTGTCCCAAAAGCATCATCATCGTCATCATCGGGAAGAAAGGCACTCCGGTCGGTCGGCCGGCCAGGCCATACGCTGTAGCTCATGTAGGTTGACGGAATGTGTATTATTGCAAAATTATGGCATTGATGTTTGTTCAAATTTGAAAAACAAGACATCAGTGTTTTATTTTGGGTCAAAAGTTTTGAACAAATCTTTTATGAACGTTTAAATGAATTCTATGGATATTTAAAAGCTATTTAAAAATAATAAATGCAACACACGGGGAATACGAAGGAGCAGCAACGTCTAATGATCATAAATTATATGGCGCCATATTGAAAGGGAAAAATGAATTAAATGTTTTCGAAAAATTAGAACGTAGTCTGGAAATATGAATAAGACTGTACTCGTAAAGTAACATTTTATTACAATTTAGTAGTTTAAATAACGTTTCGATATCTTCTTTCAACGTTATGAACTACTCTGAATACCAGCAGTGAGATCGTCTGTGCAGGGGAGGGCTAGTTGAGGTTTTTTGTATGGTGTTAAGAAAGAATTGAAGAATGTAATTTTGTAAATGTAATGAACAGAGAAATAATCAAAATTGGCAGCAAAGGAGGAAAAATGTTTATAATACCAATATACTTAAACTGCAACAAATGGATGGATGATTTCACCAGCTTATATAACTTCTTGTTGGAATTAGAGAAGGAAAATATTATGCTTATGGGAGACTTCAATGGTAGGGTTGGAGACAACCCAATAATTATTAACGAAGAGAGACAAATAGAATTAAAGGCACAAATGATTAAAAAAATCGACGGAAATGGCAAAAAAATAATAGAAATGTGTGAAACCATCGGACTAAAAGTACTAAACAGTCGCTCAAAAAGTGATAAAGAAGGAAGTTTAACTTTTATTAGGGGTGCTGCGTGCTCAACGATAAATTACTGCTTCATTAAAGGGAAATGGCTTGAGTGTGTCGATGATTTTAAGGTGCATGATTTAACTCATTCAGATCACCAACCAATATCTTCAAATATGATATACAGCTCTGATGATGGCAACACCATCGATCGCAGTTATCTATTACCAAAGCTGCAATGGAGAGAACAAATAAAAGAGAGATACAGATCAAACCTAGATGAAAAACTTATGCTAGTAAATCAGAGACTGATCGAAACCGTCAACGGAACAGACGAGTTAACAACCTGTATAGTCACAGCCGCAAAACCACTCATCTCGAGACAAAGGGTAAACAGCCTTGATATGATTGGAAATGCGAAGCAGCCAGAAAAAAGTCGTTCGCATTCTTAAGGATACTGAACAAAACTGGAACCATAAACATGAAAAAGCAAATAAAAAGTACAAAACGCTGTGTGAACAAAAACAAAAGCATACACTCTCACACTAGCATTGAAACTAAAGGATGTTAATGAAAGCAGATCCTTCTGGAAGATCATGAAGACAATAAACGGCACAACTCTTGGGCAGAATATTAAATTTGATGCTTCATGTTAGCAACCAGTTTCGAGAAACTCCTGAACAACAATCTCAACGAAAACGAACTTCACTTTGCGCTGCCATTTTTAGAAGTAGAAGAGCTAGATCGCTCAATAACTGCACAAGATGTAAGCAGAGTCATTTCCCGCTGCAACACTAACAAAGCTCCTGGTGAAGACCGTATTCCATCAGAATTCTTCATAAATTCAACCGAAACTTTTCTAGAAGAGCTTACAAAGGCTTACAACTCTATTTTTAATTTTGAAAATGCACCGGGAAGCTTCAAGAAAAATATAATATTTCCTTTACTAAAGAAGGGTGACCCAAAAGATCTAAGCAATTACAGAGGAATCTCGTTCCTCAATACAGTGACCCAAATATTTACTGGGATTATGTTGGAGAGACTGACGAACTGGATCGGAGACAACGATCTACTCAGTGAGCTCCCAGCGGGTTTCCGAAAAGACTACTCCACCGTGGACAATATTTTTTCCCTTATTGGCATTGCGCAGTCGTTCCTGTATAGAGGAAATAAACTTTACGCATTCTTCGTTGACTTTAAGGCTGCCTTCGACTCGATAGATAGGAAAGCTCTATTTTTTAAATTGAGTAACCTAGGGACGTCAACGAAAATGCTCAAGGTATTGCAAAATCAGTATGAGGATAATCTTACGGCGGTATGGGATGGAAACGCTTTGTCTAGTTTGTTTCAGACGAAAACAGGAGTCAATCAGGGATGCCTTCTGAGCCCAATACTCTTCTCAATTTTTCTTGATGATCTCAAAGATTCCCTACCTGGTGTTATAATGTTTTATGGTCTTGCAATAAAACTGATATTATATGCTGATGACAACATGATCAACAAACTACAGCAATATTGCTACTTATGGAATCTTCAACTCAATACGAGCAAATCGAAAATCATGATTTTTCGCAACGGACGAGGACGATTTGTTGGAAACGAAAAATGGACTTGCAACAATGAAGATCTCGAAATAGTCAAGGAGCATAAATATCTTAGTGTACTCATCAAAATCGATTAATCAAAACGCGCGATTAACAGTACCTGGAATAGAGTGTTGAGCAAGGGGAATATCCCTCCGAGCTCGAAGTATAAGATTTGTGATGCAGTTATGAGATCCATTTCAACAGAAATTTCCAGATTTCTATACCTACCAGATCTTTTTGGGATGATAGGACATTCTTGGAGGATGAGTCAATCCATTTTTACACAGATGGCTCAAAAACCAAAGAAGGAGTTGGTGGAGGTGTGTACTGTGAACGACTGAAATTAAGTCTCTCATTCCGCCTTCCCAATCATTGTAGCGTGTTCCAGGCGGAACTTTTGGCGATTAAGGAAGTGTTGTCTTGGCTCAAAGAAAACGTGATATCAACATCTGATATCCGTATTTTCTCTGACAGCCAGGCCGCTATCAAATCTCTGGACTCTGTCTCTACAAACTCTATAACAGTCCATAACTGTCGATCATCTCGTGCTTAGTTTCCACAGAAAGGAATAGTGAATTAAAAATTACTGATCATGAAACAATAATAGTGAAATTGAAATCGAAAGAAAAAAATAAAGTTAAATTGCCACAAAAAACCTTTAAGTTCATGAAGTACAACAAAGATGCGTTTATAAATGACATCAGACAAAGTCAGTTAAGAAACATATGTTTTCCACTCGTTGATGTACATTATTTAAGTAATCTTTTTTCAAGTGATATGTTAAGAATCGTAAATAACTATGTCGAGACAAAAGTGGTTAACGAAAACTCGGTAGAGTGGTTTAATGATAATTTGAGAAACTTAAAAAGAGAAAAGATAGCTTGTTACCATAGAGCCTTACTAACAGAAGAAATTAGTGATTGGGAGTCTTATAAGCGGACGCGAAATCGGTATAAAAAAGAATTAGTAAAAAGCAAAGGACTTTTCGTTCAAAATAAAATTCTTATGCAATCGGACCAAAAAGCTATGTGGAGAACCTTAAAAAAATACGTGTTGGGATCAACAAGAGTTGAAATTGAAGAGAACATTATTTTTAATGGAGTAGTGATTAATAATTCAAAAGTGATCGCGGATGAATTCAATACTTTTTTTATTAATAGTGTATCAGAAATAAATCAGTCAATTGAGGTTATTCAATATGTTAATCAAATTGATGAATATCCGTATCGCTTTAAATTCAGTCCTGTGAACAATTCTGATTTATCTGAAGTATTGACATCAATGAAACAGAAAAAAGATTTTAATTATATGAGTCCAAAGATGTTTTTGGATGCATTTGGAGAAATAGAGGACGTTCTTACGGAAATTGTAAATAAATCTTTACTCTCAGGATGTTTTCCAAGCTCATGGAAGGAATCGTTGGTCTCACCAATACAAAAAGTGAAGGGCTCAAGGCGGTGTGAAGAATATCGACCAGTAAACGCATTGCCATTGTACGAAAAACTTATAGAAAAAATTGTTAAAATTCAACTGCAAAAATACATAGACAACAAAAATATCTTAATCGAAAGTCAGTTTGGATTTAGAAGTCACCATTCCTGTGAATCTGCATTAAACTATGTTCTCATAAATTGGAAAGAGGATATGGCAGCAGGATCTACCATTATTGCAGTGTTCTTGGACCTAAAGCGGGCTTTTGAAACGATCGACAGAGGTATATTAATACAAAAGTTGAAGCAGTATGGTATCCGAGAAAAAGAAATTCAGTGGTTTAAATCATACCTTGAACAGAGAACTCAGAGAACATCAGTGAATGGGAAACTTTCGGAGATAACTCAAACGCTTTTGGGAGTGCCTCAGGGCTCAATACTTGGGCCAGTTTTGTTCCTACTATACATAAATGATGTATGCAAAGTTTTGAAGCATTGTAAAATAGTCATGTTTGCCGATGATGCCCTAATATACATCGTGGGTAGAGATGTGTCAGCTTTAACTCAGCAACTACAAGAAGATCTCGACAGCATAAGCATCTGGTTCAAAGCTAACAAGCTGAAGACAAATGTTCAAAAAACGAAGGCGATGATATTTAAAACGCAGTGCAATATAGACTTAAGTATAGACAATGAAAACATAGAACAAGTAGATCAAATAAAATACTTAGGTGTGATAATAGATCAGAATTTAAAGTTCGATAAACATGTGGACTATATTGTTAAAAAAATATCCAAAAAAGTGCAATTTTTTCGAAGAATCAAAAGTAAATTAGATTTCAATGCATCTATTAGAGTATATAATGTTATAATAAAACCACATTTTGAATATTGTTCATCTGTATTATTTCTGTTAAGTCAAAGTAACATATATAGACTGCAAAAACTCCAAAACAAATCAATGCGAATAATATTAAATTGTAATCGTTATACAAGTATTTTAAATATGTTAAATCGACTAGAGTGGTTAAGCGTTAAACAACAGTTAGTAGTAGATGTTCTATTGTTTGTTCAAAAAATGAGAATGGGAGATTTGCCTAGCTATTTTAGTGATTTAGTTAGATATGTGGGTGAAGTCCAACCATATCAATTGCGAAATGTAAATAATTTGCGACTTCCTAATTATAGAAACACAATAACACAAAACAGTGTAATATACAAAGGCTTTCAAATTTTTAATTCCTTGCCAGAACATGTTAAACTGGAAACAAATTTTAATATATATAAGTGCAATGTAAATGAATTTGTCAAAACTAATTTTTAAGATATATAATAATTGTATTATAAAGTAGCTTAATTTATTTACTATAAATGCTAAATAAAATCAAATCAAATCAAAAAAAAAAAATCAAATCAAATCTCTAATGGAGATGGCGCAACAGTTTAATATTCACCTTTTCTGGGTGCCGGGCCATAGAGATATTCCAGGTAACTGTAGGGCAGATGAACTCGCCAGGAACGGTACAGCCCATCCTACCACGTTTGGAAAGTACTGGCATACCAATCGCTACTTGTAAACTGCTGCTAATGCAAGACGCTGTGAGGAGGGCAGGCACCAAGTGGAACAACATCACCACGTGTCAAACCACAAAAAACATCTGGCCAACTCTGGATTTAAAACGTTCAAGGTGCTTGCTGTCTCTAAGCAGATCGCATATCAGCTCGATAATAGGTGTCATAACCGGACACCGTCTAATAGGAAAGCACGCCACGAGACTAGGCGTATTCTCAAATGACTTTTGCAGAAGTTGTATAGACGAAGAAGAGGAAGAAACGGTTATTCATCTTCTCTGCACATGCTTTGCTCTAGCTCGAAAGCGCAAGAATTATATAGAAGAATTCTTCTTTAACGATCTAGATCATATCGGTATAATCAGCCTCTCACGTTTTATAAGGGACTCAACCTGGTTCCATTGAGCTTAGGAGGAAGCCTCAAGATTCATGTGGTATCACAATGGGCCATTAAACTGGCCTAAGTGTGTCCGTTTCCATCTTGGACAGCCACTATAACCTAACCTAACCTTACCTATGAGATCCATAATGTGCTATGCGGCACAAGTCTGGTGGATATACCAATATGAAGAGGTCAAAAAATCTTCAGATTATCATACAACACTCCAAACTACATGGCACATCTGGAATCAGGGTTAACCACCACACAGTCTCGAACTTTATTTCAGCTACATATAGAAAGTCATGGCACTACCAAGCAAACTTCTCCCTCACAAAGTACTGAAGTATATCCAAAGGTGAAATCTGCAATTAGTCTATGCATCGTCCACAGCTTCATTTTGGAATACAATAACAAGATGCCTTCAAGGAGTAAGATACAACATCTAATATCAAAAATAGAAGAGTCTGCCCGAAATGAATTTTAGAACCAAAGCGAACAAAACCAGTCAAGAACAACATACAGACTATTGCAGCATGACCTTGGTCCGAACAACTATTTTGATGATAGATTTAACCTAGATATTATATCTACCACTTTTAAAACCAGGGTAGAACTACTATACTTAAATTACCTGCCATACACCAATGAAACAGATGTGGAGTACACTATGTGCAACTTAAGATAAAGGGAAGATGTACAACACCTCGTGGGTTCCTGTCCCAGACTAAGCCCAATAAGAAGAGCAATCTGGGACAAAAATACACTGTCGTTGGACGAAATCCTGCAAATCTTAAACTGGGAAAACTGGAGTCTTCTATATAACTTCTTAAAAACTGCACTAAAATACCGGCAACAAATTATGAATGAAGCAAATAAACTAAATAAATACATTTGGTACAAGTTTTTCTTTTATCAATCAGACAGTTAAAATCTAAATTTGTCCAAAAAGCAATCTAAAAATTGTTGAAAGAATAAAAGCTTTGGACAAATTATACGATGATTTAATGGACTAAGAAATGAAAAGTCAATTGTAATAAAATTGTACGACGTTTGAAGAAATCAAGTAGGCAGTCCAAAAAACAATTCAAAACAAATAGCAAACACCTATAACATTGCCCAAGATAAAATATGTAAACAAAATAAATAGACAAGATTCAAAGAATCTATGAAATAGATCAATTTAAAGTTATTTATAGAATATTTTTAAAGTGGAGCAATAATTTATACTTGTTTTTGGATTGTTCTAGTTCAAATTCATTGTAGAGCACTTACTAAAACAATAGATATGCACTTTAAAAGTTGTTTTGTTTACTAAAACAATATCAATGCATTTGTTGTCTTTTGTTTATAAGTACATATTTATAGAATTTACCGTTGGAAGCATTTTGACATTTATTCCTTCACACTGTCTATCGTATTCGTAAACTTTTATTGGGCGATAGTTCGGTATAGGTATTTCTTTTCTAAAAAAAAAAATAAAAGGAGACCTATAAAAACTTTTTATTAAGATGAAAAGTCGATAGGATGTTTTAATTTGAGTTATTTAGTCATATTGTGTATTTAAGTATTGAAAGTATGCACTTCAATATATATTTCCTTTAGAAATAAAAACAACGACTTCTTTCTAGTAACGATGATTATGATTTAATAATTTTAATTTAATTTTCATAAAAGCATTTAACGAAAATTTACCTGAAACAATATATAAAAACAAAGTATAAATTAATTCAAAGTGTTGAACAGTCTGAGAGCGCAGTTTCAACATTAAGAAAACCCGATGAGACTCAAATGGTTATGTGAGCCTGTCGATTTGATAGTTAACGATTGCAAGAAAAAATAAAAATGTTTCCAGTTTCTGAGTTCCATAGATTCAAATCTGAATATCGCTAAGATCTTGTCAATAGATCTAGAGCTACCATAGAGAGAAGTATTACGGATAATTATTTTCAACGTATGTGAGAAATAGCCATGCTAACTTAACTAGTTGGGAACAGATACAACGTAGCACGATTCCATAGACGTTACAACCAGGAGCTACACGCAATCTGCATTGAAGCAGTTACTGTGCAAACACTTATTTCGGTATTTTCCTAAAAAGCACTCATAAAAGAAGGGAAACTGGATTGAAATAGTACGACAACGTGTTAGTTATTGTTATTGGTCATTTGCTCATATGTTAATTCAATAATGAAAACCTTTTATATGTCGCATACGAATTTTTTAGCTGTTACAATTCTGAAAAAAGGAGACCCTCTAAACTGCACCAACTACAGAGGAAATCTTCTCTGCCGTAATATGTAAACGTCTAAAGCCCATCGTCAACAACCTGAAAGGTCCTTATCAGTGTGGTTTTAGACCAGGAAAGTCCAGAGTCGATCAAATATTCACGTTACGACGGATCCTGGAAAAACCCCAAGAACATCAAATCGATACCCACCATATTTTCATCGATTTCAAACCCCATATAACAGTATCTACAGAGACGAACTGTAGTCCCGTATGCATCGAAGTGGAGTGGAGGAGAAGATGGAACGACGAGCTGTACGGGCTGTACAGCGACGTAGACTTAGCCATAAGGGTAAGTCATCTTAGTCCAACGACTAAGATGGCTGGGTCACGTAGAGCGCATGGAAACAAATGCTCCGGCCCGGAAAGTCTTCAAATCCATACCCACAGGACAGCGCAGTATAGGAAGACTGTAAATCAGATGGCGCGCACAATCGGAAAGTGACCTCACCTAACTTGGAGCGCGAAAATGGAGACATCTAGGTAGGGACTGAGCTTGATGGAGAAGTTTGTTGGGTGAGGCCCTAGTTCACACAAGACTGTAGCGCCACCTTAAGTAAGTGAGTGTTATGATTGCTTATAGTATCCGTGGCGTGATGGTTGGGCGTAGGACTGTTATGCTAGACGTCTTGGGTTCAATGATTGCGGTTACTGCCTCTTGCGAGTTGCATATAAACTTTACTAGCTTTTGCGGCGGATAATTTTAATAATTGCTCCAACAATTCAGAAGTCGTAATAGCTTAGCATAACATAACCTACCTCAAATGCAGTTATCAATAAGCGACAGTGAATCCAGGTATCCTAAAAGCTTGTTTTTCTATTAAAAATTATAACATATGTGCCAACCATTCTGTTAATTGTTTAGAATTTCTTCGATGATGTAAAAGGTTTTTCACGTCTTTAGGAAAAAAAAAAACAAAAGACTGGTTAAAACGTGAAAAATACAGAACTATAACCTGTAACATTAAATTGCTCGAGCATTCCCGCATTGTTTCATCTTATTCATTGTTTTATCCTCCCTTTTATAATGTTTTAGTGAAATAGCCGCATTCATTTTACCCTCGAAAATGTCTGGCGAAATTGCAGCCTTTCTAGAAATAGTCATTAGTTGACCCTTGAATTACATTTTGGTCATACAGTCAAAAATATTTTTGTTTCCTGGTCACAGATCAAGAATGCTTTGATTAATTCTTTGAGTAATCACACAGCCGACGCTAGACGGCTACAATTGCAAGAGACTGCCATGTCCTTTTCCGATCGAGTCTCTCATAACCTCTTAAGGAGTCCTACGCTGCCTGCATTAAGCATTGAAAACCAGTGGCAACATTGCCTTGCAGCCATCAGAGAGAGGAATGAGGTTCGTAAATTTTACCAAAAGGTAAAAAAAACCTCCCAAGGGTACCAGCCTCGAATCGAAGCCTGTAAAGACGATCAGGGGAACATCGTAGTAGAACCGCAGTCGATGCTGAGAATATGGAAACTTCTCCAAATTATATAACGGCGATGACGAACCGAATTCCGCTGTAAGGGAGATAGAACTACTCAACCTCGGCGACGCAGATCAACAATTCCGCCTACCCGACCTTGACCAAGTGAAGATAGCTATATCTAAACTTAAGTCAAACAAAGCTGCTGGAGCTGACGGCATCGCTGCCGAACTATATAAAGCAGCAGGCGATGACTTGGTAGGGAGCATGCACCAACTCATTTGCAAAATATGGTCGGACGAAAGCATGCCCGATGAGTGGAATTTCAGCATAGTGTGCCCGATACATAAGAAAGGAGACCCTTTAAACTGCGCCAACTACAGAGGTATCAGTCTCCTTAACATTGCGTATAAGATCCTCTCTGCCGTATTATGTGAACGTCTGAAGCCATTCGTCAACAACCTGATTGGTCCTTATCAGTGTGGCTTTAGACCAGGAAAGTCCACTATCGACCAAATATTCACACTACGGCAGATCTTGTAAAAAACCCAGGAGCTTCAAATCGATACCCACCATCTCTTTATCGATTTTAAAGCCGCGTATGACAGCATCTATAGGGAAGAGCTCTACCGATCAATGTCTAGTTTTGTCATCTCTGTCAAACTTATCCATTTGTGCAGAATGACGATGGAGAATGCACGCTGCTCTATCAAGGTCGGAAAAGATCTCACACATGCATTTGATGTTAAAAAAGGTTTTAGACAAGGCGATGCACTGTCATGCGACTTCTTCAACATCGTTCTGGAAAGAATTATGCAAAACTCAACCGTCAACACTAGAGGCACAATCTTCCAAAGGTCCATCCAATTACTTGGATACGCAGATGATATTGACATAATTGGAAGATCAAAGCGTTAAGTCAGTGGAACGTTTTTGAGCATTGCAACGGAAGGGAAGAAGATGGGTTTAGTGGTCAATGAGGGCAAGACCAAGTATATGATGTCATCAAAAAAGGGCACTGAACAAGACGTCTTAGACAAAACGTCACCATGGACAGCTATAACTTTGAGATAGTTAAGGACTTTGTCTACCTAGGCACGGCTATTAATGCAGACAACGACACCAGAGCTTCTTTGGACTTAGTAGGCTATTGAGAAGTAAAGTCCTCTCTCGAGCATGTAAAATCACCATCTATAAGACACTCATCATCCCGGTTCTCATTTATGGCGCTGAGGCCTGGACCCTGTCAAAGAAAGATGAGAGCGTCTTAGGATGCTTCGAGATGAAAATTCTTCGGGTGATTTTTGGTCCCGTACGCATAGATGGAGAATGGAGGAGAAGATATAACGACGAACTGTACGGGCTGTACAGCGACACTGACCTAGTTAGCAGAATTAAAGTCCAACGACTTAGATGGCTAGGTCACGTAGAGCGAATGGACATCAACGCTCCAGCCCGGAAGATCTTCAAATCCAATCCCGAGGGACGGCACAGTAGAGGAAGACCGCGACACAGGGGGCACCCAAGTGAGAGAGGACCTCAACCAACTTGGCGTGCGTAACTGGAGACAGCTAGCTAGGGACCGAGCTGGCTGGAGACGCATGTTGGTTGAGGCCCAGGTCCGCCCCGAACTTTAGCGCCACCTTAAGTAAGTAAGTAAGTAATCATACATTTAGTAAAAATGTTGGTTCAGAAACATTTTATTCTATCAGTTTCATTGAATAAGAGCTGAGCAGAGAGAAAAGGATTCTTCTTTATTTAGCTATAAAACTTCGGTAACATGTCAACCCATATTGCCAAAAATATACTTCAGTTCTTTAGGCTTTGTTTTCCTTTTTTATTATTATAAGTAGATCAAATGTTTCCAATATTATTAACAATTAACTTGTCCTTTTTCTCAATTTTAAACAAATAACGTCGTTAGTTGTCATCTAAGATATAAAAGTGCTACAATCAAAACGACATCTACCGGCTAGAAAACCTAGTTTTGTAATCTAACCTCTATTTAATACAAAATAATTTATCTCGAAGTTACATAGAAATCGATTGAGTTTCAAGGTGCACCGGTTGAAATTATACATAGCAGGGGACATGACCCTTAAGCAAAAGACCGGTGAATGAAAACTTTACTCTATTTTCATACCTATGAGAAGAATTTTTAACTAGATTTAAGGATTTTATTGATCTACTGCAGCCACCTCCCTAAAAAAAAAACAACAACACAACTTGCCACCTCTGCCAAAAATCATAAACCATGATAGGCAGACAGCCACAACAACAATTACCTAAATATACGAAGAGGGAATATGAAGGTATAAAAACAAACATCGCACGCCACCGCAAAATCAAGGATGTTATGTGCAACTACAAAATCAATAATATGCATTATGAAGTGGAAGGTTGTCAGCAACTAAGGGTTCCGTCACACCGCACCTTTCCGGCATTTACATTAATGCATAATTATTGAGCTCAGAGTCGGCTGCACATTTTTCCACATACATTATGTACTTATTTTCCAAGCTTAAAAGCTTGAAACATTATAAATTAATAAAAAAAAACATAGAAAATGGGACAAAAATGAACATGAGTATTATTTTTGTTTCCTCCACATTGTGACCATCAACCGAAGAAACCAATCAAAACAAAGCCCACCGACAACAAGAAGAAAAAACAATTTAAACAAAATAAAGAAAAAGAACCTACTGCCAGATGCACAACCGCAATCGGAAGCTACCGCCACCCGCACCACGTTTTCTTGCTTACCATTCATCTATTTAATTTCCTGGTACCTACATATAGGTACCTACCTATCTGGCTATCTACCAAACTAACTCCTAGCTACCGCTAAATAGCTGGCTATATAAATCTTCTTTTACTACATTTACATGCACATTAATAATAAATAGTTCTGGTGTTATTTTTATTTTAAAATAAATAAAAAGAAAATCAATTATGTAAGTTTCTTTGAAGTCCACTTAACACAGGAACATTTAGAAGCAAAGACACAGGCACAGAGATGTTTGGATGGTGGTGGATTGGTGGTGCGTGGTGTGGTAAAGAGTTTAAGCTATTTATGTATGAAAATGTACCTATACGAAGAAGAGGAATTACCTTTTCCTGCGATCTTCATCTATTAGGCCGGACATCTTCACTACTATGGTCCTGCTGTCCCGCTGCTCCAGGCTCCGGTTATCTCCCGATTTAGTACAATTTTGCTGGATGGCTGTGTCGCTTTGTCTAGGCAAAGGCAAAGAAGTTCTCTACTTCTTTCTCTTCTTATCCGGGGCAAATGAGGAAATATTGGGAAATTCCTTAAGGAACTCGCGTCGAAAACATTAAAAATGCAATTTTTTCTTTTTTATTCAATTTCAAAATTTCTTGTTATTCTTTTTCGTATTATTTTACTTTTTTCTTTTTCCTATTTTGTTGTTTCTCATTCAAAGAAATTCTCACTTTTGTGTGAAAAAAGTGAATTTGCACTCGCTATCGACATTTTTTTAACTGCAACGCGACAATTTAATGTAAATGGTGGCACAGCGGAGCGCCTCCCGGATTCGAGTTCTCGAGATGATTTGGCTATAACCGCGGCGCCTGCGGGACGACTTCGCATCCAAGGAGCTATATTTGCACGCTTTTCTGAGTTCAAGAACAAAATTGACAAGAATCGGAATCAGACTCAAAGAATTAATCACAACTCTGTGCTTTTGTTATTTTTTTAATTCTTTTGCCTAAACCAAGAAAATAAAATTCTTTTTCTCTGGAACTATTTGGCAAGGTGGGTCTTCGTCGACGAGACTTTTCGAGTTTTTCTTTTTTTCTTTTTTTTTTTTAATGCGGGCGACAAAGGAAAAGAATTGTACGACAAGAAAGAGTGAACGAGAAAATGAACCGACTAAAAGTTAAGAAGGAAAAGGAGAGAAAAGGAAAGAAGTACAAGAAAAGAAAAACGTAAAACACACAGCGATCGAGATTTTCTTGTGTCGAAGGTGATTTTTTTTTGTTGAAACTTTCGTCGGATTGAAAATTTAACTTTGGCGAGGGATATTTATCACGAAATCACATTGCAATTGATTGAAAATTTATCTGCGTTGAATAGTTTGATGGAAAATTAAAAATTAATAATAGTTGATTTGATGTTTTGTGGAAAATTATAAAAATGAAAAAATTCGTCCAAGAGATTTTCGCGTATCCGTGAGGAAGACACAACACACACACATACACATACATACGTCAGCGGTTTTGCCTTTCATTAGCAGTGGTACCAACCACGAAGAATGGAAGTTTTTTTTGTTTAATCGCTGAATACATTAGGTTATGGAATCGAATGGCAAGCTTCAGCGGGAACTATATAAGATGTATGCACTGTTCACACTACGATTTGTGATCTTTTAAGTAGTTGAGAGGACCAAAGTTTTATTAAAATTGCTAAATTGAGACAATTAAGGAAATATTAATTGCAGAAATATTTATTAGTTTAAAGATTTATATTCATAGCACCTGACATACGTAAATACTGGTAGCGATGGTAGAATTACTAAAGTCGTGATTTCTTGATCAATAGTTTAAAGTACTATTCACATGAGCACGACCAACGAATGAACATATATTCATCGATTTTGACGTTTCTTTCACATGAGAGTTTTTAGTTCGTCGCGAATGAAGCCACAGCCGAACACCATTCATCCAAATGATATTATTCATAAAAATTATTGTCCCTTACTTCAAATGAATTGAACCGTATTTTGTATATTTTCCTTTTTCTTTTCCAAACTTCTCTAAAATCAAACTCAACCTCCTCTAAGAAATCCATATCTTCTTAAATTGCGGTATCTTACTTACTTAAGGTGGCGCTACAGTCCTGTGTGAACTAGGGCGTCACCCAACAAACTTCTCCATCTAGTTCTGTCCCTGGCTAGATGTCTCCACTTTCGCGCTCCAAAATGGGTGAGGTCACCTTCCACTTGTGCGCACCACCTGATCCGTGGTCTTCTTCTACTGCGGTTTCCTGTGGGTGTGGATTCGAAGACTTTCCGGGCCGGAGCGTTAGCTTTCATGCGCTCTACATGACCCAGCCATAGAAGTTGTTGGACTTTTACCCTTCTGGCTAAGTCTACGTCGCTGAACACTGAACAGCGATGCATACGGGACCGACCCAAGGTGCTTTCATCCGATTTTGTCATAGTCCATGCTTCTGCACCTTATAGCAGGACGGGGATTATAAGGGTCTTATATAACAACACTTTGGTCCCTCGAGAGAGGACTTTACCACTCAATTGCTTTCTTAGTCCAAAGAAACAGCGTTTAGCAAGAGTTATTCTGCTTTTGATCTCATAGCTAGTGTTGTTTTCTGCGTTTACAACGGAGCCTAGGTAGTTGAAGTCCTTGACTACCTCAAAGTTACGTCCGTCGGTTGTGACGTTTTGACCAAGACGTAGGTGTTGTATGTCCTTTCTAGACGACAGCATGTACTCTGTTTTGCCCTGATTAACCGTTAAACCCATTTTTGCCGCCTCTGCCTCAATACTCACAAAAGCCTAATTGACATCACCCTGAGTTCTTCCGATTATGTCAATGTCATGAGCATATGCCAGTAATTGGACAGACTTTTGAAAGATAGTGCCTCTAGTGTTGACGTGTGAGCTCTGGACAACTCTTTCAAGCACGATGACATCGAAAGGTTCTGTTAAGTTGTTTCCAACCTTGAATGTGAACCGTGAATTCTACATGGTCATCCTGCACAAACGGACGAGTTTGGTAGGGATGCCAAAACTAGACATGGCTCTATACAGCTCGTCCTGTAGATGCTGTCATATGCGGCCTTGAAATCGATGAAAAGATGGTGAGTGTCGATTTGGTGTTCTAGGGTTTTTCCCAGGATCTGCCGTAGTGTGGATATTTGATCAACTGTGGACTTTCATGGTCTAAAACCAAACTGATAAGGACCTATCAGTTTGTTGTTGTTGATGTTAAGTAGACTGATTCCTCTATAATTGGTGCAGTTTAGAGGGTCTCCTTTTTTCAGGATCGGGCAAACAATATTGAGGTTCCATTCATCGGGCATGCTTTCTTCCGACCATATCTTACAGATAAGTTGGTGCATGCTCCTAACCAACTTATCTCCAGCTGCTTTAAAGAGCTCGGCATTCAAGCCATCCACTCCAGCGGCTTTATTAGACTTCAGATTAGATATGTGGAATGGATCATCCTGCCTGACATCGGAGTTCGATTCGTCGCCGCCGTTATACAGTCTGCAGAAGTGGTCCTTCCATATCCTCAGCATTGACTGCGGTTCCACTATGATGTTTTCACTTTCGTCTTTGCAGCATTCGGTGTTAGGTTTATGAGGTTTATGTACCTGTGAATTTCGTTTCACCTGTTCATAAAACTTTCGAACTTCATTCCTGCTTTTAAACCTCTCAACATCTTCGACCGCACGCTTCTCATGCCCTCTCTTTTTCCTTCTGAGAAGTCAGCATTCCTCTCGCCTCTTTTGCTCATAGAGCTCTCGTCCTTTTATACAGCGCCGCTTTGCGTGCCTGTTGTTTGGCTGCATTTGCCTGCCGACATTCCTCATCAAAACAGGGGTTAATTGTTGGTGGCTGTTTGAAACCCAGCACATCAGACACGGCTTCTCTGATTGCATCTTGGCAATGTTGCCACTGGTTTTCGATACATTGTATTGGCGGCAGAGAACTTCGAGAGAGGTTTCTTGTAACTAGGTCGGAAAAGGATTTGGCGATCTCTGTCGATTGTCGCCATTCGACGTTGTACCTTCTCCCAGCACCTCCCTGTTCGGGAGAAATCCGAAGTGCTACCTTGGCTACAACGAGGTAGTGGCACGAGTCGATTTTAGCTCCTCGGAAAGTTCGTACATCCATGATGCTGGAAGCGTGTCTGGCGTCGATCGCAATATGGTCAATCTGGTTGTCGGTAGATTGATCTGGAGAAGTCCAAGTCCCTTTGTGGATGATGAGGTGTGGAAAACGCGTACTGGCTACCATGACGTTTCGCCCCACAGCAAAATCTATGAGCCTGAATCCGTTGTCGGAAGTGTTGTCGTGCAGGCTGTTCTTCATGATTATTCTACCAAAGATGTCTTCCCTACCTAAGTGTATCCTACTGCATCCCTGACAGCCATTTTAATCGAACCTCACCTACTATGTGCTCCTGATGTATTGGCCATGTTTAAATGTTTATAACTTTTAACCAAGGCTTCTTTAAATTCTGCAAAAGGTTCTCCAAATTTGTTCAAATGACATACAAAAATTGAAATTAACGATTCACATGGCGGCTTGGTATGTGAAATTTATAGTGTTATCACGGAGCTGTTTTTTTACGTTTGGCATAGCTCCTATAGTTAGGACTATAGGACTATAGTTTTTATATAAAAAGGTGGTATTTTAAAAACCAACATAACAAATTTACTTAAAACCATAATCTCTATATATGTATTGTCTAACTGGGTTTTCCATGTAAATTCAGATTCCTGTCAAAAATTTTTTTGATTGTCATTGAATATACATAGTATAACTTCGTGTACGTCTTAATGAGTGCGGTTAAATGGTCAAGTTTCCAGCTATTTTTTTTTTTTAATTTTATAAATATTAGTGCTGAATAAATCTTCCGAAAAATCCAGATCTGAAAATCTAATCTTAAATCAATTTATTTTGGCCCATTGACTGCAGAAAATCGATCTAGATCGAAAATAAATGATTTATTTTACCCTCAAAAAACCCCATATTAACCATAATCATTCACGGGGTAGATATGGACTGCTATAAGCCAACTTTGTGTTGATGTTATCACAACCTTAAAGCTACAGGCCCTCCCGTAGGTTCCCCGGATTTTTAGAGCAACTTTGTATGTTGTTTATTTTTTCAAACTCTAAAATACAAATATAAAATTAAAAACCTGTGGCATGATGGTTATGGCTGAATCACAAACACGCTTCAGCTTCAGCTTCGTCTGCGTTACGGTGGGCCTGCTTTGGGGTTGCTTTGAATGACATTTCTATTATTTCATCCCTCCAAAGAGCAAATATTTTGTTTGTTGACATTTTTTACAGCCGTTGAGCTGTCAGACAAAGCAAATGTTCAGATAATTGAACTAGATCTTCGGTTTGGAGTCACATTACGTTAAATTACGTTCTTTTCTTTACGATTGTCAAACGAAACGTGAGGTCGAAGCTCCATTGTGATAGCATGCATTCAATTCTTATGGCTGAACTCGTAAACGTCAGGTGAAGCCGAAGCTGAAGCGTGTTTGTGATTCAGCCATTAGTGCGTTGGATTTTCGATTTATTCATGGGTACTGCCTCTTGCGAGGAATTGACAAATTCTCCAAGAGTAATTCTTGTCATGAAAAAGTGCTTCTCAAATTAGTCGTTCGGATTCGGCACACAAACTGTAGGTCCCCTCCATCCCTGCAATTGTTTGCACACAGGAATGGTTGAGAGTTGTAAGTCACTAGGCTGTGGTTCTCTACTTACTGTTGCGCCACCCAGTTTATTTTATTTTTACATTACAAATATACGATATTGTTAAAAATTAATTTTAATTCTTACATCAAACTTACAAAAGCGCAAAAATAGCTAAAGTGGTGAAACTACATTTTAAAGAACTTCTGAGAATTAAATTCGATTAGTAGTCAATATCTAGTAATTCAGTTGATATTTTCTTTAAATAATAATCCAATAAATTGAAACTATCAAAATTGTTGAGCATGAAAACATTCAAAACTTTGTATTTTCTTTCAACTTTGCTTTCTAAAAATCCAGAAAAGTTCTTCGTTTATTTTTGAAATACAATTTTTGTGAAAAGCAATCTACAAGAAATAACAACTGCAATCAAAATATACTTACAGAATTATACGAGTCTTTTTGTGTAGATAACAGAATACATAACATACAAACGTATGTGAAACATTAATTTCAGGACATTTTGCTTAATTTTGACAGATAGTGGATATATACAGTAGGGAACTTCTTAGAGCTTAAATGATTGGCAACACATTAAGGAGAATTTTGTTTTCTCGACGAATGAATTTACAAACTATGGTTATACAAAAAAATTGCTCCCAATAATTATGTCTATTTCATTGCTTTTACGAGTCAGAAGTAGGGTTTAAATGTTCGAATCTCAACCAAACACATCCCTATTAATTTCACTGCGTTCAGCCCCTAAAACTTTACCTTCGATAATGTTATCGCCTCCATGCACATCTCTAAATCGAATTCAACCATTTACGAATTTACGAACATATCCCGCCGCACACACTCATCCGTATTCAAGTCAAATTCGAAAAGTCGACTCGGCCAGTCGAGACATCTCTGTTCTCCGTGTCTGAAAGTGTAAATAAATCTCAAAGTCATTCTGCAAGAATAAATTAGCTGATTACTTAAATTTTCGCTTTGAATTCTACGTGCTATACAATTAAATTCGAATTAAGTTGAAATTCCAAATCAACAGGTAAGTCGTGTAAAATCTAATTACCAATTAAAATCGATGAAATTTAACGAAAATCCCCACCCAAACGGTGTCATAAGGTAAACCTCTTCGTCTTCATAGCTTTTGCCTTTTTGCTGATTTTATCTTATATTTTTTTTCCACATATTTTCTTTTTTCTGCGCTACCCGGTTATGTCAAGTGATTCAAGTGAAATTTACCTGTTCTTGGCAGCAATAAGCATTGACCGAATGGAATCAAAAACTCCATTGAGCTTTTTGTTGGAAGAAAAGAAGAGAACGAACTGAAAAAATCAACTAAAAAACGCTGATTGATCAAAGATTTTTGTTTCTGTTTACAACGACTATGAGACTGTAGTCAATGTAAACAAGCTGTAAACTTTCCTTCACTGCGCTGTATTCTGTCTGCACTCTGCTGTCAGAGTCAGTGTCAGGCCAGGCCAGGCTGTTTCTGCTCTGCCAGGTTCTACGATACGATAACGATTGCAATTAAGCTCTAATTGTTGTCACAATCACAACCCAAAATTTAATTGCCTGCGGCTGCGGTTATAAAAAAGTTTCGTATCTAGCAAAAGCAACAAATTAATGAAACCACCTTACCTACATTTTATTTAATTTTTTATTTGTATTTTTCCACTCTATGTGAATTGAAAAATAAAACAAAATTGATGTTGATGTTGACTATGGTCGGTCGACGGTCATGCGTCATTCCTCATTGATCAGAAACATTTAAGTCGCTTATGTTACGCTGATTCGCTTAATTTTGCAATACAAAGGTCACGAGACTTGTGTCTAATAAAAAAGTTCGTAGTTAATGGCAGAGTTAGTTAAATTAGAACGACGAGCGAGCTGAGGAAGTGTACATTGTAGAGTGTACACGGCACGAAGATGTGGATGTCGTTTTCTTTATCAAAGTTTAAACAGTTGTATCAGGTTTATTAATTGATACTGCCGATTAGCGATGTACCTACACCACACAGTGGACCAACAAGTCACAAAAAGTAGACTAAAATAAGCAAACAAAAGAAATTCGAATGAAGGTTTTATTAACTTCCCATTGGAAGTTATTGTAATTGGTCCGATTTGTCAAATTGAAAATTTTGACATTTCTCGACGTTTCAAGGTCCCTAGAGTCGAAATAAAAGATAATAAAGCCGAAAGATCCAGAAAGGTTTTTGACATCTGATAAAATTTTGGGAAAAATCAAATTGACAGTTTTTTTTTTATAAAAAATAAAAATCTAAAAAAAACATTACTCAAAGTTGGTAAAAATTGAATATCGATTCAAATATCTTTTCAAAAACTTGAAATTTAGGCTTCAAACTTATTTTATTTCACAGAAAATGTTGTTTTCGATATGCTGTAATTTGTATATAAAAATCCAACAGTCCGTTTTTTCTTAAAAAATACAAAAAATAGTACGCAAATTTGGTAAAAATTGATACCTACGAGTACTATAGACAAACTTTTAGGCAAGACATCCCAGCCTCTTTTTATTATTATTATTATTATTATCTTTATTTTTTTATTTCAACACTTTACAAACATAAAACTAAAGATTACAAGCATGGCTCATGGGCCGTCTGCCGGTATATTTTTCTAAAGTAAATATTTTGTGAGAGAAAGCACAAAAATTTGGTTTTATTAAGAAAATAGCAATTGAAAAAAGAAAAAGAATAATGCCAGAGGGAAGAAAAAAATACCGGCATCTAAAACACACTGATAGGACCCTCTTTTGCAAATTGTTGGCCGACCTTTGCATTACCCTCAATATATAATCAGCGTAGACTTGGTTCCCATAACACAAACAGATTTTGATAGTTGCTTCAAACACTTTGAACTTAGACGTAGGATCAACAAGTTTGTAAAGTTTGACCACATACAATTTATTGCAGTTTTTGCAACTCTCACCTTATCTTTTATGTGGACAACAAAATTCAGGTTATGAGTTAATGTGTAGCCTAAATATTTAAATTCTTTCACCACTACTAAGTTGGAATCATTGAGGGTCTGGTTGCGGTCGGTTCTAATGCTATGATGTTGGGACCTAAGGACCATAATCTTCGACTTTAAAGTGTCGAGTATGAGCAGCTGCTCATAGATTCGAATAAATTTTGTCGATAGCCCGATAGCTGCAAGTTTAAATAGTAGAGATCTTCTGTTAATGGTGTCAAATGCTGATTTAAAGTCAACGAAAAAAGAGTAAAGATTTATTTTTTTCTCTAAGTAACGCCTAGCAACACGCGTGAGAGTGAAAATTTGGTCGATTGTCGAAAGATTAGCTGGAAAGCCCGCCTGAAAGCAACTTATTAACTTCCCATAGGAAGTTATTGTAATGGGTCCGATTTGTCAAATTGAAAATTTTGACATTTCTCGACGTTTCAAGGTCCCTAGAGTCGAAATAAAAGATTTTTAGAAAGATGTCTGTGCGTGCGTGTGTACGTACTTTCGTACGTCCGTACGTCCGTACGTTCGCGACGTTTTTTTCGTCGTCCATAGCTTAAGAACCAGAAGAGATATCGACTTCAAATAAATTTTATTATACAGATAATAAGGCAGAAAGATGCAGAAAGGGCTCTCAACAAAATTGCGTGGGTGGTTTTTTTACCATAGCAGTTTAAAAAAAAGGTGAACATTTTGGTTAACCCTAAATATCTTACGAACCAAAAACGCTAGAGACTTGAATTTAATTTTATATAATAAACTGTAACGTGATCTCAAAGAAATATATTTTTTGAAAAAAATCTATCTAACGGTTTTTTTTCTAAATCAAAAAAACTGAACAAAAAAAATTTGTCACCTCCAAAATTTAACGACTAACATATGATTTCATCTCCAAAACAATTTCGAGCAACGGAGAATAATGTTTTTGAAATCTGATAAAATTTTGAGAAAAACCGAATTGGCAGTTTTTTTTATAAAAAATAAAAACCTAAAAAAAAATTTATAAAAATTGGTAAAAATTGATTTTCGACTTAAATATCTTTTCAAAACTTTGAGATATTGGCTTTAATTTACTTTTATCTTTGAAAAAATATTGTTGTCAATATTCAGTAAAATTTTGAACAAAATCGAATTGACAATTTTTTTATGAAAAAATTAAAAACCGAACAAAAATTAACAAAAGTTGGTAAAAATTGAATATGGATTCAAATATCTTTTCAAAAACTTGAAAGTTAGACTTCAAACTTATTTTATCTTATTAGAAATATTGTTTTAAGCATTCTGAAAGATGTTGAGAAAAATCGAATTGACAGTTTTTTTACAAAAAATAAAAACCTTAAAAAAAAAATTATAAAAGTTCGTAAAAAATGATTTTCGACTCAAATATCTTTTCAAAACTTTTAGATATTGGCTTTTAACTACTTTTATCTTTCAAAAAATATTGTTGTTAACATTTAGTAAAATTTTGAAAAAAATCGAACTGATAGTTTTTGTACAAAAAATTAAATACCTAAAAAAAAAATTAACAAAAGTTGGTAAAAATTGATTTTCGACTCAAATATCTTTTCAAAACTATAAAATATTGGCTTCAAACTAATTTTATTTTACAGAAAATATTGTTTTCGATATTCAGTGATTTTATATAAAAATCCAACAGTCCGTTTTTCATAAAAAATAAAATCTATAAAAAATAGTACTCAAATTTGGTAAAATTGATACTAGTACATATAGACAAACTTTTAAGCAAGACAAATCGACAGACGGGATGGGAAGTTATCAGTGTGGGTCGCATCCCAGCCTCTTTTTTTGTTTTTTTTTTTTGTGAATAATTTCCTTAGAGAACTAAGCACAGAGATGCCTCTATAGTTTTCAGGTAAAATAGGGTCACCTTTTTTAAAAATTGAAGAGATAGATGAGGACTGGAAAATTCCTGGAAACTGCTCCTACTCAAACATTTTGTTGAAGAGTACTAAAATAAATTTTAAAAACTGCAAGGTGGCGTTTTTGTAGAATTCAGCTGGTATGCCGTCCAGCCCTGCAGCCTTGTTGTTCTTCATTTTTTTTAGCGCAACAACCAGTTATAACATTGAGAATGGAGCGTCTTATTCTTCAATATATGTAAAAGGCAGTGCAAAGCTTATAGACTTCTGGCATGGATCAGCTATGAAAAGTTGATCAAAGTGCAATGCCAGTGATGGGATTCAATGGGATTTATTATTACGGTCACTCAAAATGCTCACATCGGCCCAGAAAGCTTTAGAGTCATGACTACCAATCAAATTTGATGCAGTTTTTTTTTAATCTTTATAAGCGTTGTTATAATGTAGATATAATTTCGTATAAAACACTTCATTTGAGTCTCTAAAGAGTTTTAAGAACTTAAACGATCTGTCTCTACTTTTTCTGCATTCGTTGTCATACCAGCTAGATTTAAAAATGATTCTATTAATATTTGAATAGCTGACCGAAGACAGTCTTATAGTTTAAAAAACAAAATTTGTAGCTACATCTATTGTGGACGTTATTTGATTTAGCAAATTAGCTGAATACTGATTTAAATTTCTTTTGTAAAGTTCACATTTTTTTTGTTCCAACGAAGCCTTGCATTAAAATTTTCTTCGCGAGTTCTAATAAAACTTTCTTGGGGTTTAAACTCACAGGAGACATAGATAGGAAGGTGCATTGAGTAGTTGGCAGGCAATACTAAAAAATCTTTAACGATATTCAGCCATTCACCTTTTACAAGGCAGTAGTCAATGACAGAGCAATGAAGGTGCAGAGCTAAAAAACATATTTTCCATTCATAAAAGTCAATTTTTTTACGCAGTCTTTTAAAACGTAGATTTAAAATAGTTAATTGCTTTGTTGATAGTAATGTCGTTTTTATTTGGTAATTCGAGAACTGGACTGCAATTTTTGGAGGGTGTAACTTAGAAATAAAATTAAGTCGAATTTACTCGACAGTTGTTATTTTTGGTAAAAACTTAAAAAACTTACTTCTTAAAAGACACAGTAGTGCTTAGCCAAGTTCTTAGGCATTACTCTCTTCTTCCAGAAACAAACTCAGCCGTTTTTTGAACAATAAAATTCATAGCACAAATGTTTCCTAAGTTGCCACACTTAAAAATAATCTGAAAAACATTTTCCAACATTACAATTATGAAATTACGCATTTAGGTAGTTTATGTGATGGCAAATAAAGAAAGGCAGACAAAATTTGTGATTCTCGATTTAAAGGGTGTGGTATCTACCCACTTTCTCATACAAGTTATAAATTTGGATAACCTCTTCAAAGTATTAGAATAATGAAAATAAATACAAAATAAAAATTGTGCACTCAATGGGCGTAATAACCACCCACTTTAATGTTTTTGTTTTCCTTTATATGGAATTATTCTGACAAAAATTGAAGAACTGATAAGCACTCAAAGGGTGTCTTTTCCTCCCACTTTTTATATATTTGCTATCATTTACATACAGTCAATCAAACTCATATTCGTACATTAGCTAACAACCTAATTTTTTTCGGATTTGTCAAGAACCACTCATGATCATAATTTTATTTATTTCTTATATTAAAGATCTGAATACCATCTATTGTATACCACAAGAAAACACCATATTTCAACAAAGAACACAAACTATAAAAATCAAATAACAAGTAACAATTTCACATTCGTAAATTTCACTAAGCGCAGTAAAAAACAAAAATATAAGCAATTTTTAATATTTTGTAGCATAACCCTTATTCTTAATAACATGCTTGAGACGATTAGACATGGACTAGACAAGTTTTTTCGTTAGATATTTTGCCCACACTTGCAGAATCTGCTCTTTAAGCTCTCTTGTATTCTTATGGTCAGTTTCTTCAGTTAGTGGTCCAAATGGTCCCATACATTTTCGATAGGGTTAATATCTGGTGATTGGGTGGAGTTTTCATGACCTTAGGGACAATTATAAAGCAGCCATAACTTGATATTATGTTCCTTATGTTTTGGATCATTGTCCTGGTAAAAGGTGAACTGATTTTGCAGACCCAATTTACGTGCATTTTCACCCAAATTTAGCTTTGAAATCTCTATATATTTCATGTGGTCCATAATTCCTTCAATTACATGTAATTATTCTACCCCAGCCGCAGAAAAACGTCCCAAATCATCACTGATCCGCCCCCATGCTTGACAGTTGCGATAGTATTTTCCAGAAGTAGCTCCGTATTGGGTTTCCCCCAAACCACTTGTCTTCCATCTGAGCCAGATATATTGAACTTTGAATCATCGGTAAAAATTACGCTTTTCCAATAGTCGAAATCCTTTGATTGGTGCTCTTTTGCGAAATTTAACCGTTTCAACCTGTTCACAGAACTTATGAAAGGTTTTTTTTCTGGCAACTCTACCGTTATAACCTTAATCGCGAATGCAGTTTCTCAACGTCTCGGTAGAAAACTGTTGTTAAGTTTCTGTCGAAACTTTTCAGCAAGTTTTGGTGCACTTATCCGGGAATTTTTCTTGATTTCGCGCATGATAAGGCGTTGAAAATTTCGCATGTGGTGTTTCTTGGCATATTTTTGATTCGATTTTCCGAACGATATATTTTTATGATTGATTCGATAGTTGATCTTGATCTGCCAACAATGTCGGATACTTCTTTTAACGATTTACCATCATTATGGTACTTTATTATCATTTTCCTCAGTTCAACCGATGTTTCGCACTGTTTTCTCCCCATTTTTTTTAAATGTTTACTTTAAACATTAAACATTGTTGAGAGTTGTAAGTCACTAGGCCCTGGTTCACAACGGACTGTTGCGCCACCCCATTTGATTTTGATTACATTTTATATATGTATATATTATTATTTTGTAATTATGAATTTATAAGAAATAAAAAATTATATCTATCTATCTATCTAAAAATAAAAATAAATAAGGTGGTGAAATAGTCCGTAGAGAACTAGAGCCTAGTGACTTACAACTCTCAACCATTCCGGTGTGCGAGTCATTTCTTGCATGGAAGGGACTTACAGTTTTATGACGAATACGGACGGCTAATTTGAGAAAGCACTTTTTATGACAAGAATTACTCTTGGTGAACTCGTCAACTCCTTACAAGATGCAGTACTCGTGGAAAAAGCTTTTTGATGGCACGGACAAGAATTAAACCCAAGACCTTTGGCATACCACCGTAACGCCACGGAAACTCTCGAAATTAAAAGAAAAGAACAAATTCTGCGTTATTGGATCAAAAGAGCGATGCCTTAATTGTTTTAAAAGCTAACAAAAAAATGATATTATTATTTACCATCTTAAAAACTTACTATTTTACAACTCAATTGTTTATTTTTGTTTGTTTCATACCTTTCATTGGTATTTTTGTACCTTTTTTTCCATTGAAGACAATAATTTTAAAAGAAATTTACCAAATAAACCACTAGATTCTTTTTCGCCCGCTTGCAAAGCTTTCTACTGGGAAAATAGGCATTAGATTGGAATAAAACAAGTTTCTGTTAATTGCGGTAGTTGGTACTTCCACATTGATTTTTAATCATATCGTTAATTAGTTCGTAGATGAATCATAAAGCCTTTTAATATAGCCCAACGAAATTTCGCTCTTCGCTTATTATTATTTGTCACAATACTGACGAACAATCTCATAAACTGTGGGTACCAACCATCCTCAAGTATATTGAATACAGTGGTCTACATTTTTGCGAATTTTGCAGTTGATAGTACTTACTTATGACTTGTTTGTTGCAAATTTACCGTTAACGTTTTTTTAGCAGCTCACGTGACTTTATTTTTGATTTTTTATTTTAATCGATAGTAGACGTATTTTAAGGTGTTAAGATTATTATCTCAAGTTTTTGCGTCATGAGTAGTTCAAAAAGACGTTCAGCTGACGCTTAAAAATATATCTGAACCCTTAAAACAAGACATTGAAGGACCAAGCTCATCATAAAATGATACTGTTGCTAATGCTGATTTTCAAGGTATGTCAAATAAGTCAAAATGCTTTTCCCAAAAGGAGTTAAATGATCTTGTAACAGATTTAAGTCTGTCTAACCAAGCTTCAGAACTGCTAGCATCAAGATTGAAAGAAAAAAATGTGTTTTCCTCAGATACTAAAATAACTTTTTATCGTGAGAGAGATAAAGAATTATGGTGTTATTTTTTCTGAGAAAACGATATTACCTTTTGTTCAGATATTAAAAACTTATTGTTAAAAATGGGTTTAGAAAATACGAACCAAAAGACTGGCGTTTATTCATTGACAGCTCAAAACGAAGCCTAAAATGTATTCTTTTACATAATGGAAACAAATATACTGGCGTAACTATTGCCCACTGTACCAAGTTGAAGCAAGAATATTTTAACATTTCGCTAGTCTTGAACAAATTTGTATCGATTCGGTCAACAAAGTGGTTACACTAAATTTCCCTGTTTTATATGTTTTTGGGACAGCAGAGCTAAGCAAGAGCATTGGATAAGGAGAAACTGGCCGTTGAGACAAAAAATGGACTCTGGAAAGAAAAACATAGTCCAGAATTCATTAGTAGCTCGTGACAAAATTATCCTTCCACCATTACATATAAAACTAGGTATCATGAAACAGCTTGTTAAATCATCAGATAAAAACGGGAACTGTTTTGCTTTCATCTGCCAAAAATTTCCTCGAGTCACTATAGAAATAATTAAAATCGGTATTTTCAATGGCCCCAAATCAGACAACTGACGAATGATACCCAATTTATAAATTCTATGACTGAGTTAGAACTAAAGGCTTGGGCAGTTTTAGTCTCTGTAATTCAAATTTTCTCGAAAATAAGAAATTCGGAAATTATTATGAACTCGTAGAAGACCTTCTGCAACAGTTAAAAAATATGGGGTGCAATATGAGCATAAAACTCTACTTCCTCCACAGTCACCAGGACAGGTTTCCAGAAAATTTAGGAGATATGAGCGAAGAGCAGGGAGAGCGTATGCATCAAGACTTACGCTTCATGGAAGAGCGCTACCAGGGTTTCTCTGATAAGAACATGATGTCTGACTATTGTTAGTCATTAATGCGTCACTTTACAAAGTCTACACATCACCAAAAAGTTTTAAAACGAAGCCTTTTAGAACTCAACGATTAATTCTTTCTAATGAAGTTTTTTTTTAATACCTACAAAGCTGAATCTCAGAAAATAGAATAATAATAATAAATAACATGGCTCGATTTTTTATTTTTGCCACAAAATCTGAAGAATCCGATACACGCCTTAAAATTTATAATCTTCAAGCTGCTTTTGTTGCCGTTTTTTAACCTCCCTTCACTGTTTTTCTATACAAATCTTTATATTGTATGAAAGAATTTTCTTTTTTAACTAAAATAAGACTTCGAAGTAGTGCCCGTGGTATGATGGTTAGCTCGTTAGACTGTCAGAAGTATTGGGTATAATCCCTGCCTGTCTCTTGCGAGGCATTGACAAAACCTCGAAGAGTAATTCTTGTCATGAAAACTTCTTTCTCAAATAAGCCATTCGGATTTGGAATAAAACTAGATTCATTCCATCCCTGACAACAGTACTCGCACAAGATTATAAATTTAATTTCACTGAAAACACTGGAGACTGGAAGTGTTGATTTAAACTTGAAAACGCTCATAAACAACAAGTAGGAAAAAACAAAATTGAATTTTTTTGTGAACATCTTTAAAGAATAGATAGTATCAACATATGACAGAAACACCCGCAATATTTTTGAAAAATGCACAAAGTATTTTGAAAAAATATTTGTGCGTATTTATATGTAAATCCTGCTCTTACCTCCCAAGTCGGTCGAGTAGTTACATGAATTTGTGACTCAATTCTATGAATTCTTTTGAATGTATCATGTCTTTCATTAACTTTGATAGTTTACTCAGTTCTATTGGAAAATCAAATTATAACAAATCTTGATATATGTATGTACATTCATTATGTATGCTTCTTTTTTATGTTGCATAAATATTTCTTCCGTAATAAAACAATCAATATTGTTTTTTGTTTTAAGATTGTATCGATTAATCAAAAATGCCTGCCAAATCAAGACTTATCGATGAATCAGTGTGAAATGTTGTATGGTTTTGTTTTGTTATTTATGGTAAGATAATATCGTCCTACCAACCAATAACGCCCCTCTCTGTCAGCACATGTGCAATATTTGCATTATCTCTCAGCGCGTTTTATTCACCAAGATTGATTTTGTTATAATCCTTTTTCTTCGAAAAAAAAACAAACATGCCTCCACATTTTTATAACATAATTAAGATTGCCGTAGAAACGGATGGCCTAGCCAATAATATTATTTAAAGGTAAAACATTCAATATTCAAAGCTGCAGAATAATTTTTTTCAGTATTTCTGTTGCTGAATAATCATCACGTCTACTTCAAAATTATGTACTTTTCTTTCAAGCAACTGGACATTACCCTCTTGAATCTTAAAAAGTAAATCAGTGCAGTTTATTGAACTGTTGCCTTGTGTTCAATTGTGGCCTCAAGGAATTAATTCTTTTAATTTTTGTTTTAATGAGGCTATGTCTTATAGAGGATCTCAATTTACCTCCTAAAGCATCATTTTCCAGATATTTTTCTTTTATTTATTAAATTATATTCCTAATGCTTTTGTATAAAAGAATTGGTTTTTAACGGAGATTGCTGATTTCACAATTAAAATAAAAACAAAATGCAGATATTTGTCATCTAAAGTTGATTCGTATTTAAGTCACGTCAAATGTGATAAGTATGTAGTATGCATGTTTGTATTATAATAAATAAAATGTGTGCTGAAAATTTGAACTTGCAATATGAGCATCTTAAATTATTACCACATATCAAGGTAATTCATGTATTCGTATTTTCGTAACCCCGCTTCTCCATATGAGTATCATCAAATCAACTGTTTATTCAAATTCTCTTTCCACATTTTGTTAAATTTTGTTTTGGTGTTCAAATTATTTTACACTATGGGGCAAGAATATAAGAACAAATGTTATTATATTGGCATACTTCTATAATAGTAAGTATTTAAAAATAAACTCACAAGTTAAAATGAACTATTACCTCAAAAAGTATTCATGCAATTTTGTATTGATGGTTAGGTTAGGTTGAGGGGCTGACAGTTGATGTCTTTACCGTCACACTTAGATCAATACCTATCCATTGTGATACTCGTGAGTATTGCTACTCAAGTTAATAAGAAAAACCTATGTGTTTAGTTAGTCAAGCCGTTTAGAGGCTTTGACGAAGTTCAGAATGTTCGTACCTGGCGTACTAGAGAGTTCTTCTAAATCCCCGAAGAAATAGTTGCCAAGCAGTTTCTTAATTTGATGGGAGAGTTCGGGACAGTGACACAGAAAGAGCGGAGTGTCTTTATGCACCTCCTCGTCACCGCATCCTCTGCATAGATCACTTGAACTGATTCTCATCTTTTTCATATGATAACCTAACAGATTATGTCCGGTGATTATGTTTACAAGAGATCGAAGTGATACCTTGTGCAGCTGCATAATTCTTTCCGTTCTTTGTTTGTTAAAACAGGGCCAGGTCTTTCTTGTAGTGCTGCAGGTGTCAAGAAGGTTCCACCTTTCATCGGCCTTGATAGTCATTCTTTTTGAGATTTCCACTTTTAAATAACAGGTAGGGGTGCTAACTAGCTGAGCTTGGCTTACGTCAAGCATTGACCCTAACCTTGCTAATTCATCAGCTTTCTCGCTGCCTAGTTTATCGCTGTGGCCTGGGCAGAGTCTAATGTTATGCTGTGCACCAAGAAGCTTAAGCTCTTCGCGGCAGCATGAAAGAAGCTTTGATTTTACCTCAGTTGCAGTAATCGCTTTTATTGCCGCTTGGCTATCAATGTAAAAAGTGATATCAGCTCGTGTTATCGCCATCATTGATACCTTTTTAGCAGCTGTTGTCAATGCCAGGACCTCCGCTTGGAAGACGCTACCGTAGTTTGGATGCCTAAGCGAGGCGGTTAAACTGAGAGCTTCAGAATAGAAGCCTGTCCCTACACCAGTGTCCATTTTAGAGCCATCAGGATAGATAGCTATTGTCGACTCACTGGAGTATGTTATATTATTTATCCATTCCTCTCTGCTTTTGATGGTAGCCCGGAATAGTTTATGAAAATCAAGTTCGGGTATTTTATAGTCTGTTGTAGTACTATGACCCATATGAATTATCTGGGCATGTCCCATGGAACTGTTTATCCAGACTTTAGATTGATTAAGTCTCAGGGTACTTTTGGCCGCAGATTCTTGAACAAGGAGGTCTAGGGGAATTAGATTGAGCATAACTTCCAGTCCAGCAGTTGGAGTGGATCTCATTGCTCCCGTAATGGCAGTGCAAGCAAGTCTTTGAATTTTTGTCAAAGTTATCAGGTTCGTGCTCTTTTATAAGAATAATCGTCGTTCTTATCAATAACTTCCATTGGCGTCCATTAAAAATTGGCAGTTAGGGTAATTTATTTACATGTTAACATGGTCTCATCGCCGAAGATGACTTCAATAAAAATCCTGATTATTTTGATGCAATTAAAGAACCTTACTTATTTACTTACTTACTTAAGGTGGCGCTACAGTCCGGGCGGACCTGGGCCTCAACCTCTTCTCCTCCATTCTCCATCTATACGTACGGGACCAAAAATCATCCGAAGAATTTTTCTCTCGAAGCATCCTAAGACGCTCTCGTCTTTCTTTGACAGGGTCCAGGCCTCAGCGCCTTCAATGGGGACCGAGATGATGAGTGTCTTATAGATGGTGATTTTAGATGCTCCAGAGAGTACTTTACTTCTCAATTGCCTTCTAAGTGCAAAGAAGCAGCGATTTGCAAGAGTTATTCTTCGTTTGATTTCAGCGCTGGTGGCGTTGTCTGTGTTAATAGCGGTGCCTAGGTAGACAAAGTCCTTAACTACCTCAAAATTATAGCTGTCCATGGTGACGTTTCTTTGCAAGACGTCGTTGTTCAGTGTCCTTTTTTGATGACAGCATATCCTTGGTCTTGCCCTCATTGAGCACTAAACCCATCTTCTTCGCTTCCGTCGCAATGCTCAAAAATGCTCCCCTGATATCAAGCTTTGATCTTCCAATTATGTCAATATCATCTGCGTATCCGAGTAATTGGATGGGCTTTTGGAAGATTGTGCCTCTAGTGTTGACGGTTGAGTTTTGCACAATTCCTTCCAGAACGATGTTGAAGAAGTCGCATGATAGTGCATCGCCTTGTCTAAAACCTTTTTTGACATCAAATGCATCGATGAGATCTTTTCCGACCTTGATAGAGCAGCGTGCATTCTCCATCGTCATTCTGCACAAACGGATAAGTTTTACAGGGATGCCAAAACTAGACATTGCTCTATAGAGCTCTTCCCTATAGATGCTGTCATACGCGGCTTTAAAATCGATAAAGAGATGGTGGGTATCGATTTGAAGTTCCTGGGTTTTTTCAAAGATCTGCCTTAGTGTGAATATTTGGTCGATAGTGGACTTTCCTCGTCGGAAGCCACACTGATAAGTACCAATCAGGCTGTTGATGAATGGCTTCAGACGGGCACATAATACGGCAGAGAGGATCTCATATGCAATGTTAAGGAGACTCATGCCTCTGTAGTTGGCGTAATTTAGAGGAGAGGATGAGTTGGTGCATGCTCCCTACCAAGTCATCGCTTGCTGCTTTGAATAGTTCGGCAGCGATGCCGTCAGCTCCAGCTCCATATTCTCAACATCGACTGCGCTTCTACTACGATGTTCCCCTGAGGTTTTTTACCTTTTGATAAAATTAACGAACCTCATTCCAGTTGTGACATCCCTCTATCTGATCGATCGCGCGCTTCTCATGCTCTCCGGTGTTCCTCTCTCCTCTTCTGCTCGTAGAGCTCGCGAGCAGCTCTGTTCCTTTTGTGCAGCGCCGTTTTTTATGCTTGTTGTTTGGCTGCGTGCGCTTGCCGGCATTCGTCATAAAACCAGGGTTTTCGTACCTTGCCGTACCTTGGCTACAACGAGGTAGTGGTCCGAGTCAATGTTGGCCCCTCGGAATGTTCAGATATCCTGTATACTGGAGAAGTGTCGCGCGTCGAACGCAATGTGGTCAATCTGGTTGACGGTTGATTGATCAGGAGATTTCCATGTCCCCTTGTGGATGTTGAGATGTGTGAACTGCGTACTAGCTACTAGAACGTCTCGCCCCGCAGCGAAATCAATCAGCCTGAATCCGTTGTCGGAGGTGGTGTCGTGCAGGCTGTATCTCCCGATTATTCCACCAAAGATGTCTTCTCTTCCTAGCTTGGCATTAAAATCTCCTAAGACAGGCCAGGGCACTGCTCATATGTCTTGTCCAAGAGCTCGAAGAATATGTCTTTGGTGTCTTCATCTTTCTCCTCTGTTGGGGCATGCGCGCATATGAGGCTTATGTTGGTGAATTTAGCCTTGATGCGGATTGTCGTGATACGCTCGCTCACACTGTTGAAACTCAAGACTTTTTCCCTGAGTCTAGTACCAACAACAAATCCACACCCAAATATACGCTGTCTTTGTTCTCGGTAGCATTCGCCGTAGTATACATCGCAGTCTTTTAGTTTGTGTTTGCCCGGTCCATCCCATCGTACTTCTTGGATGGCGGTAATATCTGCCTTGCATCAGTTTAGGGCTTCCGCTAATTGTTCGGCTGCACCGTGTCTGTTTAGGCCCTAACATTCCACGTACAGATTCAAAGTTCGTTGTCCTTATTTCGTTTGCGTTGGTTGTCAACAGTGAATCCGTCCGTATCTGAGGATTCACTGTGCTTCGCAACTAAAGGTATTGTTTACGTGGCCAGGAAGTCACCCCGACGGCACAACCCCCAACCTGGAGGTCCAGATCCTTAGTATAACTCCAAGGGCGTGGAACCGGATAAACCGCTCCTTACAGGCCTGGGCTCCGAATATGTCGAATAAGGCCTATAAAGTGTTCAATAAGTAGTTCAACCTTACTGGAACTGTAGACGCCACCGTTGATTCCATCTCGATAATTAGTCCGCTGCCGTCCAGATAAGGAGAGGTGCCTCAGTGGAAACACCTAATCATCGAAAATGCAACGTTGCTAATGGTTGACCGGCTTGAGTTCTTGAGTTAACTGAACTTTAAAAAAGACTAAAGGCTTTTCAGGGTCTTTTATCTTCACATCACTCAATTGCCCCAATAGCGTCACCTTTTGGGTGCTTTAGTTTTGAGAACTGCTGCTGTGAATTTTGTTCCATTATTTGAACATTCATAAATTTATACCAATGCAACTAGTCCATTATTTTGTATGATAATCAAATAATATTCATTCATCTTCAAATAATATTCATTCCTTTTCCAAATTTATCGTTCCTGATATTTTGTACATATGTAAGTACACTTGGCTAAATTTAGATAGACTAAATTTCCAGTCAACTTTTCAATGGACAGATTCAGACAACGTAAGGTAAATTTTGACCAAGACAACTATGTAGTTAGTTTTTCAAGTGTCATGAATTTAAAAGGTTAGGGCGTTCCGTATCATGTTCGCCGAACAGCCAAGAAGTTCTTGAACCATTTTATAGGTTTTTGTAACAGGACTTACTTTTTATCACTTTTGAAATAAAAAATTAAATCAAAACACAATTATTTAAATTACTGGTCCATTGAGCTTAGGAGGAAGCCTCAAGATTTATGTGGTATCACAATGGGCCATTAAACTGTCCTAAGTGTGTCCGTTTCCATCTTGGACAGCCACTATAACCTAACCTAACCTAACCAAAATAAAGTAGAGTTGCGAAAAAGTGTCTATGTTCTTGATTTATGAAAAATTAGAGGTTCTTTCCTATTACACTGCTATTATTTTGTTCGCCACTGTATGTCCTCAGTAGAGAAACGGTCCATTTCCACCTCAAATCTCCTGTCGTTGCATATTCTGAACATATGACAAGTGTTCTTAAATCGAAAATAAAGAAAAATCCGACTTACGAATAAAGTTGTTCTCAAAAAAAATAATAACACACTGAAAAGATTTTACTGGAAGCCAGATCTTTAATAAAAAAAGAGGCTGGGATGCGACCCACACTGATAAATTCCCATCCCGTCTGTCGATTTGTCTTGCTTAAAAGTTTGTCTATATGTACTCGTATCAATGTTTACCAAATTTGGGTACGATTTTTTGTAGATTTTATTTTTTATGAAAAAACGGACTGTTGGATTTTTATATAAAAATTACTAAATATCGAAAACAATATTTTCTGTGAAATAAAATTAGTTTGAAGCCAATATTTCAAATTTTTGAAAAGATATTTGAGTCGAAAATCAATTATTACCAACTTTTATACATTTGTTTTTAGGTTTTTATTTTTTGTAAAAAAAGAACTGTCAATTCGATTTTTCTCAAAATTTGTCCTAATGTTTAAAACAATATTTCTTATAAGAAAAAATTAGTAAGAAGCTATTATCTGAAATTTTTGAAAAGATATTTGGGTCGAAAATCATTTTTTACCAACTTTTTTTAATTTTTAAAAAACTGTCAATGGGATTTTTTTCAAAATTTTAGTGAATGTTGTCAACAATATTTTTTGAAAGATAAAAGTAAATTAAAGTCAATATCTCAAAGTTTTGAAAAGATATTTGAGTCGAAAATCAATTTTTACCAACTTTTATTAATTGTTTCTTAGGTTTTTAGTTTTTGTAAAAAAAAACTGTCAATTCGATTTTTCTCAACATTTTTCAGAATGTTAAAAACAATATTTCTTATTAGATAAAATAAGTTTGAAGCCAAAATTTCAAGTTTTTGAAAAGATATTTGAATCGATATTCAATTTTTACCAAATTTGAGTGATGTTAGATATTTAGGGTTAACCAAAATTCTCACTTTTTTTTTAAACTGCTCTGGTAAAAAAAAACACCCACGCAATTTTCTTGGGAGCCCTTTCTGCATCTTTCTGCCTTATTATCTGTACAACAAAATTTATTTGAAATCGATATCTCTTCTGGTTCTTGAGCTATGGAGGACGAAAAAACGTCGCGAACGTACGGACAAACGTACGTACACACGCACGCACAGACATCTTTCTAAAAATCTTTTATTTCGACTCTAGGTACCTTGAAACGTCAAGAAATATCAAAATTTTCAATTTGACAAATCAGACCCATTACAATAACTTCCTATGGGAAGTTAATAAAAAGCAACATGAAATTGGTTTCGGATTTATTACCAATTTCAACAACATTCTATCCCACTGTTTGGCGGGGCGACAGACGACATGTGAACGCTTCTCGCAGCCAGCCACAGATCACAAGGGATTCCTGTAAACATTCTCATGGAATCTATCTCGCGTGACTTAATGTTGTTTTTATTTTTTGGTTTTTTATTTATATTTTTGTGAACTCGACAACCAGTTACTTAACGCGAAAAAACAGGCTTCTGAATAGCTAAATAAAAATCAAGGTAGAATAAAGCTTTTTGCAAATGTTTCTTAGAATAAGCAATCAATAAACAGTCCGTCTGTTTAATAAGAATCAGCTGGCTCTAGACTTTGGAATTGATTCGATTCGATTCTATTCATTTATTTATTTATTTCTGTCTTTCTAAGCAAGCATGAGCTAAAGCCTGTTCAAGTGTAATAATTACTCGCGGTATTGGTGAGGGAATTAAGCGTAGGAAGTGGGGGCAAGTGTTGGGTGATATGATGACATCACACTCCTTGTCATTGATAACGTTAAAAAAAAACACACTGTGCTCTATTTTATTTGTGTAAAAACATACGTTTTTTTGTTTTTATTTTTTAACGTGTTTGGAATTCGTATCTTTTTTTTATTATTATTTAGTTGTTACGTTTTGTTGATTCGCTCGTATGTTTTTTTTAAAGAATTAGAAATGTGTTTTATTTGTGCAATTTGTGTTTTATCAAATTCTTCAAAAATTCCAAAAGAGTGTGAAAACAAAAAAACTTAAGTAGGTAATTTACCAATGACTCAAAAAATCGATCATGAATTTTTATTTCGAAACTTTTCAATATCATTTTCCTTGTGGTTAAGGAATTTACATTGATTTCGATAAACGTATAATTATTTTGTTTATAAATAATGTTTGATGTACTTTAAGTGAAAATAAATCAGTTCGACATTGAAAACACATTTAAATTTCCAATAAATCAATTCAGATAAATTTTTTTATTTGAATCAAAATGATTAAAGTTAATAAATGAAATAACGCACTTTAAATCACATTTCGCTAGGACTAAATGATTTTAAACATTTGGCTGTCTTTGGCTTTCAAAATTTCTATTAAAGAACAACAAATTATGTGTATATTGTTTTTTGTTTCTTGTTAAATTCCGAAATATTTATTTTTGTGTTCTTTTTTTCTTGTGCTTTTGTTTTTGTTTTTGTTGATCAGTAATGACCTTGTCTCTCGACTATAAAAATACTTTTAAAAAAACAGGCAAACTTCTAATTAACGTCGTCGTTCTCCGACAAAAAGATTTCAATTGTTTTTATGGACTCACGTGCCTCAATTAATGTCTCGTGGTGTCGTTGTAATAATTTTGCGACGACAACATCGTGGTTGATTTAGAGAGAACTGGAAATTACGAGTAAGTACCTGTAAAACGGCTTGAAAATAAAATTCTCTTGTTTTTATCGGTTGTTTCTTCTCCATGAGAATTCTATCTCGACTGTATACAGATTTGGAACACTATCTGAAGCGTTTTTTTGGTCGTCAGATAGAAACTATCCAAAGGCAGATACAATTTAAAAAAAAAAGAATACAAATTGATTTTGATTGAACATCATCTTGCTACATAAACTTGCTTCCCAGTTAAGGGTAAGCGATACTACGAGTATTTACATATTTAATTAAGTATACGTCGCGTGTAATACAAACAGTTATTTTATAAATAGTCAGAAACGAAGAAGGTTAACTTAAAACTCTTAAATCTGAATTGAATGGACTCGTAGTCTCATTGTAACCTGAGATGCAACTAGCGCTGTAGTGCGCCGTTTTGATACCAAAAACTGGTTTGACCTGTGATAGAAAGGGAAAGATGTATAGAGAAGCTCCATAGCGATTATGTTAGAGCCATTTTGTCGTATTGAGAAAAAAGATTAAGTCTCTAATCTTTGTCTCAGATAGCTTATCAAGTTCTTGAAAGAATGCTTTTCCAAAGTATTTCACTCTAGTGTTTGCCAAAGCAGGACATTTGCAGAGGAAATGTCTTTCTCTTTGGTCACTACAACTACAGGCAAAAGGTGTTTTAAGAGATACAAAACATCTCTGTATGAACTCCTATAGGCCAATGTCCGGTACAAACCGCAACAATCCTGGTTATGCCTTGCCTTGGCCTGCATAGAAGATCGTTTGTACGGGTTTTATTATAGGTGGGAGATATCTTCCCGTAGCATGATGGTTAGTGCGTTGGACTGTCATGCAAGAGGTCTTGGGTTCAATCCCTGACTGTGCCACCATAATTTAAAAAAATAATTTTCGCGGGTACTGCCTCTTGCGAGGAATTGATAAATCCTTCAAGAGTAATTCTTGTCATGAAAAAGTGCTTTCTCAAACTAGCCGTTCGGATTCGGCCTTAAATTGTAGGTCCCTTCCATTCCTGACAACAGTACTCGCACACAGGAATGGTTGAGAGTTGTAAGTCACTAGGCCCTGGTTCACAACGGACTGTTGCGCCACCCCATTTGATTTGATTTTGATATCTTCCTAGATATAATGCAGTTGGGTAAATTGCTCCACCTTCGGTTTGGTTTAGTTTGGCAGATAGAAAAGATTTTACCCTTCATAGCACCAAGAGGAATGTTAACCATTTCCGCAAGTGAGCTATGAAAGGCCGATCCTTGCCTGGCTAGCTCGTCAGCCCGTTCACTATACCAATATGGCCCGGAACCCAGATCAGGGTGACACCGAGGTTAATATTCAGGCTCGCAAGCTCATCGCGACATTGCTGAACCAATTTATATGAGGATATGGCTGAGTTAATGGCTTTGACAGCTGCCTGACTGTCTGTAAAGATAGCCGCATTTCGGTTTTGGTTTGGGTTTTGTTTAAGTATCTTACATGCCTCCCTTATTGCCAGCAGTTCAGCCTGAAAAACGCTAGCAAATTCAGGAAGCCTAAAGGATTTGCTACATTTAGGGACTCAGAAAAGATCCCAGAACCAACTCCGCACTCCATCTTTGAGCCGTCAGTAAAGATGGTTGTGTCGAAACCTATCGACACGATGTCATCCTCCCAATCTTCTCTAGATGGGAAAATAACCTTAAAACCCTTACTAAGGCTCAAAGTAGGAGTGCAGTAGTCAGTGTCTACCGAGATAATATCTGAGGGAATCAATTTCGTTGTGTTGCTGTGACCATAAGGTTTTGACAACCAGCTGTTTGATTCCTTCAGCCTAATAGCGCTGCAGGAAATTATGTATTTAATAAAAAGGTCGATTGGTAGAAGATCCAAAATAACGTTTAAGGCGTCCGTTGGGCAAGTACGCATGGCCCCTGTGGTGTCCACGCAAGCTGTTTTCTGAACCTTCTTTAGCTTATCAATATTATAGGCTTTGCTAAGAGCAGGCCACCACACAATCGACCCATCGACTGAAGTCCCCACTTTTTGCCGAAAGTTTTGCTGCAGGCACAGAAGGCAACACAGGCCTTCTTAACCCGTACTTCAAAATTTAGTTTCCAGTTTAGTTTAGAGACGAGAATAACTCCCAAATATTTTGCACTGGAAGACAATGATACGATTTGAGTCGAGGTAGCGTGAAGGGCGGTACTTTAGTTTTGGTGGTAAAGAGCAACAGTTCAATTTTACTTCGGTTAACTCCTAGTCCACAACTCGTGGCCCAGCTGCTATTTTTCTTCAAAGCTGACTCCTTGATTTCACTAATCACAGAGGTGTACTCTCCTGTCACCAATAGCACCAAATCGTCCGCATAGGCTACCCCTTCACTCCACATCTCTCTAATTTAACGAGAATTGTATCCATGACCAGAAGACATAGAAGAGGCGAAAGGACACCACCCTGAGGTGTTCCCCTACTCACGTGTTTTGTTGCGATTGTATTGCCTAGAATGGCTCGAATCTTCTAATTAGGATTTCTCTAATATGGTAATCAAGAATGCTCTTCACGGTTTTAAGCACAAAAGATGTTAAGCTTATTGGCCTGAAATCCTTCGCGGATTCGTGACCCCGCCTACCCACTTTCGGCATAAAAACTACTTTGACATGTTTGAGAAGGAGGCATCCCTTGAAAATTTGTTTCAGCCATGGAGCTGCCACATCGTGCAACTTTTGAGGCATAACTGGCAGTATGCCATCCATGCCTAGGGATTTATATGGAGGAAAAGAATTGATGGCCCACAAAATATTTTCTGTGGTTATAACGGAATTGACTTGCTCCACATGAGCTACGTTTAGCTCTGTGGTTTCAAGCGATTCAGGATTATCACTCTCGCAACCCGGAAAGTGCGTCTACATCAGTAGCTCAAGAGATTCGGCTGGAGAGGCTGTCCAGGTTCCATCAGGCTTTTTAAGAAATGAAGGATTACAATGTTCCTTCGATAAAACTTTGCTGAGCTTTGCGGAGTCCTTTATGTCTTCGATTGATTTACAGTATTCTCTCCAGCCTTGTCTTTTGGCTGATGACAGGGCGTGCTTGTTAATTTTAAGAGAGGCTTTATACGGTTGGTAAAACTTATGTTTGTGGCAGATATTGAAAATTGTCCTCGTCATTTTACTAAGACTTGACAGTTCTTCATTCTACCAAGAAGGAAGGGGTTTACGGCTATATTTAACTGGGCAAGAGGCTCTAAAAGCTTTACTTATAGAAGTTTCAAAGGTTTTCACCTTTGATTCAAGGTCTCCTATCGATTCAGTGAGATTCGGTTAGTTGCTTAGTTTGGAATTAGCAATTTGACTGAATTTCGTCCAGTCAGTTCTTTTGGGATTTCTATAAGGTGGATGGTTTTTCGACTCGAAATTAATTTGAAAAAGAATCCACTTCTGATCCGAAAACGAATTCAAAAAGAAAACTCTCCAATTCTCCACTAATAAATAAAAGTTGTTTACTAAAGTAACATCAAGCACATCCTCCCATCCATCATAATTGTCCGAGCTCGGAAAGACAAAAGTGGGAGTATTGCCTCTGTTACAAATGGTCATTTTTTCAATAATAAAATTAAAAAGTGACTCACCTCGTTCGTTGATCTCAGAACTTCCCCAAAGGGTATGCCGAGCATTTGCGTCGCCTCCGATCAGAAGGTTTGCCTTTTTGATGTTAGCTTCTGTTATGATTTTGCACACCTCTTTCGGTGATGGTGCATTATGGGCAGAGTAAAAAGAGGCCAACTGTAAACCCTGTGTATTCTTATCTTCAAATCTGACAACTGTCAGATCGGGAGTGCTAAAATTGGGACATAAAAAACCTTTTAAATGTTTATTAGCTAAAATACAAGTTCTGGGTTTACCTTGGTCTTTATCTGCGGTTTTATAAAAGAGGTCGTATTGGTTGTCTTGGAGGCTTTGTACCTTGAGGCCGTTTATCCACGGGTCTTGGATAACGCCAATGTAAAAGTTTCCTCCCTAAGGAAAACTCTCAGATTATCTGAAGCACATTTAGAGTGCTCAGACTAATCTGGATGACCTTCAGCGCGTTTTTAATTATTTTTAGCTGCAGAGCTGGGGCCCGGCCATTCGCTTGGGACCTCGACTCTGCTAACAACATCGTCAACCTCGACGTTGTCATCAGCTTTGTCGGTGTCTGTTCCCCGACTCTGCAGAATTTTGTACCCGGCCTTTTCGAGAGCCCCTAGACTTGTATGCATTGTTAGTTAAAGAAGTCTTTAACATAATTTTAGTTTGAGAATTGACAAACTGTTTTTGTCCTTAATTGAAATCTCACCTCATAATCTTTCTATTGGATCACAATTTTTAAAAAATACCTCTTTGAAAATGCAACAAAATACATAAAGCACTGTTTTTAAGGTTAGGTTAGAAAACAACCTTAATCTTAAAAAAAATATTGAACGCTGTTTTCACAAAGTAGAAATCTTCTAGATACGGTTTAATTACGACTGTTGTTGTTTGGTCTCTGGTGTGTTGTGATGGACGCATGTTTCGTCCACGGTTACAAAACGGTGCAAAAACTCCTCCATATTGCGATTAAACAACGCCAAACCTTCCTGTGTAGTTGTTAAACGATTGCGTTTGTGGTCGACTGTGAGCAAACGCGGCACCCATCCAGCGGAAAGCTTTCTCATGCCCAAGTGATCATTCAAAATTGAAACCACTGAGCCATGCGTGGCTTCCAAAATCTCTCGCACTTTCAATCTTCGGTCGGCCAACACCATATCGTGAATTTTTTCGATTGTTTCGGGTGTAGAGACCTCAACTGGGCGTCCAGGACGTTCGGCACTTGTACGGCCACAACAAAATTCAGTAAACCACTTTTTTACCATTGAAATCGATGGTGCAGAGTCCCCATAGTATTTATCAAGCTTAGTCTTGGTCTCGGTAATGGTTTTTACTTGCGACATATAGGAACTATATGGCAAGTTTTGCATTCGTGCAAAATTTCGAACTCGAGATTTTAATCAAATATGATATTACGATGGTAGACAAGTCGAAAAAAGTGGGTCCCTCGATTCCGTCCGGTCGGTTTTGTCTGTCTGTCCACGCTCCTACAGCCTAAACCATTGGGTCGATTGAGTTCAAACTTGGAAGTTAAGGTTTTGAGCAGATTCGCTTTAGGCGTTTTTTTCATTTTGTTTTTAAGATCAAAACTAACAGTGGCCACCATACAATTTTTTTGGTCAAAAAACGAAAATTCGAATTTTCTCAAAAACAAACCGATAGATTTTCTTTAAATTTTCTCTAAAATTTTATTTCTTAGTTTGGCTTCTTTTAATAAGAAAAACAAATTTTTGTATTGCTCAGGAAAAGTACCGCTCATAGAACCGTTATTTTGTTTTTTAATTTTCTCAGCAACTTATAAACCGATTTTAATAATTTTTTTTCTGAATAAGCTCTTATATTGTCTTAACAATATTTGATTATCAAAAGTGCAATTTTTTATTGTTTGGATTTTTAAAAAAATACTGAATTTTATTTTTTCAAAATTCTATATCTCAAAAACGGGTCAACATTTTTTTACGAAATTCAAACGTATAGCGTATACTAACTATCTCTAAACAACTGCGTACCAAAAATATTTTTAGAACAAAATTGGAAAATTTTATATATAAAAAATTAATTTAAAAAAAAACCGCTCTAACGATTTTCAAAATAAAAATTTGAAAAATCAACGGTTTTTTTATTTATAAAATGGCATTTAAATTTTTGAAGACAAACTTATTTTTCAGGTAAAATTTTGAATCTTAAAATATTATTTTTTAAATTATTTTTAATGTGCATGAGCCCGAAAGAGCGCATTATTTTGACAAAATTGTAATTACATTCCTATCTTTCATCCAAATTAATGCATTTGGTACACATTTATATGATACGAGTATATTTAATCAACAATCTATTTTAAAGAGTCTATCAAGAAGTATTATCTTGGTAACTTTGTATATGTAATTTTAAAATATTATTCTTTACGAATAAGGTTGTCTCACACATGAATAAAAAATATAAAAAAATAAATACTTAGTACCTACAAGTTAAAGAAACTGGCCAGAGAGAGTATACATTACATATGTATTTTCTATTAGAATCACTTTTTCAACGCATACACATTGTACCTATTTATAAAGGTATTACGTACAACTTCTACAACTACTGCTTACGTGTCACTTCATAACTAAAATCCAAAACGCTCAAAAGCCTGACCTTAAACAACACATGAATAGCAATTTCTTGTACCTGTACGTATGCTTGTTATTTTTTTAAACTTTAAAAAAATAAATAAACTGAACGTAAAAACTCCATGTTAGCGCTGAAAACTTATAGTAAAGAAGGAATATAGTATGTACCTTTTAGCTACCAATAACATTCCTTCATTATCATCATAAACATGTCCTTATCTATCTATCTGCATAAAGCTAAGCTCGCCAATGAACTATTCTTTAGTCGTTTTAGACATCTACCTGCTATCTCGCTACACAACCAATAGGCGATCGCTTTACAATTTAAACATTCATGGTCATGCCTCTTTCTTATCTTATTTATTTTCCATCCTGGTTCTTCTAATATGAAATTACAATAAAGCTATCCAAAGGAAAAAAGCTTTTAAGGAACAAGTTGAATCTATATGGAGAACGCATAGTAGCTTTATAGAAACCATTTTTCATATACAAAGATCGTACCCAAGTAAAAGCAGACTTATGAATTAAAATTAAATAAAAACAAATATCGGTAAAAGATCCTAAACAGCTGACGTAAGCATGCAAAAGTTTGTTTCATCCCTTTTTTAGATACAATATTAAGCCATTTTGTTTTTTATATAAAATATAATGAAGAAAATTGTGTAGACTTTTTGGGTCGAAAATTAATTATCTCCCTTTTTCTGCTGTCTGCTTATGTGAATGGAAATAATATTTTTCTCTCGCTCCCGCTGAATTTCTCCACTTTCGATACTAACGCCACGCCAACGATTCTGCATCTGGTCGCCCTAAAAGTTTCTGCTCATGAGAATACTATGGTTTTCATTATGTACAATTGTACATATTGGTATTTATATCTTTGAAGACAAAGTTATTTTACATGTATATTTTTAAATCTTATATAAGTACTTTTTTAAACATACTCTTAGCCTACAGGAGCAAGTTCGTGCGACCCAGTCGTGCATTTTATTTTTCCTGCCTGCCTGTTGGCAGGAGCAGTGTTGCTGTTTCAGTAAACAGGTTAGAAATTCAAAAGTCACGGACTTATTGACCCGACCTCGTAGTTAATGACTTATAACCATGGGTCTTCATTCGAATTAACCTAAAGTATTAAGACATATTGAATGTAATTCCTTTAAATTTTTGAGTAGTTTCTTTTAAAGTTAATTTTTAGTGCTGATACTGAATCCCAACTTCGTTCAAACTCAGAAATACCGGTTTTCAAAATTATTTTTATATTTTTTTTCCAATATAATCCAAGAACTCAAGACTACGAATTTTTAAGCATAACACAAACTTGCTTTTATAGGGTTTTTAAATTGGCGCGTATAGACTTTGGCGCACGTGGTGGCCAATTTATTTTGGTGACATCTATCAAATCGTTTGTTGTTGTTGTGTCAGTTGATCACATCACGTTGAAATGAAAAACCTTTATTATCAAAATGAGTTTTCGTTAACGCAAACGTTACGCGCATGGCACCCTTTATACGACAGACGTGGTAGCCCATCAGAATCGACTCTTCAACACTTGGTGGCCAAATTTTAGACGACCGATTTAGTAAACCATCAGCCAACACCCTTACGTTCAAGGAACTCAAGAACATCGCCGCGGTCCGTGAAAGTGTACAGAAGAACCCGAAGCAGTCTATTCCTCGCTGTGCACAAGAATTCGGCCTTTAGCAGACTTCAACTTGGCGGGACTTGGGCCTACAATTGGTCAAGATCCAATTGACCCAGGCGCTTAAAGTTGATTTATTATTAAGAAATGTCAAATAAAATGCAGAAAAAATCTTGACGTTTTGTTGTGGTTCACTTTCAACATAGGCCCTTAAAATTTAACCACACTTAATTTTTGACTGTTTATATTATTTTTTTGAATTATATTTTTTTTAAACTAACGGCTGTGCTGCGTTTTTGTGATAATGTCGTCTTTTTAAGGGTCCACATTGAAAAATTTGAATTATGTAAAATAGTACATATTCAAAATTTTAAGAAAATATCCCTGACTGCTGTTAGAACTTTAAAAAACGACTTCTCTCGGTGAAGACTTAAAGATTAGATTTCTGTCGAAAAATCACTTTATTTTCTTTGATATAAAAAAAGCTTTCAGCAGTAGTTACCTTCTAATTTTAAAATATATACGGAAAATGTTCACAGATTTTGAAAAGGCTGTTTTAAAAAAAAAAAAACGGTTAACTTTTGACACAGACCGTAAACAGTGAAAATGTTTGTAACTCACCTACAAATGCAGGGACTGTGGTAAAATTTTATAGTTTGAGAAACCGTCAAAAACAAAAATTTGATTCTTTCGAAAATTCTGACTAGATTTTGCGCATAATACTTAAATTTTTTAAATCGAAATCTCGAAGATTTTTCCAGCCATACAATTTTGAAACACAAATTTTGAGGGGCCTAAGGACTATTCTAAGATTTTTCGATTGTTATTAATAGTGAATTGAATATTCGACTCGATAGAGAACGTTTGGAAGATTAGAAAGGTTGACATTGAAGTTCTAATAAAATTTGGACAGAGTCAATCCATAGTGTAGGCCATAGCCTTGATTTTTTTTGTATGTCGACAGTTGAGCTTGCATCATTTATTTTTATCTCTCAATGCCAAGACTTATTGTTATCTAAAATAACAATTATCTAAAAAGAGTTTCTTAGAAAGATAGCCTGAATTTCAAGTGTGTAGCATGTGTTTGTTATGTATGTTAGGCAGGGTCTATAAAAAGTCGGTATTGAGGTCATCAACCCGCATCGCTAAACTTAATTTTTTATTTTTACGGAAAGTTTGCGATTTTTCAATTTTTTTTTTTTTTGTTCGTGTGTTTTATTGTTTTATTATTTTCATAACGATGTTCTTGTTCGCATCTTCGTAGAATTCTGATCTCCAAAACCTGTATAAGTGTTTAATGGGCGATAAGTGTCCCACATAGATAAACTTTAATTGCTATGAAAAGTAGATTTTTATAATCAATTGCATCTTCCGTGTCATAAAATTGTATAATAACTTTAAGTCTATTGATATTGAAATATCTATAAGTCTTAACTACCATATTGCGTTTATACTTTACCTACTTCTAATAATTTTTAAATTCCTTGCCTTTTGTTTTTACATTGAAAAGAGATCCCCGTTTGCAATGTCATTCAATAAAATGTTCATTAAACTCAATCACTTAATAATCTGGTAGTGCACGTCGAGCGACGACCAAGACGACCACGACGCCTCCGACGACCGGAGCCTAAGCCACACCTCAGTCAGTGTTGGTTTATTGATAGATTAAAAATAAGTTTGTTTTCAATGCAAAGTTAGCGGTGTTTTTTTTTTTAATGTCATTTTATTTGTATAGGTACTCTCTATATAGACCGTCGTCTGCCTGAGTGATGCGTCCTTATTACTGTGCGATGGCACGTTTTGTCATTTTTCCACCTTGAAAAGTGCGGCCGCTTTAACGCTATTGTTTAATGCACCTTTTTGTTTATAATTATTTGAAAAAAAAATATTAAACAAAATATAATTGTTTACTCAATTTGGATTCTTCTTCTATAAATTCATTAAATATTTTCAATGTTTACCTAAATATGATGATAAAAAACAATACAAAAAGACAGGCGGTAGCAGACATTCCCTTAACGAGTATATTATCATTTTAATTGGTTTTATTTTAAGAAATCAAACAAAACAAAAATTAACAATCAAACATTTGATTTAAAAATATTTACAGCTGTGGACAACTAATTAGAAACACAAATTAAATATATTTTTGTTTTTAAAATATATTTTTTAAACTTAAAACAATGTTTCCCAAACATAACATTTATTTCATATGGCAGTTTCTGCGAAACACAGCGTTTATTGGTGGACAACTAATTAGAAACAAAGAGAAAAATCATATCTTATTATAAAATGTATAACTTTATAATATCATTTACTTTATATTTATCTTTAATACTTTGTTGCGAAACCTTTTTGCTTCAAAACTTCCCGACATCTTCGTTCCATTGATGAAATAAGCCGCCTGCACTGCTCTACGGGTATAGCCTTCCAAGCAGCTTATTATTATCTTTAATACCTTCGAAAGAACATCATTGTTGGAGGTATTTTTGAGAACAACAGCTCTTTTAACATCTGCCCCAAGATGCTCTATGGGATGTAGGTCTGCACTTGATGAAAGCCATTCCAGAACTGTTATCGATTGGTCCCTAAAGAACTGTTTCGTAATTCCAGCAGTGTGCTTGGGGTCGTTGTCTTGTTGAAACTTCCATATCACTGGCATGTTTTCATCGGCTCAATCCACTAATCGTTCCTTAAGAATATTAATGTATTTAACGGCTGTCAGCGTTCCATAGATTCGATGGATTGGGCCAACTCCACACCACGAGAAACAACTCAAAACGTTAAGCGAGCCGCCTCCATGCTTAATTATTGGAAAAACGTATTTTGACCTTCGACCATAACGTGCACCATCTTGGCCGATTCTATTTATTTTAGTTTCGTCACTCCACACTATGTACTTCCATTCGTTTGTTGTCCAGTGATCTTGAGAATTCTATTCTAAGTCTACGTTACTAATGGTTTCTTCCGAGAAACACGACAATGCAACTCAACTTCCACTAACCTTCTTCTGATTGTGTGTGGCCCTATCGGGACATCGAATGCAACCGAGACTTGGCGTTGTATCTCTGTGGAGCTTATTTTTGGGTAATTTTTGGCCAGCGTACTAATTGCTCGATCTATTTGGCAGCTTGTCTTACGGGCCCGTTTTTTACGAGGTACATTTTCAGTAGTCCCGAAGTTTTGAAAATTCTTAATTGCATTGAAAACTTTTTTTACAGAACAGTTCATTTGAGATGCAATTGCTCTATAAGACATTTTAAGCTTCCAAAGCTCAAGAATCGCATTCCTTGTAGGACGATCACAACTCTTTAATTTTCCCATTGCAATTACCTCCAAGATTTAAAAATTATTCTTTAAAAACGTTTGCAGACAATTCCGAATTTTCTACTTACCAATGCAAATCAGTTGAAACGAACACTTTTTACACTCTACCTTGATTTTATGGTGTACTTTGCAAAGACTTATGCACAAATGATGCTTTTTCATTACACCGTTTTGGATATAGCTATTCTAGTCACACTTAATAAAGTGAATGTGGAAATGAGAAGCAAATAATGTTTCTAATTAGTTGTCCACAGCTGTATAACCAGTTAAAAAGTTAAAAGCGACTGATATTTTGACGTAAACTTAATAAGGAAGTTATGTATGAATAAGTTATTGTTTTTTTTTATTGATTCTAAAATAAAACATATGGTACAGGTATGTATTTGGTTAAGGTGCCAATTGTTGTTATCACTAGCATTTTGGGGAATAGTAGGAATCTATGGGTTGAATACTACAAAAAGTGTGTAATGGTTTTATGATTTTATTAATCTGAAAACTAAACAATAACTTTTCAAATATCTGAATTTTTTAAAGCCTCTGATTGGCCAGCAGTCATAAAAAAGAAAAATGATTCTTAGTGACATTTAATTTATTTTTTGTCAATTTGTATCTAAATTCTGAATATTATTCACATCTAGGGTAGGTTAGATTAGGTTAAAGTGGCTGTTGGTTGGGAAGTCCAACACACTTAGACCAAAATAGGGTCCGTTGTGATACCACATGGATCAGTTGATCAGCTTAACTCGTCGAACCAATTGGAGCTCCGAATGAAGCGTAGGAGACAAATAATGTCAGAATTTTTAAGATTGCTTGTATCGTTGAAGTAGTAGTCTCCAAGGTGGATTCTACGTCTTTGTGATAAGACAGGGCATACGCACAGAAGATGAGAGATTGTCTCCTCCTCCTCCTCGTTCATAAAACTCCTACAAGAATCATTTGCAGGGGATCCAAGTCGAACAGCATGCATTCCTATTAAGCAGTGCCCTGTCAGGACACCTACCTCTGCTAGCATTGTGAGCCAGCAGAGGTAAAGTTGTTCAGCTTTTTTCAAATTCGTCAGCTTTGCAATTTCCTGGAATTTCTCTATGGCCCGGCACCCAGAAAAGGTGAATGTTGAACTGTGAAGCCATCTCCGTAAGAGATGATCGACAATTTAGGACTGTTAGTGAGTTAGTGGAGACAGAGTCTGGGGCTTTAACGCAGCTTGGCTATCCGAGAAGATGTGTATATCATTAGTTTATATAACGTTTTCTCTAAGCCAGTATAGGACTTCTTATATAGCCAGGATTTCAGCTTGGAACACAATACAATGATCGGGTAGACGAAAGGAGAGACTTAAGTTTAGTCTATCTGAGTATAGGCCTCCATCAACCCCATCCTTCGTTTTTGATCCGTCTGTATAAAAGTTTATAGGATCATCGTTCAAAAATGATGTATTCCCCAAAGAAGACCTGGGAGGTATGATCACTTTGAAGCTAAAGTTATTAAACTGAGGATGGGGTATGGTGCAGTCAATATTACTGTTTATAGTTCTGAACGAGTTCAAAATAGTGGTGTGGCCAATTCAATTATTGATCCACAGAGAGGAGGCTTGAAGCCGTATGGCTGAATTAGCGGCCGTTTGCTTGCTGAAAACGTCCATCGGTATTAGATGGAACAGAACATAAAGTGAATCGGAGGGGGTAGAGCGAAGTGCTCCACCCATACACAGGCAGAGTGTTCGTTGGACTTTGCTGAGTTTATTGCGATTTGTCGCTATATCTAGCGCCGTCCACCATACCGTTACTCCATAAGTAAGGATTGGCCTTATGACCGAGCCAGCGTCTCTATTCAATATTGGGTTTCCAACTTAATTTCTTATCCAAAATGAGACCCAAGTATTTTGCTTGTTCAGAGAATTTAAGTGGTACACCGTTTTTGAGGTTAGAGTCAATGAGTGGGACTTGTATTTGATTGTGAAGAGGACAAGGTCGGTTAACGCCTAGTCCACATCGATTTGCCCATCTGGTGAGCTTATTTGAAGCGTTTTGTAAGAGTTCTTTTAGTATATTGGGATGTTTACCCTTTACTGTAATAGCAACATCGTCCGCGTAAGCAAACACTCTGTATCCCTCTCTTTCTAGAGTAATTAGTAATTCATTTATTACAAAGTTCCAGAGTAGAGGGGATAGGACATCACCTTGTGGCGTACCTCTGCTGACACCCCTTTGTGCAGTAAAATCACCCAGTTTTGAATTGATAATCCTGCTTATCAGCATCTGATTAATCAATTCGCTGATCGACTTATCTACCTTCAGAGATGTCAATACACGTGCAATTGCAGATGTGTCGACATTGTTAAATGCACCTTCTATATCTAAGAAGGCAACTAAGGTGTACTCTTTATGATGGAGGGAATATTAGATTGTTCGTACTATACTGTGTAGAGCCATTTCAACTGATTTCCTTTTGATGTAAGCGTGTTGAGCCTTTGAAAGGAGGGACTTATCAATACTTGCCCTTAAGTGCATATCGATCAAACGTTCAAAAGTTTTGAGAAGCAATGATGATAAGCTTATAGGTCTTAGGTGTTTAGGGTTAACAGCTTTTGGAATAAAAACGACTTTAACTTGTCTCCAAGACATCAGGATGTATGCCAGTTTAAGGTATCCCTTGAAGAGGTTTTTTATGATGGGTATTAGAAAACTTGCAGTTTCTTGCAGTTCAGCTGAAATTATACCATCCGGACCTAGTGACTAGACCTTGTGGGGGATATAATGTATTGTCACAACTATTTAGTACAGTGTTATTAATAATATTAGAGCTACCAGGAAAGTGAACGTCTAGTAGCAAGTTGAGCGATTCTTCGTTTGAATTGGTGCAGAGGCCAGAGGCGTTTTTCAGACAGCTTGGCATGATTGGATTTTTGGAGAGGATTTTGCACAACCTGGATGCTTCAGAGCATTCTTCCACGTTGCTACAGGAGTAACTCCAGGACGATCGTTTGGTTTTTCTCAGTTCTTTTTTATATATCTTCAGTGATTCTTTATATGAATCCCAGTCAGACTTGTCTCTAGAAGCTTCGCTCTGTTAAAGAGTTTTCTGCATTCTTTTCAAAGTGGATCTAGCCCTTAGTTCCATCAGTGTGGTTTCTTTTTACCTCTTACTTGTATAAGAGGACATGCAGTATCTAGAGATATATTTCGGCTTATGTTAGATTATTGACTTTGTCGTCAAGATCTTCAGTGTTGGAGGGGGTATTAAAGAGTTCAGGTTTTAATAAACTATTTAAAGTTCTCTTGTATTTTGGCAAATTTGTGCATCGCCCCATATTTTTGGTAGACCCTAAGCGGTATTTCATCAAACCCGAACCTGATCACACCTTTCGATTGCGCCAGAGGAGAAAGGGACTCTGCATTGATGATAACAATTGCACCCTTGTAGGAATATATTGTAGCTAAATCGGTTTTAAATCTTTATTTAACTCCTATGTTAGATCAAACTTAGAATACTGTTGTGTGATTTGGAATCCTTACTACAATATTTATTCAAATAGAATTGAAATGATCCTACAAAAATTTACAAGGTTTATAATTCAGAAATTATGTTGGAAAATCGAAATCCCGTCGTACTCGGGATGGACACATGAAAGCTTTTACCGAATACCATTTTTGGGGTGGTATAGTCTAAGCGATCTGGGATAGATCTGAAATTGTCTAGAATAGTAGTATGTCCAGTATTGGTACTGTTCCATTGAGAGGTGGCTCTAAGCCTCACACATGTCAAGAGGCGTTAGGTTTAAAAGCATTTCCAGTGCTGCCGTTGTTGTTGAGCGAAGTGCTCCTGTGATGCACATACCTGCTGACCGCTGGGCTTTGATGAGCTTATTTAGATTTACCATCTTGTCTAGTGCGGTCCTCCATACGACACCTCCATAAATGAGTATCGGCCTGATTACCGAAGTGTATAGCCAATGGGTTATTTTTTGGGAGAAGCCCCATTTTGATCCTATAGTCTTTTTACAAGTAAAAAGCGCTACATCAGCCTTTTTTACTCTTTCATCAATATTTGCTTTTCAGATTTAGTTTTTTGTCTAAAATGAGGCCTAAATATTTAGCTTGGTCGGAACAGAGTAATGGTGTTCCTTTAATCTTGCGTAGGCTAATCTGAGGAATTTTGTATTTACTCCAAAAGAGTATTAATTCTGTTTTATATGGATTGACGTCCAAGCCACATTGCTTAGCCCATTTTGTGAGCCTATTGAAGGCATTTTGTAGGAGTTCCGAGAGAACTTGGGGGTGTTTCCCAGATACGGATATTGCAACGTCGTCAGCATAGGGAATCACCCTGAAACCCTCTGCTTCCAATGATGTTTACTACCATGTTCTATAAAAGAGGTGAAAGGACTCCGCCTTGTTGAGTGCCTCGATTCACCGATCTGGTGGTAGTAAAACTTCTCATGTTAGAAATTATTGTCCTGCTTTTGAGCATAAGACTTATAAGATCTATGAGTGACTTCTTTAATTTCAGCTTATCCATTGCTGTTGTGATCGCCTGATAACTGACGTTGTTGAAAGCTCCTTTAATATCTAGGAACGTTACTAAGTTATATTCTTTGTATTCGAGGGAATGTTCAATAATACGTACCAGCGAGTGAAGTGCTGATTCTACTGATTTCCCCTTAGAGTAAGCATGTTGAGCTGTGGAAATGAGACATGGTTTTAAATTATGTCTGATGTAAATTTCAATCAATCTTTTCAAGGTTTTAAGAAAAAAGGATGATAGGCTGATTGGTCGTAGATCTTTAGGGTTAACGTGTGAGGGTTTCCCTGCTTTAGGAATGAAGACTACTTTTGCCATTCTCCAGGCTTTGGGAATATATCTCAACCTTAAACAGCTTGCCAGAATGATTTCCAATGGTGGAATGATCATGTCTGAGCATTTTTGTAGTTCGGCCGGAATGATTCCGTCTGGTCCTGGAGATTTATATGGATCAAAGCTGTCTATGGCCCATTGCAGTTTTTCCCGCGTTATTAGATCAACTAAATCACTTGTAGAAGCTTGAGCCTCTGATGTTAAGTCGTTGAGTATGTTAGAGCTACCTGAAAAGTGGGTGTCTAATAACAGATTAAGAGATTCTTCATCTGTGATAGTCCACATGCCTGCTTCTGTCTTTAAAGCACTGGGTATTGTTGGACTTTTTGAGAGAATTTTCAATGAGATGATTCACATAAAGGTCTAGTTCATCTTTACTGGAGGAGCTTTTAAGAAGGTTGTGATCAAGCAGTTGTGCTGGTACCTCCATATCGCTCACAGTTTGTCTTACGGTGATTGCAAAAACCCGTAGATGTATTTGTCACATCTTTGAGCTCAAACTGAATGTATCTGTGGTCAGAGAAGGAATTCTCTTTTGGGACATGCCAGTTTGGTGAAAGAAATCAGATTGTGGATCGAGTCAGAGGTAAATGTAATATCAAGTACCTCTTTCCTTGGTAAAAATTGGTTTTCGTTAACTAAAAATAGATTTCGAAATCAAATAAAATCAAACATTCAAAAATGATTAGAAATAACTTCAAATGTGTGTATCGTATATCGAAATGCAATCTCTTATTGGAAACCCCTGCTTAATTGACAATAAAAAAATACTATTTTTTTTCGCTTCGTTACAAATTCATACTAATTGTAAATGAATTCCATGTTTAACTTAATCTTAATCTTTTTAATTGATTAATTCTCGGTGTAAAGCAGTTTTAAACTATGAACTGAGGTTTAGCTTCAACTACGGAATGAACCTAGTTCAAGGTTTAAATTTACTTATCAAATTGAATACCTTTGAGTAAACATACTTCCAATATAATCAGGTAATGTGTTTGATACAAACTTAAAGAAATTCTTCTCTGACGATTAAGATTAAGTAATCATTCTTCCATAAAATCTACCGCAACAGATTACGCTTATTTTGCTTTGTTAAATAAGTTTAACTCGTACTTATAAATAATGTATGATGCATATCAATTGAAGGTAATTTAACGTACTCTTTAATAAAAGATCATTCACCTTAGTTGTTTTTTTGAATTCGAAAATATAAATAAACACACAAAAATAAGCCTTTTGTGGGTTTTTGTTTGGCGTTGTGTATAGTAACATTAGTTTACTCAAGTTTCCGATTCCAAATAAGTGGTTTTTTTCCCAATCTTAAAAGCTCACATTACCAACCCTGATGCATTTCAATCGAGAAAATAAAATGATACTAATTTTGTTCTTAAAAGTTTAATAAATTAAACAAGTATATTACATCATATCATGTTGGCAGAGCGGGGAGGGTATTATTTTCGTATGCATAAAAACGATTCGCTTTTGATATTTATTCTGATTTATTAATTTGAAGCTATTTATTATATATGCAACAATATAAACTGGTATTTGTGAGTGATTTACCTTTAAGGAATACAATTAAATAATTTTAACTGCTTCGTCATTTTTCTTAAATTAATTTTGAATATATTTCACTCATGCCATTTATGGAATAACGTTAACGTTAACGAGGATGTATATTCTATATTTGATCGTTTTGTTTTATGTCAGAAAGTTCTTTTTTTAACATTTCAATTCCGCATGGAAAGCAAAAGATATGAATTGAATTTATGTAAAATAAAAAAAAAATTCTTATTTAATTGACGGATCAGATTACATAATGACCCATTATGCATCACATGCTCAGTGGTAGGAAGATTCGAGCCACTCTTTTTTTTTTTTTTTTTTTTATATAATAAGCGCACACTCAAGGGGATATATTACCCTTATTATGTAGACACAGTGTGAGCACTAGGAAAGGGAGAGAGGGGTTGAAAGGAGATGTCGGTGCACATTGGTTTTGAATTCCTGAATATTGCAATAGCTGAGAAAGACAGAGTGTGTCAAGGCATTCCACATTCGCATAGTACGGCTAAAGAACGAATCTCTGTACTTGGTAGTACGACCGAAGATGGGCTCGAGGGTATATTGATGAGCATTCCTAGAAGCGCGAGTATTACGGTTGAACTGTTTAAGGGGAGGAATGCAACTGGCTATTTCTCTAGAGCATAAACCATTAAAATAACGGTAATACAGGGTGAGACAAGAAACATTTCGATGATGTTCAAGTGACGTAAATGATCTTATGATGGTAATATCACCAATCAATCTAAATGCTCTACGTTCAATACTATCCAAGAGGCTTAAGTAAGTTGTAGGAGCACCGGCCCAGATATGGGAGTTATACTCAAGCTTTGGACGTATATAAGTCTTGTAAATAACAGTCAGATCAGAGGGTGAGAAAAACTTGTTGCATCGCCTTAGAAAACCCAAACATCTTGCGGCATTTTTGGCGACATCGCGTATGTGATCGTTCCACAAAAGGTGGTTGGTGATACACATACCAAGAATATCCAGATGTTCAGTTTCCTCGATGCAAGTGCCATTTATGGATAATGGCAGGGGGGTATATTTCGCTTTAACGATACAAGACAGCATTGCGTTTTCGAAGCATTAAATTCCACGCGGTTTCTTATTCCCCATTGTACAAAGCTGTTTAGGTCGGAATTTAATGAGGTTATCATATTTTGTCGTTGCAGTTCCACATCCGAAGAAGAGGGGTGTGAATCTGAAAACGAATATGAAAAGCTAAGAGTACTATCGTCAGCGAAACAATGTATTGGATTAGATGTTGCAGACAGGAGATCATTAATAAAAATGAGAAAGAGTGTTGGAGATAGAACAGAGCCCTGGGGCACACCAGCATTTATTTTGTGGTTTTCGGACTTGAATCCATCCAATACAACTTGTATTGAACGATTCGAAAGGTAATTACTAATCCAATGAAGTAGGGATTCATGCAAACCGAAAGCACGCATTTTCGATGCCAAACCCTATCAAACGCTTTTGAAATATCTAGTGCAATAATCTTACTTTCTCCAAAACTATGTAAAGATTTGTTCCACTGTTCGGTGAGATGAACCATGAGATCACCAGTGGACCTATTGCTACGAAAGCCATACTGTCGGTCATTAAGAAGCTTCCGTTCTTCAAGATATTTCTTGAGCTGATAATTAATCAGCGTTTCCATCACCTTGGAAAGAAGGGACGTAAGTGCAATCGGTCGATAATTAGACGGTGAGGAAGATTCGCCTTTTTTGGGAATAGGCTGGACAAATGCGGTTTTCCATCCGCTCGGAACGAGACCTGAGGAGGAGGACAGATGAAAAAGCTTACGCAGTGGTTTTGCCAGCGATGAAGAACACCTCTTCAGAACAATAGCGGGGATACCATCCGGATACCATACTCTAGGCGATACAATCGCAACAAAACACGTGAGTAGAGGGAACACCCCAGGGTGGTGTCCTTTCGCCTCTTCTATTGCTTCTGGTCATGGATACAATTCTCGTTAAATAAAAGAGATGTGGAGTGAAGGCGGTAGCCTATGCGGATGATTTGGTGCTATTGGTGTCAGGAGAGTACACCTCTGTGATTAGTGAAATCACGGAGTCAGCTTTGAAGAAAGTTAGCAACTGGGCCACGAGGTGTGGACTAGGAGTTAACCAAAGTAAAACTGAGCTGTTGCTCTTTACCACCAAAACTAAAGTACCGCCCTTTACGCTACCTCGACTCAACGGTCAAATCCTATCATTGTCTTCCAGTGCAAAATATTTGGGAGTTATACTCGACCCTAAACTACACTTGAAACTAAATATTGAAGTACAGATTAAGAAGGCCTGTGTTGCCTTCTACGCCTGCAGCAAAACTTTCGGCAAAAAGTGGGGACTTCAGTCGAAGATGATTTTATGGACGTACACAGCCGTAGTACGTCCAATCTTAACATATGGTTCTATTGTGTGGTGGCCTTCTCTTAGCAAAGCCTTTAATATTGATAAGCTAAAGAAAGTTCAGAGAACAGCTTGCGTGGGCACCACAGGAGCCATGCGTACTTGCCCAACGGACGCCTTAAACGTTATTTTGGATCTTCTACCAATCGACCTTTTGATTAAACACATAGTTTCCTGCAGCGCTATAAGGCTGAAGGAATCAAACAGCTGGTTGTCAAAACCTTATGATCACAGCAACACAACGAAATTGATTCCCTCAGATATTATCTCGGTAGACACTGACTACTGCACTCCTACTTTGAGCCTTAGTAAGGGTTTTAAGGTTATTTTCCCATCGAGAGAAGATTGGGAGGATGACATCGTGTCGATAGGTTTCGACACAACCATCTTTACTGACGGCTCAAAGATGGAGTGCGGAGTTGGTTCTGGGATCTTTTCTGAGTCTCTAATTGTAGCTAAATCCTTAAGGCTTCCTGACTCTGCTGGCGTTTTTCTGAACTGAACTGCTGGCAATAAGGGAGGCATGTAAGATACTTAAACAAAACCCAAACCAAAACCGAAATGCGGCTATCTTTACATACAGTCAGGCAGCTGTCAAAGCCATTAACTCAGCCATATCCTCATATAAATTGGTTCAGCAATGTCGCGATGAGCTTGCGAGCCTGAATATTAACCTCGGTGTCACCCTGATCTGGGTTCCGGGCCATAGTGGTATCGTGGGAAATGAACGGGCTGACGAGCTAGCCAAGCAAGGATCGGCCCTTCATAGCTCACTTGCGAAAATGGTTAAAATTCCTCTTGGTGCTATGAAGGGTAAAATCTTTACTATCTACCAAACTGAATCAAACCGAAGGTGGAGCAATTAACCCAACTGCATTATATCTAGGAAGATATGGCCCACCTATAATAAAACCCGTACAAACGATCTTCTATGCAAGCTAAGGCAAGACATAGCCAGTATTGTTGCAGTTTGTACCGGACATTGGCCTATAGGAGTTTATACAGAGATGTTGGGTATTTCCTACAACACCTTTTACCGTAGCTGTAGTGACCAAAGAGAAATACATTTTCTCTGCAAATTTCCTGCTTTGGCAAACACTAGAATGAAGTACTTTGGAAAAGCTTTATTTCAAGAACTTGATGAGCTATTTGAGACAAACATTAGAGACTTATTTACATTAAGACATATTGTCTTATAAAATAGATTCTTACTTACTTAAGGTGGCGCTACAGTCCTGTGTGAACTAGGGACTCACCCAACTAACTTTTCCATCTTGCTCCAAGTTGGTTGAGGTCACTTTCCATTTCTGCACGCCACCTGATCCGCGGTCTTCCTCTACTGCGTGGTCCTGTGGTTGTGTATTCGAAGACTTTCCGGGCCGGAGCATTGGTTTGCATGCGCTCTACGTGACCCAGCCATCTTAGTCGTTGGACTTTTACCCTTCTGGCTAAGTCTACCTCGCTGTACAGCCCGTAAAGCTCGTCGTTCTATCTTCCCCTTCACTCCCCTTCAATGCATACGGGACCGTAGATCACACGAAGAACTTTGCTCTCGAACCCACCCAAGGTGCTTTCATCCGCTTTTGTCATAATCGATACTTCTGCACCGTATAGCAGGACGGGGATGATAAGGGTCTTATATAGCAACACTTTGGTCCCTCGAGAGAGGACTTTACCACTCAATTGCTTTCTTAGTCCAAAGAAACAGCGGTTAGCAAGAGTTATTCTGCGTTTGATCTCAGCGCTGCACTGGTGTTAAACCCATTTTTGCCGTCTCTACCTCAATACTCACAAAAGCTCCATTGACATTACGCTGAGTTCTTCCGATTATGTCAAAATCATTGGCATATGCCAGTAATTGGACAGACCTTTAAAAGATAGTGCCTCTAGTGTTGACGCGTGAGCTATGCACTATTCTTTCAAGCACGATGTTAAAAAAATCACATGACATCGCATAGCCTTGTCTAAAACCTTTTTTGACATCGAAAGGTTCTGTTAAGTTGTTTCCAACCTTTATGAAGCAGCGTGAATTCTCCATGGTCTTCCTGCACAATCAGACGAGTTTGGCAGGGATGCCAAAACTAGACATGGCTCTATACAGCTCGTCCCTGTAGATGCTGTCATACGCGGCCTTGAAATTCTTGGGTTTTTCCAGGATCTGCAGTAATGTGAATATTTGATCTACTGTAAACTTTCCTGGTCTAAAACCACACTGATAAGGACCTATCAAGTTGTTGACGATGGGCTTTAGACGTTCACATATTAAGGCAGAGAAGATTGCTTATAAGATCATCTCTGCCGTATTATGTGAATGTCTGAAGCCGTTCGTCAACAACCTGATTGGTACTTATAAGGAAAGTCCACTATCGACCAAATATTCACACTACGGCAAATCTTGGAAAAAACCCAGGAACTTCAAATCGATACCCACCGATTTTAAAGCCGCGTATGACAGTATCTATAGGGAAGAGCTCTACAGAGCAATGTCTAGTTTTGGCATCTCTGTCAAACTTATCCGTTTGTGCAGAATGACGATGGAGAATGCACGCTGCTCTATCAAGGTCGGAAAAGATCTCACCCATGCATTTGATGTCAAAAAAAGGTTTTAGACAAGGCGATGCACTGTCATGCGACTTCTTCAACGTCGTTCTGGAAAGAATTGTGCAAAATTCAACCGTCAACACTAGAAGCACGATCTTCCAAAGGTCCATCCAATTACGTCAATCAGATGATATTGACATAATTGGAAGATCAAAGCGTTATGTCAGTGGAGCGTTTAGAAGGCAATTGAGAAGTAAAGTCCTCTCGAGCATGTAAAATCACCATCTATAAGACACTCATCATCCCAGTTCTCATTTATGGTGCTAAGGCCTGGACCCTGTCAATGAAAGATGAGAGCGTCTTAGGATGCTTCGAGAGAAAAATTCTTCGGGTGATTTTTGGTCCTAAAGTAAGCAAGTAAGTAACTTTCAAAGATCACAAAGGCATGTAAATCAGATCATGTCTTGAAAAAGCAGGAGCAATGATTTGATCATGAAATTAAAAATAAGTTTAATTAATAAATTTAAACAATAAAGACAAGTAATGAAATAGTCAAAATATGAGAACGTATCTTAATGTTATCATTGACGAAAATTGTACGTGGATACGCTCACAATGAATGTGATTTTTTTTGTTGGAATTTATCAAAGTAATTAATTAATCATGGAATTATGGAGATTGACATTATGATAGTTTATAACAACTTATTACTTTTTTTTAAGGGGCAATTTCGGCATTGCTTTGTATTTGTTCAGTTTGATGATCCAATTTATTTTTATCAGCATTTCTTTTTATTTGTCGCTGATTATACAAAATTTGATAATTATGACATTTGATCAAACACAAATCCGCACGGTACAATAAATGTCATTACGATAAATTAAGTATATTTCTATAGTATATTAAACATTTAATCTTAGCAGAACCAAAGACTAATTCAAATTGGGAGATATGTGTTTGTATCAAGGGAAGTCGTGTGTCTTCCACAATAAACTTAGATTTTTTTCGTCTAGTACCATAAACTTAACAATTAAAAAGTCATCTTGGTCATATTTTACAGCCTAAAATGTTGTAAAATTGTCAGAAGACGACTGAAACCTACAACGCATTTTATTATGAAGACAGTATTTGATACTGCTGATTAATTGTAAAATAAATATTAACTTAAGTAACACGATTGTAAAGAACTAAAATGATTCACTTCCATATTGTTTAAATAGATAAATGTTTACCTAGCAGGTGAATTTAATTTACTTTAGAGTTATTGATAGCCCTATGATGTAAAGTTGGTAGCTTTGAGCTCTAAACTAAAAAAAAAGCACCCCAAATTAAGTCTAAATGACGACTACTATTGTTAGTTTCCTATTTTTTTGTGGGAGTTATTGTTTATTGAACTAAAGTTGAATGTTAATTAATAACAAGTGTATTTTGTTTTGTATAATACGCCTCTTCACTTTGCATTAAAATGTGAGGGTGGAAAAATATTTAAAAAAACTATGAACATAAAGAATAAATTGTTTACAATTGGTAAATAGACTTTGAAAATAAAACGTCAAACTGAAATGATGCGGTCATGGCGTTCACCTTAGTCAACAAAGATTGTTTTTTCTTTTCTTTTTAATTTAACTTCCTTTTTAAGTTTTCGTGAAAAAAAAATTAATTGGAACTTTTTTTTTAAACACAAATTAGTTTAATTAAATTGGAATGAGTCGGCACTTTGCCCCAAATTTTTAAACTCTATCGACTTTAAAAATAAAAAAAAATTCTTAACGAAAATTAGTCCAATTTCTTATTGAATTAAGGCCCAACTATAACAGGCCCAACGAAAATTCACTTAAGTTTGTGAAATTACTGCGGATCGCCATAATGCAATTTTACTTACGCATCAGATTTTACTTATGTGGCGAGCGACTGGAATCGCTCTTGCTTAAGTTAACGAAACTGAGAAAAATTGAACGAAACGGATCTAAACTCCATTATGTTCACTCGTATTGAGATTCTTTGTATTCGCACGTTTACTTATGCTCGCATATGCTAGCTTATGCCTATTATAGTTGGGCCTTTACAGTCAAACTTCTTTATAACGAACCTTTAAGGAAACACAAAATTGCTTCGTTATAAATAAGCAAGACTTTGGTTTATTAATGAAAAAAAGAAATTTAAAAAAAAAAGTTTATCAAATTTTCTCGAGTTTGGCGTTTTTTGTAGATAATGTTACATTTACTAACTTACCTTTTAACAAATAAAGTATTTTATTTAAAACAATATAAATATGTCTTGAACAAAACACTAGTTGAAGAACCAAACAAAGACACAAAATAGTAGTAAAAATGGGACCGTTAAAAAAATAAAAAACAAAAAAATACCATGAAATCGAAAGTTTTTATTTTGCGTTGCGCGACCCCTAGCGGTGGAAATAAAAAATAAAAAAAATCTTAAAATTAGTTTTAAGACCATATGCAACTTTTGCGGGTGGTATAATTTTGATTTTGCAAAATTTTGGACATCGCTCCGGTCTTATGGACAATGTCCTGATTTTTTTCATTAAGGAAATCAAATTTTCGATTTGATTAGAAATTAAAGCATTAGACCTTAAAAAATCAATCATTTAAGTTAGTTCTAATATCTACGTTAATTTATTTTTGTTCCAAAGATTACTCACATTGTTGGTAACTTTTGGGATTCCTAAGCAAAATTGTAGCATAATATTCCACCAGAAAGTGAAGACAATTCACTTATTTACTTACTTATCCGGCTCACAATCCATGAAGGGTCTCAGCATGAGATACTGCAGTCTTCCATCGTGAACGATTCCTCGCATGCACTCTCCAATCACCGAGACCAAGCGCTCTGGCATCCGCAGTCACTTGGACCTTGTACCGTAGGTTCGGTCTTTCTTGTCGTCTTGAACCTGGGGGCTGGGTTGAGAAGACTTTCTTGGCTGGAGCGTTGTCGTCCATTCGCTCGATGTGGCCGAGCCAATGTAGTTGTCTTTTCTTGGCCTTCGGAGTACATCCACATCTTGGTACAGCTCATACAGTTCTCGGTTGTATCTTCTTCTCCATTCGCCATTGTCGCATACGGGACCAAAAGTCCGTCGAAGAATTTTTCTTTCGAAAGTGCCCATTATCAATTCCCCTTTTTTACTTATCGTCCAGCACTCGGAGCCGTAGAGTAGGACTGGTAAAATCAAAGTTTTGTATAGCAGACACTTTGTCTTTCCAGTGAGGAGTTTTGAACCAAGTTGTTTGGCCAAACCGAAGCAGCAGCGGAAGAACTGCGCAAGTTTGGAATAACTCGGATGAGCTGTTACCCATTTGCACACTGCACTGCGTATTGTTTAGCGTCATGCGGCACAGCTGGATCAGTTTGTTCGGGATCCCGAATTCAGACATCGCCATCATAAGCTCTTGGCGGTGGATGCTATCATAAGCAGCTTTAAATTCGATGAAAAGATGGTGGGTTTCGACTTTAAATTCCTTGGTCTTTTCCAGGATCTGCCTCTGCCTGGCCTAAAGCCACACTGGCACGTGCCGATATTTGTGTTGCAGATAGGTTTAAGACGCTCACACAGTTGGATAGGATTTTGTATGGAACATTAGCAGGGATATCCCACGGAGGTTTTTGGATAACATGAGTCGCCTTTTTTGTAGGTGGAGCTTATCGACCAGTCAGTAGGTATGCATTCTTCCTCTCACACTTTGGTGATGACCTGGTGCATGCGGTTTATCAAAACACTTCCTCCATGTTTAAAGAGTTTCGCGGGTATGCCATCCGACCCGGCGGACTTCTTATTTTGTTAGCTTTTGGATTGGGCTGGGACTGGGTCTTCATTGACTGGTCTTGCTTCTCTTTAGTCATTATCTTGCTCGTCATTTTGCGCATTTAGCAGCTGTTGGAAGTGCTGCTTGAAAACATATACAATTCTCTGTGCTTCGGTGAGTCCTTCACTGTTTCGAAGAGCATACGTGGATTTACCGTCTCTCTTTTCAATATCACGCACTCATCATCATACCACGGGTTCTTTTTCGGGGGTGGCTGGTAACCAATGGTGGTCTCAGCTACATTTTTTTTTTTTTATTATTTCGCGATATTGGCTCCACAATGTGTTGACGTCTGTAGTATTTGGGAGGACGGCGGCGGCGGAGAGTGGCTCGCTCAGGCGCTCACTGTAGTCTCTGGCATTCTTCAATGTGCTAAGGCAACCGATGTTGAACTTCTTTCTTTGGGCCGCACGTGTTTTTTTGTCCTTTGATATTCGAGCTCTAAACTTAGCCACTACTAGAAAGTGGTCAGAGTCGACATTTGCTGCTCGGAAAGTGCGCACGTTCAGGATGTTGGATGCGTGCCTTGAGCCGATTACCACTTGGTCGATTTGGTTGGTGGTTCGACCATCCGGAGATCGCCAGGTAGCTGTGTAGAGCTTCCGTCTTGGAAACCTTGTGCTCCTTGCTCGACTCCTCAGCATCATCGGTAGGGGCGTGTGTACATATTATACTGATGTTCTGTAATGTGGCCTTGATGCGGATTACAGCCAGGCGATCACTTAGTGGTTTGAAATCCAAGACTTTCGATCTAAGCCGTTTTCCCACGACGAATCCGCGTCTAAATGTATGCAATCTTTGATGATCTGATCATATCCATCGTATTTCCAGGATCGCAGCAATATCTGCCTTATACTGCGAGAGGAGAGATTCAAGTCTCTGAGTTGCACCTGGAGTGTAGAGGGTTTTTACATTCCAGGTACAAACTCTCAATGCGTAGTCCGTTGTCGTTCCGGATCTGATTACCATAAAAGGGGGTTCAATATCAGAGGCTGGTATCTCTCTCATAACTTTCAAGTTTTTCACAGTGGAGAGGTTGTTAGCCCCTCGCACTTTTTCCCCAATTTTGCACCCGCGCCTACAAGTTTCGCAAATTATATATATTTTTTTTTATATTATACGCGCACTCAAGGGGATATGAATACCCTTATCATGATAAATCACAGTGCGAGCAATTAAGAAGGGAGGATAGGATTAGAAAGGAGATACCGATCCACATTGGTTTTGAATGTCTGCATATTGTAATGAGTGGGAAATATTGAGTCTGGTAAAGCATTCCACATTCGTGTGGTGCGACTGAAGAAAGAATCTCTGTACCTTACAGTACGTCCGAAATTGGGCTCAAGGGTAAACTGATGAGCATTCCTAGAGGAACGGGTAATACGGTTGAATTGTTTGAGGGGAGGAATGCAACTGGCTATTTCATTAGAGCATTGTTTATGAAAGTAGCGATAAAATAATGACAGTCATGAAACCTAACGACGGTGCTCGAGAGATACAAAAGTTTCAGTTAGACAACGGTCACCTATCATCTTTAGAGCTCTCTTTTGAATTCTGTCTAGGAGACCCAGATATGGGAATTGTACTCGAGTTTCGGACGAATATAGGCTTTATAGATCATAGCCAGATCAGTAGGAGTAAAAAACTTCTTGCACCTTCGAAGAAAACCTAAACACTTAGCAGCATTTTTAGCGATGTCAAATATGTGATCACTCCACAACAAGTGGTTTGTAATGCACATACCTAAGACTGAAAGCTGTTCGGTCTCCTCGATGCAAGTACCACTCATGGATAGTAGCATAGGGGAAAGGTTACGCTTTTGTGACAGTAGACAGTATTGAGTTTTCGAAGCATTAAATTCTACACGGTTTTTGATTCCCCATTGGACAATGCTGTCAAGACCAGAATTTAATGAGCTCATTATACGCTGCCGTTGGTAGTCCACATTCGAAGAACAAGGATGAGAATCTAGAAACGAATATGAAAAGCAGCGAAACAATTAAGTGGGTTAGAAGTTTAAGACAAAAGTTCATTTATAAAAATAAGAAAAAGTGTCGGAGACAAAACGGAGCCCTGGGGAACACCAGCGTTTATTTTGTGGATATCAGATTTGAACCCGTCCAAGACTACTTGAATTGAACGGTCCGAAAGGTAATTTCTAACCCAACAAAGAAGGGATTCATCAATACCAAATGCACGCATTTTCGATAAGAGAGCTTCGTGCCAAACTCTATCAAATGCCTTTGAAATATCAAATGCAATAATCTTACTTTCTCCAAAACGATGTAAAGATTTGTTCCACTTTTCGGTGAGATAAACCATGAGATCACCGGTGGATCTATTGCAACGAAAGCCATACTGCCGGTCATTAAGAAGCTTCCGTTTTTCAAGATATTTCTTAAGCTGAAAATTTATCAGTGTTTCCATGACCTTGGAAAGAAGGGACGTAAGTGCAATTGGACGATAGATAGATAGAGGTAAAGTAAACACTTGGCCTGTAGGAAAAGTTGCAACATAAGCCCCCAGATCCTACAACACCCCACCACCTCGAAATTAGTTCACGTTAGCTATTTTTAGAATAGCGATTCATGATAGCCCTGAATAAAAAATGATTGCTCGACGTCAGAAAAAAGCTCTTAACATTTTATAAAGTTAATAATAAATTACTTATTTTCTTAAGGCTGTGCACCTATTTCTTATAGAATATATAATTAATCACTTAACAGTGCCAATTAAGGCAATCGTAATTTATTTATAATGGCAATTAAATATTTATTTATACATTTTAAATAAAATCATACAAAAAAACACAAGCAATATAAAATTGGTATATGGTACAATTCCAAGATGACAATTACCAATATTAATTTTCGTCACTGTCGTAAATAGTTGATATTTGGTTTTCCGGTTGTAAATTACACGACGAAGCACAAACGCCTCTTTCATATCTATTAAAGTTTACGGTGCGATTAGTATTCAAACATTGAACTGGTCTTGAATTTCTAATAATTTTCGAAGTACCGTCCGATGAAAGAAGAGATCTAAATTCTAAAAGCTGTTGATAGAAAGAGAAATAAATATTATTATCATAAAAATCGAATCGAATGTTTTGATTAAAGTTTTTGTATTAGCTGGATTGAACGGATGTTGTATAGCGGTATTTGGCGCCAACAGACGACTGACAACCATTGACCGGCCTTGTCGGTTTATCGCAATATTGTATTGTTTACACTTTATAGTTTGAACGTGCGTTGATTAATATGTATGCGTATAAGTTTTTGAGGAACCTAGTTCAAGATTATTATCATAAATTATATCAATTGGTTGAATGAGCTGTTTTATTAGTGACAATATTAATGTCTGTACAGTCGTGTGCCAGAAAATTATACAACAGTCAAGTTCAATGAAATAAAAGATTGTTTGATTCTGGAAATCAATTCATATACAGATTTAGATTGATGCATTGAAAACTGTACTAGTTTTTATTATTTTCGATTTCTTGACTAGGGCTTTGAAATTATTTTAGATTGTTATTTTAAGCTTTCTTTTTTTCAAGAAATGGATTTTAATAAATTGTGTTCTTAATTATAGATCCGCGTTAAAAGGCTAGAAGCATTTGATGGTTTTGTACCAAAATTTGAACCTTCTTTGAAAACAACGTATGCAAGATAAAGAGGCTACAAATTTTGTTATTTTAGAAAAAGTGAGTATACATTTTGTCAGTACATTAATAAAGACTATTTCTTCTGACACAGAGTGTAAATGGTGTTACTTTGTATTTGGTTCATATTTCAATGCATCAGTGAGTGAAACAAATCTATGGATAGCACTCGGTCTATTAAGACCCAACTTTGCGTAACTCGGAAACAGTATCCAGTATCATTTAAAGCGTATTGAACAGTAGAACTATTTTCATATCTTTGATTTTGTCTTGATCCTGAAGTGTGATCGGTTAAAATGTTAAGTGATTGACAAAAAGGATTGTCACCGGAAATGTGTGAAACCATCGGACTAACACTACTAAACGGTCGCTCAAAAAGTGAAAAAGAAGGAAGTTTAACTTGTATTAGGGGTGCTGCGTGCTCAACGATAGATTACTGCTTCATTAAAGGGAAATGGCTTGAGTGTGTCGATGATTTTAAGGTGAATGATTCAACTCAAGCAGATCACGATCACCAACCAATATATTCAAATATGATATACAGTTCTGATGATGGCACCGCCATCGATCGCAGTTATCTTTTACCAAAACCGTAATGGAGAGAACAAATAAAAGAGAGATATAGATCAAACCTAGATGAAGAACTTATGCTAGTAAATCAAAGACTGATCGAAACCGTCAACGGAACAGACGAGCTAACAACCTGTATAGTCACATCCGCAAGACCACTCCAATCGAGACAAAGGGAGAAGGGAAAACAGCCTTGGTATGATTGGGAATGCGAAGCAGCCAGAAAAAAGTCGTTCGCATTCTTAAGGATACTGAAAAAAACTGGAACCACAAACACGAAATACCAATACCAAGAAGCAAACAAAAAGTACAAAACGCTGTGTGAACAAAAACAAAAGCATACACTCTCACACTAGCATTGAAACTAAACCATGTTAACGATAGCAGATCCTTCTGAAAGATCGTGAAAACAATAAACGGCACAACTCTTGGCAGAATATAAAAGTTGATGCTTCTATGTTAGCAACCAGTTTCGAGAAACTCCTGAACAACAATCTCAATGAAAACGAACTTCACTTTTGCGCTGCCATTTTTGGAAGTAGAAGAGCTAGATCGCCCAATGTAAGCAGAGTCATTTCCCGCTGCAACACTAACAAAGCTCCTGGTGAAGACCGTATTCCATATGAATTCTTCATAAATTCAACCGAAACTTTTCTAGAAGAGCTTACAAAGGCTTATAACTCTATTTTTAATTTTGGAAAGGTTAAAAAAAATATAATACTTCCTCTACTAAAGAAGAGTGAGATCCGAGACAACGATCTTCTCAGTAAGTTCCAAACGGGTTTCCGAAAAGACTACTCAACCATGGACAATATTTTCTCCCTTACTGGCATTGCGCAGTCGTTCCTGGATAGAGGAAAGAAACTTTACGCATTCTTCGTTAACTTTAATGCTGCCTTCGACTCGATAGATAAGAAAGCTCTATTTTTTAAACAGAGTAACCTAGGGATGTTAACGAAAATGCTCAAGGTATTGCAGAATCTGTATGAGGATAATCTAATGGCGGTATGGGATGGAAACACTTTGTCTAGTTGGTTTCAGACGAAAACAGGAGTCAAGCAGGGATGCCTTCTGAGCCCAATACTCTTCTCAATTTTGCTTGATGATCTCAAAGATTCCCTACCTTGTGGTATAATGTTTGATGGTCTTGCAATAAAGCTGCTACTATATGCTGATGACATTGTCATAATAGCAGAGAGCCCCAACATGATGCAGTTGATGATCAACAAACTACAGCAATATTGCTACTTATGGAATCTTCAACTCAATACGAGCAAATCGAAAATCATGACGAGGACGATTTGCTGGAAACGAAAAATGGACTTGGAACAATGAAGATCTCGAAATAGTCAAGGAGTATAAATATTTTAGTGTACTCATGACACCACAACTCTCTTTCAAAAAACACTTGCAAGAAAAACTAAAAGAATCAAAACGAGCGATTAATAATACCTGGTTTGAAGTGTTGAACAAGGGGAATATCCCTCCGAGCTTTGCGGCACAAGTCCGGGGGATATACCAATATGAAGAGGTGGAACAACTTCTAGGATATTTTGTCAAAAAAATCTTCTGATTACCATAAAACGCTCCAAACTACATGGCACATCTGGAAACAGGTTTACGGAAACTTTATATACACACTCTCGAACTTCATTTCAGCTACATCCAGAAAGATATGGCACTACCGAGCAACCGTCTCCCTCACAAAGTACTGAAGTATCTCCAAAGGGGAAATCTGTAAATTTTTAATGAATGGGCATACAATAACGAGATGCCCTCAAGAAGTAAGATACAAGATCTAATATCAAAAATAGAAGATTCTACACAAAATGAATTTAAGAACCAAAGCGAACAAAGCCAGTCAAGAACAACATACAGACAATTGCAGCATGACCTTGGTCCGAAGAATTATTTTGATGATTTAACCTAGATAAGATATCTACCATTTTTAAAACCAGGGGAGAACTAATATACTTAAATTACCTGCCATACATCAATGAAACAGATGTGGAGTGCACTATGTGCAACTTAAGAGTAAGGGAAGATGTACAACACCTCGTGGGTTCCTGTTCCAGACTAAGCCCAATAAGAAGAGCAATCTGGGACAAAAATACACTGTCGTTGGACGAAATCCTGCAAATCTTAAACTGGGAAAACTGGAGTCTTCTATATAACTTCTTAAAAACTGCACTAAAATACCGGCAACAAATTATGAATGAAGCATTCTAAATAAAAACATATATATATATTTTCTTAATAGTAAAACTAGATGGTCAAAACTTTACTTAAATATTTATTTAAAGAACACACTCATTTTGGGCTGACGGCAAAAGCCAATACTCTATTGTGAATTTTGTACTCAACACTGAAACTATTGAACCAAATAAATCACTACTACTAGTAATAAAGTTCAGCTTTCAGTTGAATGACAGACTAGCTGTCATTTTGACATAAGTGGAATTGACCTGATATCCAATTTTTTGGTAGCTAGCCAATAAGATGGTAGAGACACCTGCATTACTTTCAAGAATGAAAGACTAGTTGTCATTTTGACATAAGTGGAATTGACCTGTTATCCAATTTGTTGGTAGCTAGCCAATAAGATGATAGAAACCTGCATTACTTTCAAGTCCCTTATGTCGTCTAAACCAAATCATAACCCTTATGGCTGAAACACAAACACGCTTTAGCTTCGGCTTCGCTTGACGTTTACGAGTTCACCCATAGGAATTCAATGCATGGTATCACAATGAAGCTTCGACCTTACGTTTGATTTGACAATCGTAAGGAAAGAATGTAATGTTACGTAATGTGACTCTTAACAGAAGCTCTAGTTCAATTATTTGAACACTTGCTTTGTCTGACAACTCAAAAGCTGTAAAAAAATGTCAACACACAAAATATGTAATCTTTGGAGGGATGAAATAATAGAAATTTCATTTAAAGCAACCTCGAAGCAGGCCCACCGTAACGCAGACAACGCCGAAGCTGAAGCGTGTTTGTGATTCAGGCATTATGTTTTCATTGTTTTGACAGAAAAACCAAAATACTGTATAAGAAACTTGTTCATATTTCTTAGGATTAAATTTTTGATGTCAAATATTTATCTTATAACCCCCTTATCCAATTTCATCGCAAGTTTTATAAATGTATTTAAATACTTTACATAACTTACTTGGCTTTCGGCAATTGTCATTGTCTCTGGATTGATAAACCATTCAACACCTTCTTCACAAGGCGGGCTTGTATTTGATCCACCATAACTATAAAATCCCGACTTGAATGGATAACAAAGCCAAGCTAAAGGAAATGGAGGAATTTCAACACTGGTTCCGGGCTTTGTTATAAGATGAAGATTATGAATTATCGGATCAAAAAATGGATTATAGCTTGAGATCTTAGAAAGAGATATAATTGTATAATTCATTTACACTAAATAAATTTTTAAAATACCTGAAATACATAAGCAATGATGAGGCTTTGACAAGTATTCAAACACGGCAATACAGGCTCCGTCTTATGAATTGCCTTAAAAAAAACAAATATTTATTGACTTATGCAATCATAAGATTTTACCCCAATAAAATTAATTTCACAGTTCCCATACACAGAGTTTCACTCGGAAAATTTTTGATATAATTTCCTCTTTAAATGCTATTATTTCGTTCGTTATTGATGCTGTTTAATTTTTGATTCAAAGCGAAATTTTGCTTTAAAGTTAAACTCATCATAGCTTTTCAAATTCGTGGCGAACAAAAATATTTCAGGTGAAATATTTTCCGAGTGAAACTGAGAATAAAGTTGAAAATATCTTTTTTACTTGTATTTCCATGGCATATTTGCGATTGTCAATGGTATGTTCTGATCCTTCAGCATTTGAAAAACTCCAATGAAAACAAAGCGAATCGAAGCTGTAGCAATGAAAAAGTTCAGCACCACTAATAGTTGGTACGTTTGCTCCATATTGTGCTTTTAATATCACTTGAAAAGATGTTAAATCAAATCAATTTTTCAATTGGCTTACAAAATTATAAATATTTAATTTTATACCAATTTTTCCATTGTTTTCAATTGTAACCTTAGCTGGAATGTCATTGTAATGATTCCACATCAATTGTTCACGTATTATTCTTAATTCAACTTGACTTGTATCGATATCGATGGGTGATTGATTTGGTCCGGTGATTTCCCAGGAATGAGGTCCTCTTTCTGATCCATAATCATATTCGAGCTGAGTAACGCATACAAGTTTGGACAAATATGCATGTCCCATTGTGACAGTTATGGCGATACTTAAAATAAGTGTCACAATTGGATGGTAATAAGCAAAATTAGCTAAGCTTGAAATTACAGAAAATACGAAATTATCCATAATATAACAGACTGAATAATCGACCATAACTAGAATTGATTAAGTTTTAGTGAAGTTTTTTTTGTTTTAATTGATTGACATATTTTCAAAGCTATTTAAGTGAAATATATTTATTTTCTAAGAGTAAGTGCTTTTTGTAACAGACGAAGTTAGTACTCGATTGAATTCATACCGTGACTACCAAATCACTGAAAGAAATTACTTCGGGATTTTCCAATAGTATTTTTAATTTTGAAAAACCCGGTATTTGGGCTGATACTGTTTAAGATCTTTTTTCAAAATATGGGTTAAGCGCCCAGTTCTTTCACGAATATATAAAGAGGGGCTAGCGAGCGAAATGTCTAAAGGGCTGCAGTTCGTGTAGACCTCATGCCATTACTAGCCCCTATACATGCTGTTCTGTGAATTGTTGCCTATAACTTAAATGTTACGTTTATCTGTGAATATTAACAGTTCCGTCATAAGGGGGTTCACATTGAGTCTACCGTTACTGGCTGAGTTACTGAGCTTATTAATACCTAAGTCAGGAAGTTCACAAAATGTAGGTAAACATTCTGCTGAAGCAATGCGGCGTCTTTTAATCAATTTCTGCTCAGATCGTCTAGGATTTTTTTTTTTATAATTTACAGGCACTCAAGGGGTTATTAGTATCTTTTTATGTTTATATTTAAACACAGTGCGAGCATTAGGAAAATAGGGAAGGATTTAAAAGGAGATACCGGTGCATATTGGTCTTAAAGTTCTGAACATAAAAATGGGAGGGAAAAGCAGAGTTGACTAAAGCATTCCACTTTCTCGATGTGCGATTTAAGAAAGAATCTCTATACTTGACGGTACGCCCGAAATTGAGCTCAAGGGCAAACTGATGAGCATTCCTGGAAGTGCGAGTATTACGGCTGAATCGTTTAAGGGGTGGAATGCAACTGGCTAGTTCAACAGAACTAGCTTTTGTTTGTAAAAATATCGATAAAACAACGTAAGGCATGAAACATTGCGGCGTTATTCTAGCGATGTAAATGTTTCGATTATAGTTCTATCGCCTATCATTTTAAAGCCCTTTTTTGTATTCTATCCAAGAGTTTTAAACTTGTTTTGGGTGCACCTGCCCAGATATGCGAATTATATTCAAGCTTTGGACGGATGAAGGCTTTGTAAATTACAGAGAGATCAGAAGGGGTGAAAAATTTCTTGCACCGTCGGAGAAATCCTAAGCACCTGGCAGCATTTTTTGCAATATCGAATATGTGATCATTCCATAAGAGGTGATCTGTGATATTCATACCGAGTACTGACAGTTGATTAGCTTCTTGGATGCAAGTGCCACTCATAGATAGTGGCATCATGGGTGTGTTACGCTTTAACGACAATAGACAGCATTGAGTTTTCGAAGCATTAAATTCTACACGGTTTTTGATTCCCCATTGGACAATGCTGTCAGAATTTAATGAGTTTATCATACACTGCCGTTTAAGTTCCACATCCAAAGGACAAGGATGTGAATCTATAAACGAGTATGAGAAGCTGAGGGTACTGTCGTCGGCGAACCAGGTTAATGGATTAGAAGTGGCAGACATAAGATCATTTATGAATATGAGAAAGAGAGTCGGAGACAAAACAGAACCCTGGGGAACACCAGCTTTTATTTTATGAACTTCAGACTTGTAACCATCCAATACAACTTGTATTGAACGATTCGGAAGGTAATTTCTAATCGAACGAAGAAGAGATTCATCAATACCAAAAGCACGCATTTTCGATAAGAGAGCTTGGTGCCAAACCCTATCAAATGCTTTTGAAATATCAAGTGCAATAATCTTACTTTCTCCAAACCGATGTAAAGATTTGTTCCACTGTTCGGTGAGATGAACCATGAGATCACCAGTGACCTATTGCTACGAAAACGATACTGTCGGTCATTAAGTAGCTTTCGTTCTTCGAGATATTTCTTGACCTGATATTAGCTAAAAAGGATATCAAATATCTCCTTCGCTTCATAAAAAGCTCAAAATGGTTCGACTAGTGGGAAGTAACTCTCTGATTCATGTGGTATCACAATGGGCCTTTTCTTTTGGCCTTAGTGTGTGGATTCCGCAGCCAAGTTAACCTAACCTAACCTAACCTAGTTCCTTTGACCACCATAAGGGGTTGACCTTTCGATTATCTGTAAATATGGGTCAAGAACTTTAAGGTTAGCTTATCAACTTTTAATTCTATTTCCAAAGATTGTTCTACATAGTTAACAAAAGAATTGTTCAATATAGTTTTGAAGGGTTCCCAGTTTGATTTCTTTAGGGTTTTTAATTTTCAATTTCTTGCTTTATTTGGAATGTTACTAATCTATAGTCTACTCTACACTTTCCAATTATAGACCTGGATGGAATCAGAGTTGCTAAAAGGTGTCACCTTTAGCCCTTCTCTTCTATTCTCTGTTTAAGATCACATGTTTTTCCACTGTTGTTCCAGAGCAATTGGATCAGGGAATGTCAAAATGAGGATAAGTTAGCACCTTTATATTGTGATCGGTCCGAATCAGCGTTTCCATGACCTAGGAAAGGAGGAATGTGAGTGCTATTGGACGATAGTTAGAGGGAGAGGAGGATTCGCCTTTTTTTGGGACAGGCTGGACAAATGATATTTTGCATCCGCTCGGAAAGAGACCTGTAGAGTAGGAAAGATTTAAAAGTTTACGCAGTGGTTTTGCCAGCGATGAAGAACAGCTCTATAGAACAATTGGGAAGATACTATCCGGGCCAGCGGATTTGTGTATGTCAAAAATTTGTACTACATTTGGGACATTGTAGTATTTTTTGCATTAATTTCTAATCATGCAAAAATTTGGTTCGACGAATATGACCATTACATGTCTTTCTAGCTTGTTTGAACTTATTCCGGTTTTCCTCAGTCGGGTTATCTTTGTAACACCGGAAACTTATATCTTAACTTATAGTAGTCAGAGCAAGGTAGATTATACACCACCTTGCGGTGTGTCTCTACTTCTCTTAACTTTTTAATTATACTCACCACTTCATGAAGGGCTGTTTAAACAGTATTGCTAAAGTAAGTGTAGCATGTTGGGTCTGTGGAAGAGCATTTTTATTTAGTTTTTGTCGAACGTGCCTTTTAGTTAGTCTTGCTATAGTCCTTAAATAGAGATAGGCTTATAGGAAGACTTTTGGCTAAGTGTAAGGAATAAGAAATATTGGTTATTTTCGGAAATCTCCTGAATACATTCAATAGAATCGAAACAGTTGTGTCTTTAGAAGCATCATTGGGATTATTTCATCAAGCACTGAAGAATTGTAAGCTAAGAATCCGTCAATCGCCCATGACACGTTTACTTGTATCTGCTGTATGATCACCTATGTTTGAAATTTCCCTTTGTTTCTGGGAAATGATTATTCATAAGAGTAACAGAGCTCGGTCCCGCCCAGTTTTGTTTCTTTTTTTTTTTAAGAAACCTGGAGAAATGTATGCCTTTGACTCGATTTTTCTCGAGCCTGGTAGCGTCACTTGTTGACTCAATGTTAATACGGAAATTACGCTAGGCTTTTCTTTTTGCATGAAAAGTTTTTTTTTGTATTTGTTTTTATTGTTTCTACATTGGCCATACTCATTAAACTGATACTTAGTTCATTTGACCACCATAAGGGGTTGACCTTTCGATTGTCTGTGAATATGGGTCAAGAACTTTTTAGGTTAGCTTATTAACTTTTAATTCTATTTCCAAAGATTGTTCTCAGTTTGTTTTCTTGGGGTTTCTCTAGGGTTTTTAATTTTCAATTTCTTGCTTTATTTGGAATGTTACTAATCTATAGTCTACTCTACACTTTCCAATTATAGACCTGGATGGAATCAGAGTTGCTAAAAGGTGTCACAATGTCACATTTAGCCCTTCTCTTCTATTCTCTGTTTAAGATCACATGTTTTTCCACTGTTGTTCCAGAGCTATTGGATCAGGAAATGTCAAAATGAGGATAAGTTAGCACCTTTATATTGTGATCGGTCCGAATGTCAAATTGAAAAAAATTAAATTTCTCGACGTTTCAAGGTCACTAGAATCTTAATAAAACATTTGTAGAGAAAAGGCTGTAATACTTGTTGTAAACTGAAATCAATTGGTTGAGGGACTGCTTTTACCATAAATTGATCTGCTTGATATAGGACGTAAAGGAACATGTCTTCTAATACTTGAATGGCTATAAATAAAGTTCAATTGTTCCAAAATTGATGGTGATGTGACTGACCCATTGATTAATTTTATAATAGAGCACAGCTGAATGTACTCTCTGTGTTTAGAAAGCGATGGAAGATTTATGAGCGTGAGCCTATGATTGTACTGTGGAAGTTCAAGCCCATTTGACCATGGGAAGAAACTGAGGCCGAAGCGCATAAATATTCTTTGTACTCCTTCTATTCTGCTTATATGGACTGAATAAAAGGGAGCCCATATTATGCAGCCATATTCCAATATTGGTCTTAAAAATGATACATAAAGAAGTTTAAGAATATCATGTGAAAACCGTTTTATAAATCCGAGTGTCTTATTTGCTTTTTTGATGATATAGTCATAATGATTGTAAAAGTTAATTTTGAGTCAAGAATAATACCCAGAGAAGAAAAGTCGAATTGAAAATTGAAAGTCAAAACATTTTGTTTGTGTGTAAAACACATTGATTTACATTAGTCTATGTTTAGTAAAAGCTTATTTATAAAACACCATTAGCGAAAAATATTTAGATCATCTTGTAGTAGTGAACAGTCGTCAAGTGAGTCAATACGTTTGAACATTTGAATGTCATCAGCGTAAATTATAACAGATAGATAATAGAAGGTACGCAATAAACAGTAAAGGTCCTACGTGGCTACCTTGTGGTACACCAGAGTTGGTATAAAAATATGATGACTGCTCATTCCTAAAAACTACGCTGTATGATCTATTATATAAGTACGACGAAACCCAACTATCAAATTTATCGTTAAAGCCTTGGGATTTAAGTTTGGAAGTTAATGTTTTATGGTACAACTTATCAAAGGCCTTACTGAAGTCTGTGAAGATTTTCTTTGGAGCAATTAGGAACATTACATACATTTAAATAAAAAGATAGGTCTAATGCTGGGTGATGTTGGTCTTCTTCGACAATTATGGTATTGGCTGAGTTTACATCAATGTGTCCGAGAAGAATATAAGTTCCAATATTTTGTAGAAGTTGTTGGCAATCCCATTAAATTGGCTTAGTCCACATGAGGAAAGACCGTCATTTGTCAAGAATTCCTTGGTAGACGACATGTTAATAGGAGATAGATATTCTCATGCGTCTTTTTAGTCCAGATCAAGTTTGGAAGATTGAAATCTCATAAGACTAGTAACTCGTCTTGTGGCTTAATTTGTTCGTTTATTTTTTCTATGCAATTAATTAAGTTTTCATAAACGTTGTTAGGAGAGCTTCGAGGTATATATGTATGTGGCGATAATGTTTAGCAGTCCTGTCTCAGTTTTAACTTCTATGCAAATCATTTCTACATCAGATTGATGAAAGTCCTCAACCAAAGTGCATATCAAGCAATTTTGTACGGCAAGCAAAAGTCCACCTCGTACAGTGCTGATTTCATTTTAGCAGCGTCTATCACGTCTGTTATCACTTGATAATTCTAATCGGAGAGTTCCGAATCCAAGAATATATTGTTTAGCCAAATTTCAGTCAAAATGATTATGTTGTGTGGTAGAATGGTTATATTTTTGTATACCTTATTGATCTTTGTCCGTAGTCCGTTGACATTTTGATAATAGTTTAGAATTTTTTGAATCTGCTTCTTTTATTTTCAAATTCGTTGTCTATTTTACCACTAGGCCACATAGAAACGGAGTTGATAAGTCCAAAGACAGAGTCGGGCATTTTTAGTTTGAAAGATGCATATTTCGAATAGTTGCGGTGGATCAATTTCTCTACTTTCATCGTTGTCGAGAAACCAAACTTTTTTTTG